>NC_086233.1:8580000-8880000 GCF_036321145.2 Pelmatolapia mariae
AGTTGTTGTTTTCGCCAGTGTTAGTTTCTGGTAGCTGGCATTAGTAAAACTTTCCCAGAAGTGGATCTAACTTTGTTGGATTATGACACTTAGCCAATTAAACTTTTGTGTGATGTCAGAATTAGAGCTGGGCGATATAAGATTTTTTTTCATATCACGATATGTGTTGGGTCTAAACTCAGACCCCGCTGTATCCAGGACTTATTCCCATGAAAGAAAAACAAGGCAACAGCGATCGATCGTTTTTACTTGCGCAAGGGAGGCCTTTGGTCAAGAACCAGCTCTTGGAGCTCACGCTCCTAACCTGTCTCCAGCCCAAAGTCCTTCAAAGAGCAGCTTCCCTTGCAGCTATTTATTGACAAACTGTTACAGTTCACACAATAGTTTACAACACGTACCTCCCCCCTTAACGATATAAGCCAGATAACTATATTTGTAAGATTTAAATGTGCCGTTGCTCACAAGTAAAATGTGAAATAATCAGCAGCTTGTCTTGATTTTAATATTTATTTCCCATAATAAGTTCAACAGGGTAGATGTACTTAAGGAACATGAGACTTTTTCAGATAAATAAAGGCAAATATTGCAAACTACACAAAAGGCAGCGTTTAAGTTTCAAAATAGAACAAACAAAACAGACTACTAAATTGTCAATTCCACTTAGAAACAAAATATTAATTCTAAAAATAAATCTTAGTTTGTTTTACAGAAGAACAGACAAAATTGACTAACTTTTGTCAATATCAAATAAACTGAGAACTAAAAGGAAATTCTCAATCTCTCCTTGTTGTATAGCTTAGCTTTTCAAACAGTTTTAACAGTGACTTTAGTCTGACAAAAGCCGAATGACGAATTAGCGCTTTCAGTCAGAGATTGAGCATGCACCGGTTTATTGTATTTCCAGACTTGCTTTCGGCACAATTTACAGTGCGCGCTACTCTGTTTTTTGTCAGACTTGAAATAGCCGAAATACCTTCACACTACGGAACTTCTATGGCCCTTCCGTTCGACAATCTCTCCGGCATTGGAACCATCATCTGTTTTCTCTTCGGTAACCTCGGTCACGCTCTCGGTTGATTTTTCTCTAGTCGGCACACTCATTTCCTCCATTACCGGGGCGGCACGGCAGCTGGCTGCTTCCCAAACAAATACACATGTGCGGCTTGGCACTTGTGCTGTACGTAACAAGTCACGTGACGTGACGCTGCGGCTGTGATTGGTTCGGCTCTGCGCTACTTAATTTGGATTGGCTGATTTCTTCTTTTTTTTTTTTAAGAGAGCAAGCGAGATGAGGTCTATCGCAATAGTTTAATTTTTCTATCGAGAAAAAGTTATTTCGCAATACATATTGTTATCGTTCTATCGCCCAGCTCTAGTCAGAATGTAAGGAAACTGTTTATCAGAGGGAAAGTGATTCTTTTTTCTGATTTTGTTTTGTTTGTTTGTTTTGGGTTTTTGTTTATTTTTTTGGGGGGGGGGTGGGGGCACTTGAACCTTCGAGATTAACATCTAGCTAAAACCTGGGATAAGGTCACTGTACGATTTGCATGCAAAAGAAAGGGTCTGCCTCCGTCGAACAATTATCTGAAGATTAATTTCAAACAGATTATGAACAGAATCTATACCTTCCTCAGTACACATCAGCTCACCAGTTTAGAGTACCTTAAAAATAAGTGGGAAACTGGTTTGGCTATGCCCAAAGCTGTGAACATGATAGCTTTCTCTTCTTGGCCAGAAGGCTTATTCTTTCCATTATGTTAGAACAATTATGTGTCATATTCATCTAGAAAAGATCAGATACGCCATTAGAGGACCTGTTGGAAAATTGTATGGTACCTGGCAACCATTTATATTCTTTGTTGAAAGGATGGCAGCTGTTGTTATTAGCATATAACCAGAATATTATTAGTGTATTTTAAATATATGACAAAATAACTATTTGTTTTATTTTCTTCTCATCTCTTTTCTTCTTTTTCCTCCAATTGTTGACATTTTGTTGCATTTTCATGAGAAACAGGGAGCATGGGAGCTAGCTGATTGTCAGCACCTGCTACAATCGCCAGTTGGTGTCTGCTTCAAGCATGCCATGTTTGACTGATCTGGATAGGGCCGGTGCTATAGAGCAACTTCAAGCTGCCATGAATGGCAATTGTCAGCTCACCCGCTGTATTCAAGACAGCAAGTCAGCTTGGCTGCTTGCACAAATCTTTGCCCACTTTTACATATTTCTAATAGATTAAATCCAAGTGAAGGCACCAGTGTTTTGGAAAATGTAAATACTAATGAGGGTAGATATAGTACAATATTCTCAGTGGTGATGTGCCTGGAGCCTCCTTCTTGGTGCTGGGACCGGCCAACTTCCCACCACCAGCTATGTCTACCCTCTGTTTGATGTTATTGTACAGCACCTTGGTCAGCTCTGTTGTCTTATGCTTTATAAAAAATAAAGTGGTGTGTGTGTGTGTGTCTCAATTCTCATGGCTGATATTTTTTTCTTTCTTTTTTTAACCTTTTGATCAGTCAGGATATCTGTAACGATGGAAATGGATATAAGTGGAGTATCCAGGACACGTGTCTCCATTCTTCCTACAACTGACATAAAAGCCACATTGAAACCAGAAGCAGAGAGACCTCGCTGTGCCAGCACCCCATGTTCACCAATCAGAGGTACTGTTGCAGGATACCAGATTCTCCACATGGACTCAAACTATTTGGTGGGCTTCACCACTGGTGAGGAGCTGCTCAAACTGGCCCACAAGTGGTCAGAAGGTAATCCTGAGAAGGCCCGTGTATCAGATCCAGTGTCCAGCTCCATCAAGAGCACTGTCCCTAAGTCTGTGGACCTGGGCATCCACCGGTCTTCACGTATTTTCAAAGCCAAAGGCCGGTACTACCAACCATACGACATTCCTGCTACTAATGGACGAAGACGAAGGCGTATGCCCAGTTCGAGCGACACCTTCCTCAGATCTCTGGCCCACGGCGAGTCTGGGAGGGCTCTGCATGCTCCACTACCACTCTGTTTGCTTAAAAGTAAAGGTGCCCAGTCCAAGTCTCTTGACTACCTTAATCTGGACAAAATAAGTATCAAAGAGTCATCAGACACTGAAGTGCTACAGTACCAACTGCAGCACCTCAACCTACGAGGGGAGCGTGTGTTTACCAGAAACAAGACATGAAAGCACAGTGAAACTTTTTTAGATGTGTTTCATCCTCTGGGGTATTTAGGTGCTATTTCAAGACTTGTTTCTTTCTACTATGATTATAAACAGTTCTTTAAGGAGACAGTCTGATGATAATCTTGTTCTATTATTAGTTGGGAGGTTTACCTTGTTCTGTATGCTTAACATTATGAGGTTTTTGAGGTTAAAAAATTGAATTATATAAATTTAGCAATAACTGATGGACCTATTTATTGACAATTTTATTGGTATTGTTGTGTGTTTGTAATGGTTGGATACACACTATTATACCAGCTTATAGCTGAGAAAGCACATATCACATACAGTATCAGCTTTAAAATGCACCGTTGACATCAGTACAATAGTTTTACTGTGACTGTTCTTGTTTTTTTGACATTAAGGAACTGCATTTGGAGTTGTCAAATTAACAATATAATGTTATTGTATGTTGCACATTTATTTACGTATTTATTTATTGATGTAGTACTGTTGGTTTAGATGTCAATATGATTTCCACGCTCTAATTTACAGTAATGTAAGTAAATCAATTAAAAACAAAAAAAACATGCCACTTGAAGTTTGTCGTAATATAAGATATGCCATGTGCTTTTAAGAGGTATATATATTTTTTCCTCTGTCCATAATGATGCACAAATATAATAATTATCAGTGCTTACACTACCATTTAAACGTTTTGACACACCTTCTGATTTAATCCACATTATAGGACGAGTTGTGTTGTGCAGAAGTCAGGTTGGTACACAGCTGAGAGCCCTGTTTGACAACTGTTAGAATTCATATTATGGCAAGAACCAATCAGCTAAGTAAAGAGAAACAACAGTCCATCATTACTTTAAGAACTGAAAGTCAGTCAGATGGAAAATTGCTAAAACTTCCAATATGTGCCCAAGTGAAGCCGCAAAAATCACTAAGCACTACTATGAAACTGGCTCACATGAGGACCGCCCCAGGAAGTGACCTTTGCTGCTGAGGATAAGTTGATCCGAGTTAGTTAGGCAAGTTAACAGCACCTCAGATTAGAGCCCAGATAAATGCCACACAGAGTCCCAGTAGCAGACACATCTATGTTCAAATTAGGCTTTTATGGTCAAATAGCTAAGAAACCAATACTAAGGAAAAGTAACAAGCAGAAGAGATTTATTTGGGCCAAGAAACACAAGGAATAGACATTAGACCCGTGGAAATCTGTGCTTTGGTCTGATGAGTCCAAATTTGAGATCTTTGGTTCCACTCGCCGTGTCTTTGTGTGGGGCTGCTTTCCTGGTGACGTTGAAGGCACACTGAACCAGCATGGCTACCACAGCATCCTGCAGCAACACGCCATCTCATCCGGTTTGTGTTTAGTTGAACAATCATTTATTTTTCAACAGTACAACGACCCCAAACACACCTTCAGGTTGTACAAGGGCTATTTGACCAAGAAGGAGAGAGATGGAGTGCCAGATGGCCTGGCCTCCACAGTCACCTGACCTAAACCAAGATCATTTGGGATGAGAGTGAAGGCAAAGGGCCAACAGGTGCTCAGCATCTCTGGGAACTTCTTCAAGACTGTTGGAAAACCATTTCAGGTGACGACCTCATGAAGCTCATCGAGAGAATGCCAAGCGTGTGCAAAGCAGTAATCAAAGCAAAAGGTGGCTCTTTTGAAGAATCTAAAATATAAAACATGTTCTGAGTCATTTCACAAATTTTTGTTTACTACATAATTCTACATGTGTTCATTCACAGTTATGATGCCCTCAGTGAGAATCTACAATATAAATGTTCATGAAAATAAAGAAAAACCATTGAATCAGAAGGTGTGTCCAAACTTTTGACTGGTAGTGTATGTACTTTCACTTTTGATTGAATCCAATAACTGATGAAAGGTGGTAAATATAAATGACAGAGGAAAGACATGTAAAACATCTCCAGTCAGACTTTAACTAAGGATGCTTCAATTATTTGGTCATCTCCTTAGACCGCTGGTAACAAGAATGCTTCCAAACAATCGCTTACTAATGTGACTATGAAAGGCATGAGAAAGAATTTTAGAGGGATGCAGAGTTTGCCATGCTTCTTTAAGAGACTCAATTTGCAGCCACACTGGACAGAATGAAGGATTATCGTGTAGTTTGATTAAATTCAACCAAATGACCATGTGTCTTCCACTACAGATAGAGTGTGAGAGAGTGTCACTTCACTTCTTGTAAATCTTTATTGCTTATTGTAGCAAATATGTATCAGTGCATCATTTGTTTTCTACATTGTTCATGACGGCAGTATGTAGAGATGTGAGATGTGTTTTTAATAAGTGTGTAGATTTCCCTTACAGCTCATAATGGTTGAGTTTTCGGTCCATCTGTTCCAGAACACTTTTTTTCTGTACATATTGCACTGTTGAATATGTGCTACAGACTGTCTCTGGAATTCTCTGCTTCTGTCATCACCATGGCACTAATTATGTGTTCCTATAGAAAACACTACAACGACAGTATTGTATATATGAGTAAGCCATTAAACACTTACAGATCTGTACACCCCTTGAGTATGCACCGTTGGACATGCTTCTTTGAAAGAATTGAAATTGTGAATTCTTGTCTCAGAACTTGTGTTTTTTGTTACATTTATCAGTGTAAAATGTATTAATTTAAGCTGTAACAAGCCTTTGTGAAATCTAAATTTTATGTTACAATGGCATCTCCCAAGTTCTGTTGCATAAAATGAAATAATCTGAGGTGCAATCTGTGAGACCGTTTATCTCAACATTCTCAGGACAGAGCCATAGAGCATGTCAGTTGCATTGCTGTATGCCACTGTAACTTTCTAATACAATCTGAGAGCCAGAAATTATGAATTATGATGAACAATAATTATTGCCATTTAAAACATCATAAATAATGTAATATTAATTATGTAATGATCAAAACAAGCACATTTCTAAATGAATTTAGCTTTTAGAAAGTGCTGTTTTTGTCTAAAAAGCTGTGTAAAGAAATAGAATTTTGAGTTAGTTCTTTCTGAATATTTATAATACGAATATTCTCAACTTGGCCCAGACTCAGATAAAGCAAATTCAAATTGGGTAGTCTGCAAAACGTTCTTTCAACAAGTGTATTTTCATTTCTTTTTTAAGTGCATTTCACTTTATCCACAAATACTTGGTGGAAACAAAATAATAATGCAGTGTTATGATAATATAACAGTATAATAATAATAATAAAAAAGACTTTCACATTTTTAATGTTGTGTGAGCTGACACTAGTGATCTCTTAACATGTTACACTACACCTTCCTCTATGAACTTTAATGTTTATCTTGATGGGAACAAATATTAATTAGCAATATGAGTGACTTAAGTTAGGTAAAATTTTCTACCTAAAATAAAAACTTTTGGCAGTAGAGGATGTGAAATTCAGTAGTTTATACAACAGTTTAAATAGCCAGACAGTCTGTGATATGCTGTGAAAGGTAATGTAGATCTCCTGTGTAGCCAAGTTCTTTTTTGTACTTTATTGTTATCACTTTTTAAAATGTTCCTATTTCTTTCAGCTGATAAAAAAAGAAGTTTTCTAAAGTTTTTATCTATTGAGCGTGATGGAGATCACTGTAAACGTTGCAGTAAAAAATTATTTGACAATGTGGCTGTATTGAAAGCTGCTTTTGGAGACACCCCAATAATGACTGAATATCATCATATTCAGTCATTATTGGGTCACTTAAAAAAAAAAAAAAAAGTCATCCCACTATCTTACTTAGTTGCGCATTAAGTCTCAATTCTGAACTGCATGCAGTCACTTTAATAGAAGGTTGTGTGCAAGGGGCATGAACAGCTCACTGTCAGCTAGACTACCATGTAGAAGACACACAGCTCAGAGTGCCTATAGTAGAAGGAACAAAATGTTCAAAGGCCAGTAATACAACACATAATACAAGACAATAAAATACAAGCAGAAAACTTGCAAATTGGAGAGGAAATTGCATCTCACTATATTAGAGGATCGTCATTTAGGCTGGAAAAAATTCTACTCTATTCTGTTGTTCTACAAAAAGCCCTCCGTAAAGCAGGAATATCTTACTATTTATCACTGATTCAAGAAACTCTATTAGTAGCACATCTTCTAATCCGAGGTTTGGTGGTTCAATCCCTGCATGCCAAAGTGTCCTTGAGGAAGATACTGAATGCAGAAAGAGTGCATAAATTAATTTAATTTGAATCATAACATTTGTAAGAAATGGATGGTAATTAAATGTAAGAAGCAAAATCTCAGGAATTGATTGTAGAATTTATTACAGTGACAGTAATACATTTCTGTCTGTTCTACAGTGGGGGGAAAGTATCAAAAGGAAAACTGGTATAAAAACACCATATTAATATAAAAGCATAGAAATGTCAACATTTGATATAAAAAATTAAAAAAAATGAAAACTGCCCCATGAGTTTTTGGAATTCATAACACAGTATAAATGAAGTACAGAACAACATGGTTAAAGGTTAGAGGGCAATTAGCTAAACTGATGTAATCAATATCTATTTGTTTTCACTGAGTCTGTTGTTAATTTTCTGAATTGTTTTAGGAAGCTATCTAAATATTTTTTTTAACTGAAATACGTGCAAATAGAAAACAATAAAATGACTTACATTTCCTTTGAGAAAATGAAAAATATCAGAAGTAATTTTATTAATATCCAAATATTATTTTGCCTATAAGTCTGATGTCACCATCCTGCAAAATCCACAGCATTCTTAAGTAGTTGGTGCTGTCTATAGAGACAGGCATACAGGACGTGTAAAGGATGGTTTCAAAGGAATAGAACATGGTTGTTTAAAAACAATGAAAAGGTATAAGGTATTTTTAGGTATAAGATTAGTTAGGTAAAATAATACATCACAGGAAATGGAAACAAACATGTAATCCTTTTTATACAGTCTACACAGATGAAGGTGATCAATGTGATATTTGAACAGTTTAGCGATGTACTGACTTTTCCCATGTGACTGTTTTTTAATCATAATAAAATTTATTTATAGAGTATAAATTTTACGCCTCATTTGTTTGCGTATACAACCTTGAAAAATTAGAACCCATTGCAAAAATCCACAATGAATTATAAAAAATGAACCAGGCTGAAAGTAAGCAGTGTAAAAAAGAGAAGAAAGAAAAATCAAATAAATAATCTTGTCCCTCACATATGGAAAGTATAGCAGTCTGCAAACAGGAGGCTTAATCAGTGATCCACAAGATTCTGTCAGTATTTACAGACACATGTTCATTCACATTCTGGTCTCTTCTGGTGGTCCATTCATGTAGTGCTGAAGTGCCTGGTGTAAAGGCAGCCACTTCTTTATTGAAGCTTTGATAGCTATAATCCATCTGTAAAGAAAAACAGAAACGTCAACATGACAACATCTTTCAACTGTTGTTGTTTTTTTGTTTTTTTTAAAAATATATTTAAAAAAGCTCTTCCAACTACATGGGCTTATGTACGAGATAGTTTGATAAATCCTGGAATTGTCGTCTAATTTAAGCAGCACGCTGGGATAGAGAGTGGAGAGTCGGAGGGCAGAAGCAGCAGCAGCACACTGAGAAGCAGACGCAACAAAAACACACTAGAAAGATGTCTTTGTGTACAAATAGAGTAACAGAACGTCACCACAGTCCCTGGCGTTGTTGGGTCAAATAGAAGACGGTGTTACAAGTCAGTCACTTTTGATACCTAAACCACACTCATACAAAGCTCTCTTATACTGACACAGGTGTACTAAGTGCAAGATCACAGGGGTTGCTGTTCCTAGTACTAAGAAGACATGCTAGTCAGCCAGCAAGCTAACATACTAAGCCTGTGACTAAAACAAGAGTCAGCTCCTCACCGTTTATTTTCATTTGCGTTTTCAGCACACAGGTAGAAAGTTCTGAACTCATCAGATGGAGGTTTCAGCTCAATGATTGAATTCTTGGCTCCATAAGACTGCTCTCGCACCATGTAACCCTGAAGGTAGATGCCACCTGAAGAAATGACGATAAGATGAATATATGTTCCATTTATTTCACAAATGTAGTCACTATGGAAGGTCACCAGACCAGATCATTCATTCGCAGCAGCAGGTCATGTATTTGCTTTCCTTTGTCAATCAAAAGAGCAAAGCCAGCATTCAGCATTTATTATAAAAAGAATTTCATTTAACTGGTAAGTAGTTATGCAGACACTTGAAGTGAGATTTTAAGGGACAAAACACTGTGAGACATAACCAGTAGGTTTGAGTGATTGGCTTACTTGTCCTTACCTAAAAAATAAAAATGGGAATAAACATTAGTGACATTTTACATTGTATTTATGTCATTACATTCATGCTGGTAAGGCATAAAACTAATATGAAACAGAAAGTAAAAAGCTCCACTGTGGCTGTTACATTAATTTATATAAGATCAAGGTGAAAAAATATGTTTCTATCCCACAGTTTCTGGCCAATTAGAGAAGAGTGTATACAATAAATTGTTTCTCACCATTGCACACAGACATTTTTTAGAACATCTGTATCATGTTGAACATGGGTCTAACAAACCCACAGAGATCCATTATTTAATCTACAGAATTCCTTTGAGCCTTTCTTAGATCCTTATTCTATATATATATATATCAGCAAGATTTATTTGTTTCCCCAACATAAAAGAGGAATAAAATAGGACCTGTGGCAGTTTATTTACTCCTATAGAAATGTATAGGTTATAAAGTCACACTAACTGACACAAATAAACCTATTCATGAAACTGAGCAATATAGTTTGCTTTTCTAATGAATATACCAAGATTTGCTATGAGATTTGCTTGGAATTTAAAAACAAGGGCAGTAGCAGTGTGGCTAAAAAACATCGATTGAATTGCTAATACACAGAGGAGCAGATAAGACAGAAAGACAGAAGCTATTTGATAAAAACCATAAAATAGTAATAATAACATCACTCTAAATGTACAGACGAGTACTAGAGCCACATTAAGAAAAAATAATATTATTGATCATTTTAAGAATAAAGTAAAAATTTTGACAAAAGTAATTCTATTTTGAGAAAAAAGTTGAATTTCTATTTCTATTTCTATTACCTTTAGTGTACAGAGACTAAAATATTCCCCCACAATATGTGTTGCTATTGCATGAAGCTCAGTAAGTTGTTAAGTAAGTAAGTAAGTAAGTAAAATTTTATTTATATAGCACATTTCTAGATAAAAGATCACAAAGTGCTTCACAAGGTATAAAACAGAAGCAGTCCAAAGTTAACAAAATGCAATTCTAAAAAGATGTGTTTTTAGCTGTTTTTTAAAAGTAATCAATGAGTCTGCAGATCTTAAGTTCTGAGGACGACAGTTCCACAGTCTGGCGGCCACAGTGGCAAAAGCTCTATCACCCTTGGTTTTCAGCCTAGTATGCTGAATAACAAGTAGGCCCTGATCACAAGACCTCAGGGACCTACTAGGGACATAGGGCTGTAACAGTTCAATGATATAGGCTGGTGCTTGTCCTTGAAGAGCTTTAAATGTCAGAACCAGTATCTTAAAATGGACTCTGAATTCAACGGGGAGCCAGTGCAGCTGTCTAAGCAACGGTGTCACATGAGAGTACTTAGATGTTCTTGTCAGAAGCCTTGCTGCAGCATTTTGGACAATCTGCAGGCGCTCCAGCGAGTTTTTGTTTAGACATGTAAACAGTGAATTACAGTAGTCCAATCGTGATGAAACGAATGCATGAATAACAATCTCCAGTTCAGTATGAGATACTATGGGGCTCAGTTTAGAAATGTTTCTTAAATGATAGAAGCAGGACCGAACCAGAGATTTGACGTGAACGTCCAGGGTAAGAGCAGAATCAAAGGTTACTCCTAGGTTCCTGATAGACGATTTCACAAATGTTGAAAGAGGACCAAGAGCATTCATTATGTTAGGTACATGTCTGTCTGGAGCACATACAAGGACTTCAGTCTTTTCTTCATTAAGTTGGAGGAAGTTGTCAGCCATCCAACCTTTGATGGTTTTTAAGCACACATTTAGAATCTGCAGCTTAGAAACATCTTCTGGTTTAAAAGACATATATAGCTGGATGTCGTCTGCATAGCAGTGGTAGCGAATGTCCTCAAAAGGGCTCAAAACATGCTGGAGAGGAAGTAAATATATTAAAAACAATAAAGGCCCCAGCACAGAACCTTGTGGCACACCATAGGACAGGGACGTAGAAGAAGACCTGAACTTAGAGACCGCCACAGAAAAGTATCGTTCATAGAGATACGAGGAGAACCACTCTAAGGCAGACCCAGATACACCAACCCAGTATTTCAGCCTTTCAAGCAACATGTAATGGTCAACGGTGTCAAAGGCTGACGTGAGGTCCAACATTAGGAGTACAGAACACTTTCCCGCATCGTTTTGCATCAGAATGTCACTGGAAACTCTAAGAAGGGCTGTTTCAGTAGAATGAGCTCTACGAAAGCCAGACTGAAATTTGTCAAAGAGATTATGTTTGTCTAAAACTGCTGTAAGCTGCTTAGCCACAACCTTCTCTAATATCTTAGCAATTAACGGTATTTTTGAGATTGGTCTGTAATTGCTAGTGAGAGATGGGTCCAGCATAGGCTTTTTTAACAGGGGGTGTATAACAGCAGTTTTAAAATAAGCAGGGACTTTACCAGATCCCAGTGAGGTGTTAACTATGGTGAGCACACAGGGACCAATAGAGTGAAAGACATTTTTGAATAACGACCCGGGTATAATGTCGAGTGAACATGATGATGCTTTTGTTGCATTAACTATTTTTTCCAGCTCTGACAGTGAGACGGGTAAAAAGCTTTCTAAAATCACCTGTAGTACAGTCTCGATCAAAAGTTTAAGACCCCTTGAAAAATGGCAAAAAAATCATATTTTGCATGGTTCCAAGCAGAGCTTCAACATGGAAGAAGAAGAAATGGGAGTGAGACAAAACATTTTTTGAGCATACAATTTATTGAAAACAACGCTTAAACTGAAACAGGCTGTTTTACAGTCGATCAAAATTTAGGACCACGTACCATTAAAAGGTCAAATCTGTGCAATTAAATATGGATTTAATTTCATTTTCTGTCAGTCTGTCTGTCATGACTTTTTGATGGCAAAGGCAAAAAAAAACTTTCCCTTTTTGAACTTGGTCAGTAAGTTGAACTGCATAAGCAGGGTCTCTCCCAGCGCACCATCACAGCTGAGGTGGGATGCAGTAAAACAGTTATTTGGAATTTCTTAAATGATCCTGAGGGTTATGGAACAAAAAAGTCAAGTGGAAGACAGAAAAATATTTCACCAGCACTGAGCCGGAGGATGCAAAAAAGACACTGGACAATTCTTGACCGAAATTAAGGCCATTACTGGTGCCAACGGCAGCCTGATAATCATCAGATGGCATCTGACACTGAAGGGCTTCAAAAATAAAAAACATCTTCAAAGACCTTGTCTCCTTGAACACCACAGAACTGACTGTTTGGACTTTGCAATAGAGCACCAAACATGGGATGTTTCCAACGTTAATGGCGTTGAGAATACCATCACATTTTTGGACCATCCTGCGTGTTCCCTTGATCTAAATCCAACTGAGAACCTTTGGGGATGGATGGCAAGAGAAGTTTACAAAAATGGACAACAGTTCCAGACAGTAGATGCCGATGCTTTGTGCGGCCGTCTTCACCACTTGGAGAAATGTTCCCACTCACCTCATGGAAACGCTTGCATCAAGCATTCCGCAACAAATTCTTGCAGTGATCAACAATAACGGAGCTACTACTGAGTTCATGTCTGGATCTTTGATTTCTGTTTTTTGGGGGGTTATGGGTTTTTTGAAGGTGTGGTCCTGAACTTTTGATGTAAAACAGCCAGTTTCAGTTTAAGCATTGTTTTCAATAAATTGAATGCTCAGAAAAATGTTTTGTCTCACTCCCATTTCTTCTTGTTGCATGTTGAAGCTTTACTTGGAACCTTGTTAAGATCCAATCATAAAAAATATGATGTTTTTTTCCATTTTTCAAGTGGTCTGAAGCTTTTGATCAACACTGTATAAGTAAGACCAGCTTAAACTCTGGAATCTTGACTTTGAAAATGATATAGTTGATAGTACACCTTTAATTTTTACTGATTGTTAACATCTTATTGCAAGCTTCAGTTTTATTGTTGAGAGCCCAGCACTGGTACTTTCTGGCATTTTCTGCTTGCGACATTTATATGACATCAAATAGCTTTTTATAATTACAGTCAATTTTTTGCAGCCTTTTTTCTTCAACATTAAACATTTTAACAGAACTGTCCAAGGCTGTGGGAAGCAGGGGTGCTGCGGGTGCTGCAGCAACCCCTGTCACCAAAGACAGACATCACAGCACCACCTGCCAAATGCTAAAAAAAAAAAAAGAAATCAATAAAACACCAGTCCTGTCATTATTTTTCTCAGAAATATTTTTCCCTTCCTATAATTCTGGAACTGCCACTGCTATGTTCCATGTCAGTGTTTAAAACATGATGTAGAGCTGTACCTTGTGCATGGGTTGCACGGATGCCACTGTACAAGTAGAGGCACCCATCCTTCAGAATGCAGTAGTGCTGTACCCAGGAATCCTTGCTTTTATCCATTTTATGAAGCAATCCAAGACAGTCTGGATTTTTTACAGCCAGCGGGGGCAGATTAGAGTTGTGTTTAGTGACATCCACCCAAACATGGTTCTAAAACATAAGAGTTATTTGAGATCAGTTTAAGCTTAAACTGGTAGTAAGCCACCACAGTCAACAACATGACCTATTTACTCCAATCTCAGGTAAATGTTATATGCAATTAAATGAACATTTTCTGTAACAAGCCCTCTTTGATTTATGAAAATATAGAACTTACTTGTGTAATGGTATGAGTAGCTTTCTCCATAGCTTCCAGCCATCTGGAATCCAACAAGACAAATAAGATTTTAAACATGGTTTTTATTTCAATTCCCTCTTTCGCTTTTTGAAGAAATAAAGAATATAGACTGCAGTTTAAAGAACTGCAATTAGAATTTAGAATACAGAAAAAGAAAATGGTACATAAAAATATTTTAAATATGTTTGGTTTGGAAAGTTATATCTGTCCTTCTACCTTTTCATTTCCTGGTTGGAAGTGGCACAGAAGAAGTAAACTCGAAAACCAGACTGAGGGTGACACTTAAACACAAATGGTTTTCCAAGAGAAGTGTCTGGTCCCACCTCAGCCCCTTCCATCTTTATTGCTGAAAGTGCCTGCCTTTTGCCTTCATCCTGTAATGACCATGAAGTAGCGCCAAAAGCACACAAAAATTTCTTTGTGGACTGTTTGATTTTGATGACCTCTATCATGCTTACCCGTTTGTGTCTGTAGTAGTAAAGGCAGCAGTCATGCGTCAGTACAAACCACCTCTTTCTCCATCCTTTAATCAGACCAGACTGAGTACGCTTATGAAGGTAACCACGACAGGCTGGTCTTGGTGTGTTAGGACCACGAGCAATGTCCGAACCAACAGTCAATGTCAGAACATCTGGACCTATAATATTAACAATATTACAGTTACCATCTAATTTAGCCTTCTGGCTTCCATATTGGTTCTTTATGAGTCCATTCCACAAATGTGCTTTATTGTTTATAGCACAGCACACCTTGTCTGGCTAAATCAGCAGCTTCAGAATGAGGAATGCTGGTGACATCAATACCATTGACAGCTAGGACATAGTCTCCTACCATCAACCCAGCTTCCTCTGCAGCTCCATCTGAAACATAAATAAATAAATGTTAAACTAACAAGGAAACAACACAATGTAAGTTATCAAAACAAATGACAAGCAGAAAAGCAAACACAGTCCTTACAGTACATAATTGCACAGAAATTTTTTCAAGTATGACACAGCCTTTTTGTGGAGTTAGATTTTTGCTTATCTGCCTTCCCATTCTAAATACATAGGGCTGAGCCCATTTGGGGCTACAACAGCTTCAAATCTGGCAGGGAATTTTTTTAACCACTCTACTAGAAGTATATTTGTTAGGTTTTACACTGATATAGACGAGAACACCTGGCACACAGTCTTCCCTCCCAAAGGTGTTTTAGGACTCTGTGCAGGTCAGTCAAGTTTTATCACACCAAACTGGCTCATCTGTGTCTTTATGGACCTTACTTTGTACACTGATTCATGTTGGAACAGGAAAGGGCCAACTGTTTACAAAAAGTTCAGAGCATGAAATTGTCCAAAATGTCTTGCCATGCTGAAGAATTAAGAGTCCCTTTCATTGGAACAAAGGGGCTGAGCATAGCTCTTGAAAAACAGCCCCACACCATAATCCCCCTTCTAACAAACTTTGCACTTGGCACAATGCAGTCAGACAAGGAACTTTCTCCTGGCAACCACCGAACCCAAGACTTGTCTATTGGAATGCCAGAAGGAGAATCGTGGTTAGTCACTCCAGGGAACATGTCTCCACTGCTCTGTAGTCTTTATATGACAGATTCCCATGCTTTATGCTTTGTATTGACAACAGTCTTGTGAGGCTTGGATGTAGCTGCTTGGGCACCCATTCTATGAGCTCTCTATACGACTGCTCTTGAGCTAATCCAAAGGTCACATGATGCTTGGAGGACTGTAGTGACTAACTCTACAGAAAGTTGTGATCTCTGTGCACCATGTGCCTCAGCATCCACTGGCCCCGTTCTGTTACTGCCGTTTCCAGTCCATTCCACTCATTATAATACCACTAACAGTTGAATGTATAATATTTAGTAACAATGAAATTTCACAACTGAACTTGTTGCACAGGTTGGATCCTATCAGGGTACTACACCGAAGTTCACGAAGCAAGCCATTATTTTACAGATGATTGCAGAACACAGGAATTCAATGATTTGGATGGGTGAGTAAATACTTGATATATAGAATATATTAAACAAGAAGTAAAGTATTAATTTGCATTTTTTTTACTAACTCGTGTTTTATACCTAATTCTTGATTCAATTCAATTCAGTTTTATTTATTTAGTGCCAAATCACAACAACAGTTGCCTTAGGGCACTCTATACTGTGAGGTAAGGACCCTAAAATAATACAGAGAAAACAGAGAAACCCCAACAATCTAATGGCCCTACATGAGCAAGTGCTTTGGTGACAGTGGGAAGGTAAAACGCCCTTTTAATAGTGAGAAACCGCCAGCAGAACCAGCCTCAGCAAGGGGCAGCCATCTGCCATGACCATTTGGTGGTGAGGGGAGGAATACAGGACAAAGACAAGTAGTGCAAGAGAGTCTGAGAATAATAATAAATTATGATTAACTGCAGAGTGATGTTTTATATGTGCATTGAAGGACATATCGTGGTCAAAATTGACTCTAAAACTCCTCACAGTGCTACTGGAGGCCAAGGTAATGTCATCAAGAGTAAACATCCAGTTGGATTTAATATTTCTAAGATTTTTAGGGCTAAACTATACACTAAACTATAGCAGAATTAAAAGTAATCTTAGTGTGTGGTGAGGTCTCTCCATTTACCTGAACACATTGAAATGTATTAGATAGATACAGTTCAAACCACTGCAGCGCAGTACCTGTAATTCTTACACCATGCTGTAATTGCAACAATATTGTTGTTGTTGTTATTATTATTTTTATTAATGTTGTTGTTGTTGTTGTTGTTACAATAGCAAAACGTGACTATCCAGAGTTGGGACCAGGAAGCAGAGTTGCAATCTTACACACCTCTCATCACTGGCTGTGTAGACTTAGAGACTGTGTCAGCTCCCAAACAGACAAAAAACAAACCAAAACTGATACTGAAAACAAAAAAAAATATTTAAACATAAAAAAATCAATGATATTTGTTGTTGTCTATTGTCCAATCTCACTCAGAGTTGATGATTTCTCTGCCTTTTTATCTGATTTAGAGCTCAGTTCAGATAAAATAATTATTATGGGTGGTCTTAACACCCAAGTAGATACTAAAAATGAGTGCCAACATGACATTTAATCTATTATTAGACTCAATTGGGTTCTTTTCAAAATGTTAAAGAGCCCACCAAGAAGTAACAAGACTAGAGTTCAGGTAGCTGCTCTGCACTGTTGCCACATGGCATTGAAGAAGATAACAGGGATGAATTATATCTTTAAACTTAAACCCTCTGGAACACAAACTTGGAGTAATCAGGACCCTACAACACTGGGCAGAAAATGTTCCCTCTAAGCCAGAAGGGAAAAGGGAGTAAAGAACACATGTAATGAAAGCTCTTAAAACATGTGGTTCTCCTAATTGGGCTTTCGTCAAATCAGCAAAGATGCACAGAACAGAAGGTCAGACACAACTAGGGAGAATCAGGACAAGCAGAACAATATTGTCATCTCTTATGTAGCAGGTTTATCAGAGAAACTCATTAGAGTCTTCTCCAAGCACGTCATCCCAGTGTACTTCAGAACCAGCCTCACACTCAGACAAAAACTGAGTCATTCCAAAGACAAAACTCCCATACACAACCATAACAATGTAGTGTATGCAGTACAGTGCAGCAAGGAATGCTCAGACCTCTACATTGAAGAAACCAAACAGCTACTCCATAAACGCATGGCACAACATAGAAGAGCCACCTCCACGGGACAAGACTCAGCAGTCCATCTGCATCTGAAGGACAAAGGTCACTCTTTTGAAGATGCCAATGTTCACATTTTGGACAGAGAAGACAGATGGTTTGAATGAGGAGTGAAAGAAGCCATCTATGTCCACTGTAAACGACCCTCTTTGAACAGAGGCGGTGCCTTACAACACCAACTTTCTGCCATTTACAATCCAGTTTCAAGATCCCTTCCCAGATGCCTAAACGCCCACTCACATCCTGGGCCATTTGACCTCAGTAAATCACATGATAGGGTGGGGCTAGATCTCACAATGGATTCACCTGAAACCTTGGCTGATTGTGGCCCACACCTATTTTCACACCTTGGCTCATGTGATTAGGTAGAGGATAAAGAGGGGGTCCACGAAATGTGCAATTACATTTGCATCATGGTTACTTTTGCAATGCTTAATTTCCAGCAAATAAAAAAAAAACACGCAAAACAACAACTACAAAGCAGTTGAACACCCTGTTGAGTCAGCACTGTGATATAGAAATTTACTTACTTGTGTCAACCTCTGTGACCACAATGGGTTTAGAAAACTGTATTCGAAAGCCCCAGGGATATTCTCCTGTCCCTTTGCTGATCTTAACAGTCCTTTCTCGAACTGGAAGATGTTTGAAGATGATGAAAGAGATGTTTAACAAGAGCAGCAAAATGTACATATGTACAGCAGGTAAAAAAGGTATTGAACTCCTCACCAATTTTCTAGGTAAATATCCAATGCACACAATCAAAGCAAATATGTATATAAATTAATTTATGTGTAATAATGAGAAAATGACACAAAATCCTCATTTTAATAGCACTCTAGTTTTTACACAGTCAAACTCACTATTTACAATTTACACCCCAACGCATACACCCAACGGGCCACGTTTAACACTGACAAGCAGAGATAGGAGCAGGCAGGTCTTCATACACCCCTGTTTCCTGCACCTTGTCTGGGGCAGAGGTTGGCTGGTGATCCAGGGTCAAGCAAACTGCATCCCAGGGTTGCTGTTGGCTCTGGGGATTATCCATTCATCCGCACTTCGAAGGGCAGGGTGGATGTGGATGGTTATCTGTCTTTGTGCAGCTTCATGAGTGGGGGGGGGGTATTCCTGTCCCTGCTGCTATCCACTGGTTGTTGCTGCCCCACCCACAGGATATGGGCATTTGCTGGCTCTGGGGTGCCTGGCTGGGCGATTTGGTGTGATTGCTGACCTGCTGCCTTGGGGCTGTGGTCTGTGGTTGGCTTGGACGTCTTTGTTGCATTGGGGCTCCACCAATTGTGCCCAGGCCTTTTCCTCGGATTGTGCTGGGATGGCCGGCCTCTGCCAGGGTCAGCTGCCTAGTGCCTCTGGTTCTTTAGCGCTCCTGCCTTTTAGCTGTGGGCCTCCCTCTTCCTTAAACCGGCGGGGACACACTCGGATTTTCAACACTCGTGGGGGACTGGGTGGGGTCTGCCTGTCTGTCTGTCTCTCGTCCCCAAAGGACTTTGTTGCAGTCTCTCACCCTCATTATCAAGTATGTTTCATGACAAACACCCATGCACAGGCACTAACATTCTTTCTTTTCTCTCTCTTTCTCTTTCTGTTTCACACAGACACTCACACACACGCAAAATTGTATGTTCCTCTTGGCAAAGCAAATGAGTTTGGCACAACAAAGCATTTAGATCATGATTCTGGTTGCTAAAACTGCCAGACAGGACAGGTTACTAAAAAGAAAGAAATATATTTACTTAGAGAACTATTAGTTTGTTCAATACTTATTTTACCCGCTGTATGTACACTACCGGTCAAACATTTTAGAGCACCCCAATTTTTCAAGTTTTCTACTGAAAATTATGCAGTTCAATGTCTCATTGCACTCTGAAATGAAAGCATATTACAAATAAGCAATGCAAAGCAAAGGAATCGTGGAATCAATTTATAGACCAAAATGTATTCTAACTGACTCATCAAAGTAGCCACCTTTGGCAGATATAACAGCTGAACACAACTGTGGCATTCTTTCTACAATAGCAATCAAATATTCTTCAAAAAGTTCTTCCCATATCTTTTGCAGAAGTTCCCATAAATGTGTGGCACTTGTAGGTTGCTTTGCTTTCGCTCTTCTGTCCAGTTCATCCCAAACTAGCTTGATGGATAGTAAGTCTGGAGACTGTGCTGGTCACTCCATGTTTTCAAGCTTACCATCTTGTTCCTTTTTCCTGAGGTAGTTCTGGCATTGCTTGGACTTTTAGGAAGACGTACATTTGTAAGTGTTATGATGGTGTGTCTCTCTTCCATTGTCAATTTTGTTTTTTGCACTGTTTTTTTTTAGCAACACACTACTTTCTGCAGTACAGTGCTGTTCAACTGATGCTCACGAGGGTATGGTACCACAGTGTGTTCCAAAACTGCTTTTATGCAGACAGAGGGGGTTGTAAGTAATCCAGAAAAGTTGGAACACCTGTAGGAATTAGTTGCACCAGCTTTCAAGGCTTGATCAACCTCCATTGCTGCCGAACATCTGTAATTTTTTCAGTTTTGGGTAACCTTACCTTTTTTTAACCTCTGGCAGTTCGCCACGTACCTTTGTACCATTTCAAGCTATTCATTGGAGTAGAACTAGTTGAACTGCAATAAATAACTGGAAAAATTGGGGTGTTCTAAAACCAATGACTGGTAGTGCTAAGTTAAATTCACAGTAATATCTCTGCAGTACTCAAGAGTTTCTCAGTAATTCTCAGTAACAACTAGGATTCAGTACTAAATGACCTGTTACTGTTGTTAAATAAAATAAAGTTAACTTTTTTGTAAAGACACAAAAGCTACAGCTTACTTGAGACAGCACGAGTTCTGGTGGTTAGGCTGGTACGAATTCCCCCAGAGCCTACATTATCTCCTTGAAAAATCCATGCTGATGAGTGGAATGTTTCTGTATAAAAGCCCCTGTCTTCATTTTCTTGAAATGCTATGTCCATAGAAGGCGTGTCCTCTGATACTAGCAAAACAAAGAAAGACACAAATCAAACAAATAAACCACTAAACAGCACAATCCATTACATATAGATGCCTTTCTATATCTGCAGTTGTCAAATCAGCAAAGAAGTGTAAGGAGCTTGGAAAGAAAGCGACTTAAGGGTTTGAATACCTGTCCACCATTTGGTTGTATAGAACTGAAGAAACCTCGCAGATGAGACGTGAAACATCTTCACAAAACTTAAAGAAGTCCAGTCACTTTTTATGGATAATAAACAGATAATACAGCACTCTGTTGGCACCACTTACTGGACTGGCAGATCAAATTTAATCACTAAACTTACTCTTTATGACATTTCTTCCCTGACATTTGTTCAAGCTTTCCATCAAAGTCACCTGATTCCTCTGTGATGTCACTGGTGATTGAGCTTCCTCCAACAGAGCTCCACTGCTTGCTCTCTTTGAAGAGCTTTCGCCTTTTAGCCAAGTGTTCAGAGCCACTTGTTTCTGGATCTTTATGAATCGCAGGCTTCAGGTGTTCCTTGATCTCTAAAGAAGCTGGGAATGGTCATGAAGAATCACAAATAGGTGAGTTTTACATAACTAATTGGCTGAAATGAATTTAAATGAATTGAAATAACTTACATTTAGATACAATCTGTTTTTCGGTCCTGTTAGTTTTACTAAGCGTCTCTTTTGCAAGGACCTCTGTGTCTTTAAAATCTTTTACTGGACCTAATGATATGCTTGCAGGTTGTCTTGAATTTTCTGTGTCGAGTTCCAGATAATCTGTCCCCTCATTTATCAGTGGGAGAATAGGGTCGGTACCTTCCATGTTTTCACTAGTTGGTTTAGGTTTAATGTCCTCTGTAACCTCATTTAAGTTTAATGATTCTACATCTAAGTCCTGCAAGACGGACATGCATGGGTCATCCACAGCATTTCTAAAATCCCTATTTAGACAACTATCCAGGGATAATTGTGAGTCCCTCTGCAAGAGACTTGGCTCAAATGCACCATCTGTTATGGTTCTCTGAACTGAGAACTTGCTATATCCAGGTAAAAAAGAGACTGAATCCTTCTGGTTTGCGTTTTTAACCTCATTGTTTGCAGATAGTATTTCTGGGTGACTCTGTAGCATATGTTCCTCTGAGCCACTGCAGGATGGAGGGATGACTTGTATAGAAAAGTCTCTTCTACTTAGCTCTTCTGTAAGGGGCTCTGGACTGTGATATTCTCCTTCTCCAAATTCTTGGTCAAATCCACTGTCTGCTACTTCACATTGATCAACAGTATATTCACAATCATCAGTGTCTAGACTTTCCGTATCCTTATAAATGCTCAAGTTAGTATCATGTTGACTGTTGAAGTCATGTCTCTGACAGTGTTCAGTGTTCATGATGATTTCAGGATTAATCTCAGAACCAGTCACATAGAATGGACTGAGCAATGGCTGTGCTCTGTCATGGCTGTCTAGAATTTCTGAGATTTGTTTTAAACTCCCTTTGGTTTGTGAAAATGTATCATTTTCTATTCCAAATGCAGATAACCTGTCATCGCCCTTTTCAGCCCTTTCCAGCCTCTCTGTCAGGAGGGGAAGTGAGCACATGACCAAAGAGGAAAAAGATTCTCTGTAGGGTAGCTGGAGATCTTCTTGCATCAGTCCTAGACCCTGTGACATCCCAGGAAATGTTTGACGTCTTTTCTTGGGTAATGAACATACTTTGTGTTCGACGGTGGCAATACTATTATTTCTAATCCAGGATTTTCTTTTCTGACTATTGATGAAGTCTTTCATGAAGCTAGACCTGTTGGTAGACATCAAGGGTCTCATGAACATGGGGTCATAATTGTCAGATTGTGATAACTCATCAAAAGAAGGTGGCAGATCCCCTCTTTCTTGTTCTTGTGCACAATATAGACATTTAAGTTCCTCAGTGGAGGTCAAATGCAAGTCTCCGCGTTTATCAACAGCTGGACTAGAAGTGTTGATTCTACAAGAAGCTAAGTCTTGTGTCAGACCTTCTAAACTATTGTTTTTAATATCTGCAAACTCTTGGGGCGGGGGGATGTGCCAGAACTCATCACCAGAACTGAGACTTGCATGAAAACTTTGCCTCTTTCCTTGAGGTTTAATATTTAACAGCAGCAGTGGGCTTGATAGATGATCTACCAGTTTAAAGTCTCCCGATCCTTGTTGTTTGTCATCACTACAGCATTGACTGCAGTCTGGATTGTCCCATATATTTGCAGATCTGGCACATTTTGAATCACAATAAGGCTCAGTTTGTTTACTTGTGGTTCCAGTGTGATCTTTGTCATTATTGTTGTGATTTTTTTTCTCATCAGTGACATTATCCAATGGTTGTTCAGAAGACTCATTGTCTGGCATCCATGTCTCCTCACATTTGCTCTTAAAAAGCTCAGTATTGGACCAGCTTTTATTCATGAAAACAAGTGTGGTCTTGTTGCCAGATGTATTAAGCTGAAGTTTTAAATGTGATCCAGTGCAGTTAATATTCAGGATGTTAGTAACTGGAATTGGTGAGTGGATTTGATTTTCAGATAAGGGTTCTTGTGACTGCTGAAACTTAATATTTGGTGATGAATCTCCTGTTACAGAAACTGAGGTTACTATTTTCACTCCGTTCTTCTCATCCTTTGTTGTTTTGGTATAAATACTCTTTTGGTGTGCAAATGAATTCAAGTGATAATCTTGCTTAAATCTTTTCTCCTTGGGTTCAGGATTGTTGTATTTTTCCTCATCTTCAGATCTTGACAGTACATTTTCCTTTCGAAAAGAGTCTGTTTCTCCCTTTTCAACAATGTCATCTTTGGTGCAGACAGTGCTTTTATTCTGATTTTTAAAGATGTATGGTGAGATACTCTCTGAAAGAAAAAGCAAAATAGTGAAATAATTATATTAGAGGATGTTTGACAGTACAAGTATTATAGTGCTTACTCATACGGGGTTTGTTCTGGTTTCTTTCTAATATTGTAGGCCCTTTACCGTAACAATATAAAGCTCCTAAATTCAAATGTTGTTGTGAGTTAGTGCTACATAAATAAAAGGATATAACACAATTTTCCCAACACTACAAAATTAGTTTGGAATTGGTGAATTTCATTCTGGGGTTGCTTGATTGTTGGTTACCTTGTGCATTGAGGTTTAAGTACTGATCAGTACTTTTGCTTGTTTATTTTAACTTTTTCTCCATAAAGTTAAAAGCCCATTAGGATTCAACATTATACTAGTTATGCCATAAAACCCACTATTATGAAGGTGTTATTAGTCCGGTCTCAAGAAGTACTTGCACATTGTATGCACGTGTGGGGAAAAATGTGATTCAGCTAAGCACAAGATTAACCTCACTGCGTCCTCCCCTCCGCCCAAAGCTCCAACTCACGTTTGTTGCTGCTGGAGCTCTTCCTCCTCTTGCTATTTCTCCTTCTCCCCCTCTTGCTCATTCTGAAATCCACCACAGTCTCACATCCGCTGGGAAACAAAACACTGAACGAAGACGAACAAGTGTTGTATTATTTATGGGTATATGTACACATTTTGGCTCAATACATTTTTAGATTCCAGACTAAGCAAATCATATGTCAGTTTGCTCTGACTGTTTTTAATGAATTTTTTGCTGTTTTTTTTTTTGTTTTTTTTACAATTGCAATTTTTTTTACACTGACATGGAAGCAATTATTAAAGAAACAGAAAATGTAAATCATTAAGATGTTTAATTCTCAGTATTTATCACCATTTTTAAAAAATACAAACACTAGTAATTATTGAAATGTCTAATTTCTGTTGAACAAACTGATACAAAAGGAAAAATTATAACCTGGCAATATCCAGTTATGTACAGACAGTTTATGCACTGGTACATAATCCTGTGCAACTCAGTTAACATGTGCATCAAACAATTTCCTGCTTAAGGGGCTGGTCAGAAGCAAAAAAAAAAAAAACAAGACAAAAAAACTCCTTTTGTCTGAATGAGCACCATCTATAAACAGATAAAACATCAAATTGTGTTAACAAGTTAGAGCTGACACCTGGTTTTGTTTTGTTTTTTTGTCTTTTTGTTTTGTTTTTCTGAGAAAGACAAGAGATGATTTTCAATAAAAGACAATAATGTCAGTAAAGTCAGACATGTGACTTATTCAAATGTGAAAATTAGAGCTGTTAGGTTACTATGTTTAATGTTAGAAAGCTTTGCCCTATAGGGATCATGTTGACCAAGTAAACTTATTTCCACAATTTCTTTAAAAAATAGAAAAACATCTGACTTACCTATTGATGTGATATCCTGATGACTGCTATCAAACCTTTATGTGGCAGACATGAAAAGATAGACAGACAGCCGGCGAACAGCTGCTTCTTTTCCACTGTCTACATTGTCTGTGTCTCTCAGACTGTTCCAGTTCTTATTGTTTCTATTCTTGATACTAAGCAGCTTATTACGCTTAATCTTGTCAGCCACTGATGATGCAGTACTAAGCCTGCTTATTCAGCTATACTTTTTCACTGGTCAATGAAAGCAGATGAAGCACATGATGTACATTTTTTCCTACATGTTTAAAAAGCATTCACCCTTATCTCTCTATGTCCTTTTTTCACAATACCAACTGTGAATAACTACCTCCCTTTTGCTCAACGATTCCTGCAATTATTTACTTTCTTTTAATGTTTATATTACACTTTGCAGAGCCAAAACAAAATGTTGAGTTTCACTAAAAAGACTATTGCCTTTTTGAGGAAGGTGCTAAACCTCATAAGTATGGATGCCTCTAAAGAGAAACAGGATCATAACAGAACAGTTATATTAGCAGGAGTCATGTAGGACATTAGTTGTAATTAAAAGAATTTTAAATTCAATTCTGAATTTCAACAAGAATGGTGACCTTAGACCTTAGTTGCTGCATTCTAAACAAACTGAAGACGGGATACAGATTTTAGATCAGTTAGAGAGAAAGGAACCAGGTCAGAGCAGCTTCCACTTCGGGTAAGGAGACCAGACAATGCAAGCATGCAACCTTTGCTTTTTACTTTATAAAACATTCCAAAAGGTAAATCTGGCTTCCTTACACAGACATGGAATTAGTGGGGTTAGGTTAATTGGTTATTCTAAGTGTCCAAAAGTGTGAATGTGAGTGTGAATAATTGGCTGTCTCTCTTTGTTAGCCCTGGGTCAGATTAGTGACCTGTCTGGGGTGTACCCTGCCTCTCATCCTGTTGTAGCCCCCCGTGACCTTGAAGGATAAGCAGAAGAGAATGGATCGATGGACTGAAAAAGTACGGAGCCTTCGTCACACATAAAGGTTAATTATGGAATTCCTCAGGATCCACAGGTTTACAATTCTGTTTAGATTATGTGTTTCCCTTAGGCAGTTGTAGATGAAGCTCTCTCTGTCAATGAAGCTAGATGACACAGACCAATTACTTAAAGTGCAGGAATGTCTTAATGACATTACACCTGACTTACCTCTAATCTCCTTCTTCTAAATTTAAATAAAACTGAAATTATTGTAGTCTGCCCTAAAAATATTAGAAATATTATGTCTAACCAGATGCTTAATCTGGATAGAATTACTTCCAGTAGCGAGCTTATCCAGCTCCCTATTTAAATGGAGAGCTGGTTCTGGACCTTGCTCTATTTGGGGGTGCCTGGTCAAAATTCCACATTATTAAACAAACACTGTAGGACTGCTTTCTTGATTTTGTGCAAGAAAACATCCTCTCTCAGAGTGATGATCAAAAACTAGTTCATGCATTTATTACTTATAGACTGGAATATTGTAATTTATTATTATCAGCCTGTCCTAAAACCAGACTACAGGAAGAGAGTGGGAATCCAAAATAAACCTAACAAAAGCAAGCAGACTAACCAAGAAGAGGAGTAGAAGCTAAGATAACAAACTCAAGGGTACTATGGAAGCAATATCGAACTCATAAGACTTAATATAAATCTTGAACATAATAAATTAAAAGGAAAACATAATTATTGGGCCGGTAGTACCAAAATCCACCAATCCTTCTCTGCTCCTTTCTGATAACCATCTCTCACCAGCTCAGAGTGCAGCTATTGCTGAGCTGCAGTGTTGCTTTGCTGATGTGCCCGTCTCCTCTGCCTTCTTGTCAAATCAAATCAAATCAAATCAAATCAAATCAAATCAAATCACTTTTATTGTCACATCACATGTGCAGGTACACTGGTACAGTACATGAGAGTGAAATTCTTGTGTGCGGGCTTCACAAGCAACAGAGTTGTGCAAAAAATACAATAACGTAAACAAGCAAATATAAGAATGGCTAAATCTGAGAGTAATAAATATATGTACAATGTATAAGAGTATATGCATTACTGGATGTGTATACTAAATATGTTTTTCTACCTGTGTGTGTGTGTGTGTGTGTGTGTGTGTGTGTGTGTGTGTGTGTGTGTGTGTGTGTATACATATTTTACAAATTAAATAGAGTAAACAATAAAATAAATATATGAAATATACAGAGGTTGGTAGTTGACATGTGCAAAACAGTGGCATTAATGGCAGTGGCAGTATGGAGTGCATAATGTTGAAGTTCCAGTAGTGAGGGTGAGGTGTCTATGACGTGTTCAGCAGTCTGATGGCCTGGTGGAAAAAGCTGTCTCTCAGTCTGCTGGTACGGGACCGGATGCTGCAGAACCTCCTTCCTGATGGAAGTAGTCTGAAGAGTTTATGGCTGGGGTGACTGGAGTCCTTGATGATCCTCCCCGCTTTCCTCAGGCACCGCTTCCTGTAGATGTCTTGGAGGGAGGGAAGCTCACCTCCAATTATCCGTTCAGAGCACCGCACTACTCTCTGGAGAGCTTTGCGGTTGTAAGCGGTGCTATTGCCATACCAGGTGGTAATGCATCCAGTGAGGATGCTCTCAATGGCACAGCGATAGAAGGTCCTGAGGATGCGGGGGCTCATGCCAAATCTTTTCAGTCTTCTGAGAAAGAAGAGGCGCTGCTGCGCCTTCTTCACTGTTTTGTTTATGTGTACTGACCACGTAAGATCCTCAGCCAGATGTACACCAAGGAACCGGAAGCTGCTCACTCTCTCCACAGCAGCGCCGTTGATGGTGATGGGGGTGTGTACTTCTCTGCACCTCCGGAAGTCCACTATCAACTCCTTTGTCTTTGCGACGTTGAGGGTGAGATGGTTGTCTTGACACCAGTGGGTCAGGGCGCTGACCTCCTCCCTGTAGGCCGTCTCATCACCGTTGGTGATAAGACCCACCACTGTAGTGTCGTCCGCAAACTTCACAATGATGTTGGAGTTGTTAGTGGCCGTGCAGTCATAGGTGTAGAGTGAGTACAGGAGAGGGCTCAGTACACACCCCTGTGGAGCACCAGTGTTCAGTGTGATGGGGGATGAGGTGATGCTGCCCAGTCTGACCACTTGGCGTCTGTCAGACAGGAGAGGGAGCTGCTCAGTCCTAGATCCTGCAGTTTCCTGTCCAGCTTCGAGGGAACGATGGTGTTGAATGCTGAGCTGTAATCTACAAACAGCATTCTCACATACGTGTCTCTCTTCTCCAGGTGTGACAGGGCAGCATGGAGTGTCAGGGCTATGGCATCATCAGTGGACCTGTTGTGGCGGTATGCGAACTGTAGAGGGTCCAGTGAGTCGGGTAGTGCAGAGCAAACTAAGTCCCTGACCAGCTTCTCGAAGCATTTGCTCACGATGGGGGTCAGGGCTACAGGTCGCCAGTCGTTCAATGAGGAGATGGTGGAGGATTTGGGTACAGGGACGATGGTGGCCATTTTGAAGCAGGCTGGGACTACAGATAGAGAGAGGGAAAGGTTGAAGATGTGTGTAAACACTCCAGCCAGCTGAGCCGCGCATGACTTGAGGACGCGGCCGGGAATCCCGTCCGGACCAGTAGCTTTGCGTGCGTTCACCTTCCTGAAGCACTTCCTCACATCCTCCTCAGACACAGTGTGCGCACTGACGACACAGTGTGCACTGTGTCTTGTAGCTACTCCTTGACAAATTAGGCACCGAACCTTTTAGATATTACCAAGAGCTACTGTTAGAGTGCCTTGTCTTCAGATTTCAAATAATATGTTGGGCTCCCTGGCCTAAGTTGTTGTTTTCAATAAATTGCATGCTCAAAAAAATGTTTTGTCTCACTCCCATTTCTTCTTGTTACATGTTGAAGCTCTACTTGGAACATTGTTAAGATCCAACGCTCCAAAATATGATTATTTTTTGTTGTTGTTGTTGCCATTTTTCAAGTGGTCTTAAACTTTTGATTGGGACTGTATCTACTTCCCACTTGTCCACTTGATCTGGGTAGCTGTGGCTTAGGAGATAGAGCAGGAGCGGTGGTCTGTTTTGGGGGAGCAGTGCCAATTAGGAGGGTGGTACATCTGTCAGAAATAAATAATTACCTGTCCTCTGATAGTAGGTGTGGATCCATAGACAAGAGTGTGACAAGTTGCCCAGCGGTGAGCTTGGCAGAGAGCACTCCACAACCAGCCATAAAGAAGTGAAGCACAAGATTGTGGATATGCGTGGGAAATAAAAACTGTGTGGGGAACTTTGTGTTCTCCCATGTCTTTACTGGGGAGTACTAAAGATCGCAGGGGCAACTGCTACTCTCCGTCATTCTTGCAAAAGGTGAACAATCTGAATCAAACATGCAATCTAACAAACCAGCACAATGGTGGAGTGGTAGATGGCGCCCAGAGAGAGCGAATAAACCAAGAGCAGGCTTTTTGCCCTTGGCCACTTCTAATGACCCACACAAGCTGCTCCTGAAAGTAAACAAGGAAGACAGATCATTACAATAAACAGGATGTCCTCAAAACTCCCCCAAAAGCCTTCAGTTAATCCAAACTGCTGCAGCAAGAGTACTGACAAGAACTAGAAAGAGAGAGCATATTTCTCCAATCTTGGCTTCCCTTCATTGGCTTCCTGTTAAATCCAGAATTGAATTCAAAATCCTGCTCCTCACATACAAGGGCTTAAATAATCAGGCCCCATCTTATCTTAATGACCTTATAGTACCATATCACCACATTAGAGCACTTCGCTCTCACACTGCAGGCTTACTTGTTGTTCCTAGAGTATTTAAAAGTAGAATGGGAGGCAGAGCTTTCAATTTTCAGGCCCCTCTTCTGTGGAACCAGCTTCCAGTTTGGATTCGGGAGACAGACACTATCTCTACTTTTAAGATTAGGCTTAAAACTTTCCTTTTTGCTAAAGTATATAGTTAGGGCTACCCTTAGTTATGCTGCAATAGGTGTAGGCTGCTGGGGGATTCCCATGATTTACTGAGTATTTCTTCCACAGCATGTCTTTTATCCTGTATTCCTTCTGTCACCCCAACCGGTCGCGTCACATGGCACCCCTCCCTGAGCCTGGTTCTGCTGGAGGTTTCTTCCTGTTAAAAGGGAGTTTTTCCTTCCCACTTTCGCCAAAGTGCTTGCTCATAGGGTCATATGATTATTGGGTTTCTCTCTGTATGTATTATTGTAGTATTGTTGTTGTGATTTGGTGCTGTATAAATAAAATTGAATTGAATTTCCTCTGCTAACTGGCTTTTCCTTGTATCCCCAGTCACTGGTGCTTTTGGATTACTCCTCACGCTAACCTGTTACTTCCTCAGATTTTCTAAAGCTATTCCCCTATTTGTTACTGCTCACCTGCTGCCCTCTGCTGCCAATTCACTACTCACTTGAAATCTGAAAAGCATTAAAGTTCTCACTTACCTGCTGTCCTGCCAGCTGACATTCACATCCCATTGATTCTAAAGACAGGATGAACATCTTGGTATCTCACTCGGATAATTCCACTGACTCTGCGTTCTAACAGAAAAGCAATATCCCTTGGAAATTAATTCCCCAGGAACAGAGTAAAATTTTCAATATTCTCAACGTTAAAATCCACAGGAAAACAGTGGAAGTTCTAATCCAGCGGGAAATCAATGAAAATACAAATCATTTTGAATTTATAATCTAACATGACAAAAATGAGCAAAGAAAAAGCCAAAAAAAAATATCAAACCAAATTATAAATCCACAGTTCATGCAGCAGATGATCCCTCTGACATCTCTGTAGGAGACAAAGGATGAACAACTTATCTCTTCTTCACAAAACTTTGAAACCTGGTCTTCTCCCCCTCTCTTTCTGGACAATACATCTTCTGAGATGACATCTGTCCTCACTGTGACTGTGACACCCAATCAACATTGTTGACAGTTAATCACTGGATGTCCAGTCACAACTTATCATCCTCTTCCTCTCTCTCTGTCTCTTTCTGTGACATTACTTCAACATGATTTAACCCTCTAAAGCCTAATCTGTCCTGTGTCAGTCAGGTGTTTTGCTATGGTTTTTTTTTAAACATCTGTAATTTGCCTAAATCCTGAACCATTTGTCAACTGAAAGAATTCCAACACTCCAACAGCTACATCCTAGCAAGGGCCAGGTGAAGACGGACCCCGCGAAGGTGAAGGCGGTTATGGAATGCCTGATTCCCACCTCCAGGAAGCACCTGCAGCGATTCCTCAGCTTTGCTAACTTCTACCGTCGCTTCATCTGCAACTACAGCCAGGTAGCAGCGTCTCTCACACATCTAACCTACACAAAACTCTCATTCACCCTGAGGCTAATACAGCCTTTACTAAACTCAAAGACTTGTTTTCTACGACTCCAGTCCTGGTCCATCTGTATGTCCAAAAGCCGTTTATCATAGAAGTTGATGCTTCTGGTATATGGGTCGGAGCGGTGCTGTCACAGAGCATCTGCTCACCCTCCAAACTCCAGCCATGTGCCTTTTTTTCTCGCCGCCTTTCCTCCACAGAGAGAAATTACAATGTGGGGGACAGGGAGCTCGTGGTAGTGAAACTCGCTTTGGAACACCTGCTGGAAGGAGGTGAGCATCCCTTTTTTTGGACTGATCAAAAACCCTCACGTACCTCCATTTGGCTAAGAAGTTAAATGCTCGTCAAGCACAATGCTCGTTATTCTTTAACTGGCTCAACTTTTCTCATTCGTATCAACCAGGTTCATGCAACATCAAACCAGATGTGCTCTCCCGGTAGTTTGCTCCCAGCACTGAACCGGAGGAGGTCCCTTCCATCCTTCCTGCCAGCTGCAAAGTGGGGGCAGTCATTTGGGAGGTGGAGGAGGAGATCAATCGGGCCCTGGAGACAGAGCCCGACCCAGGCAGAGCGGCCCACAAACCGGTGGTTCATTAAGGCTGCAGCCCACTCCAAGGTACTGGACTGGCTTCATAAGGCGAGGTTTGCGTGCCATCTGGGAAGAGGTAGGACCAGTTTATTAACTAAGAGGTATTTCTGGTGGGACACCCTGGAGAAAGATGTCAGAGAGTACGTGGCTGCTGCGCAAATAGTTAGTACTCAACGCCCAGCGGGATATTTCAACTGCTCCCCATACCACAACGCCCCTGGTCACACATCACTCTCGATTTTGTCACAGGGCTACCAGTGTCAGCTGGCAAAACCACCATACTCACCATCATTGGCAGGTTCTCCAAAGTCACCCATTTCAATGCCTTAGACAAACTTCCCACCGCTTCTGAAACTGCTCAATCCTGGTCGAACACATCTTCAGATTACACGGACTCCCTGTAGAAATTGTCTCTGACCGCAGTCCTCGGTTCATGTCACAGGCCTGGAAGGCATTCTGCACTGCTCTTGGAGCCAAACCTTGCCTAAGTTCTGGTTATCATCCCCAAACACACGGTCAAACTGAACAGCTGAACCAAGAACTAGAAACCACACTCCGTTGCATGACTACACATAACTCAGCTACCTGGTCCACCTTCTTGCCCTGGCCTGCCCTGGTCTCTCCTTTTAAAACCTCCCTAGGTTATCAGCCCCTGCTGTTCCCGGAGCAGGAGGCAGAGCTCGACATACCCTCCGTCCAACATCACAGACAGGCATGGGCTTGGACAAGGCAAGCACTACTCAGGTCAGTCAACCACCCGCGTCAGGATGTCAAACAGTGCCGCTGAACCGCACACAAGGACCGAAGGTATGGCTGGTGGCCAAGGACATTCCACTCAGGACTGAGTCATGCAAACTGTCACGACAGTGTATTGGTCCATTTGAGACTGACAGAGCAAATAGCCCCTCGGCAGTCGGATTGAAGTTGACTGCCTCACTACGAATCCATCCGACTTTCCATGTTTCACAGCTTAAGCCAGTGGTCTCAAGTCCCGCCACTGCCTCTGGCCTCTGCCATTTCACATATTCCTGAATATTCATTTCAGCATGATCTCCTTTTAACTCAGTCCATAGGAACTTTTTCTCTTCATGACTCTGTCCTTGTCAATCATAATATACTCAATTTAACTTCTTTTTAAATCATGCATGTTAAAGTCAGTCAACACTGATGGTTACCATGATGGATGGCAGCCAGCCTCCCCTGATGCTGTTCCTTGAACACACTGCTCCACCCTTCCCTTGCAGCTACAAGCCACACCGCAGGATGACTAAGGATGACTTTGCTTAGTCATCCTGACCAAACACTGAAGGCTTTCCCCCCCACACACAAGATCTGGGCTGTGTGCCATGTGTGCATTCTCCTTTGGTACAAAAAATCCCAGCAAAGAAGAACACACACACACACACACACACACACACACACACACCCTCACCCTAAATCACAGTAAAATATCAGGAGATCAAAACTCAGGTATAACATTTTATTACTAAGGTTAAAATGCATGCTGAATCATCCAGGTAAGTGAATCCCAAAAGGTTGATTCTGTTCATCTGGACGTAACATTTTCAGTGGGAAAAACGTTTTGTCACTCATCCAAGTGACTTCTTCCGTCTCAGCTGACTGCAGGTTTCCCCAATCTTATAAACAGTACATTTGCATAATGACTGAAACCAGTCCATGGAATGAACAATGGGCTGTGAGGTCAGTTCCAGGGACCCAGGGTCCATGAGCAGTGTGGACTCATATTATATTGCATGTGTTTTTGCTGCACTGTGCTGCTGTTCCTGTGTTCCCATGTTTGTATGTAGGGGCAGGTTTGTGTGTGTGTGTGTGTGTGTGTGTGTGTGTGTGTGTGTGTGTGTGTGTGTGTGTGGGTGCGGCTGTGTCTGATAGGCTGGGTGACAGGCACCTTCAGACCTGGTGGGTGTGGCCCTGCCAGGTGGCTGGCCAAACCTGAAGATCATGCCACGCACCTGCAGCTGATCAGCCTTGTAGGGGGAGCTATTTAAGAGTGTGATTGAGCTCCCATCGACGTTGGATCATTGTGTGAAACTCCACGTAAGTTTTCCTAGTGAGCCAAGTTTAGTGAGTGTATGCCTGCTGTAGTTGAGTGTCCTGACAGCTGCCTATGTTATCCCCCCCTCCATGAGGCAGCGAGCACGGGGTGTGCGGACACACAAGTGGAGAACACAAAGCACGGACTTCGGGAGCAGAACACACGACACAGGAGTGCATGGGGATTTATTGTGTAATATTTACAGCACTGTAAATAAACGCACTGCTTTCATCACAAGAGTTCTGCATTTGGGTCCTTCTTCCCCACACCCCCACAGCCTGCCACCACAGACTATGACACAACCAATGATCGATGACCACTGATCAATGGCCATGAGTACCGTTCACAGAGAGTTGGGGAATGGATGCAATCACAGCATTGTAAGATGGTGAAAGATGAACGCCTCCTCAATTCAGAGATGGTCTTTCCCTTTTCACATAAATGGCCTCCTTGACTCCCCACTCAAACCAGCATTCCTTACTGTCCAGGATGTGTACATCCTCAACATTGAAAGAGTGTCCAATGGCCTGTGTAAATAGACTGTGGAGTCCTGGCTGGACGAGTTATCTCTTCTGTGTTGTGCCATCCACTTCTTCAGAAGTTGTTTGGTGTCCCTGATGCATATATCATGGCAATCATCCTGGCACTGGAGGTGTGGTCCTAAACTTTTGATCAGCTGTAAAACAGCCTGTTTCAGTTTAACCCTGGAGAACCCATGGGGTCAGAGTCGACCCCATTGGTTTTCTAGGGAACCCATGGGTTCTCCAGGGTTAAGCGTTGTTTTCAATAAATTGCAAGCTCAATAAAATGTTTTGTCTCACTCCCATTTCTTCTTGTTGCATGCCGAAGCTCTACTTGTAACCTTGTTAAGATCCAGCCATGCAAGATATATATATATATTTTTTGCCACTTTATTAAATGATCTTAAACTTTCAATCGGGACTGTACTTTTGTGTGCAGCTAACACATCTGCTTTTACAGCTTCTATCTCAAGCCTATGGATCTGCAGCCAGAGATCATAATCTGCTTCACACAGCTTATCCTTCTCCTGAGTCTCCTACTGTAAACAAACTTCAAGTTTTGCATCACTGCTAGATCCATGGGATTCTGGAAACAAAGGCTTAAAGTGAGGCAGGGTTGCTGGAGCTGCATTGGGCTTGATTTGGGCACCTGGAGGTGTAGCAAGTACAGCATGGTGTTCAGTTCTATCAAGTGAAACAAGATAAGCACTGCTTCCAGGAGGAGCTGAAGCTTCCTGAAAGGAAGGAGACATCAATCACAGTCACAGCAGGGTCAATAAAGACATCTAACTCGATTAGTCTTTCCAGCAACACCTGCTCACTGTCTTTTTTTCTTTTCTTTTTTTTACACCATATTTTGGTATTGAAAGTTTGTAGTGATCGCAAATACTTGGTGCCAACCTATTAAAAGATTGTGTTGTCTATATAATGTCTTCTTTATTTTATCTATTGACAAAAAAAACAACAAAAAAAAACAAAGTCACACGCAAACACAGAATGGCTTCAGTAACCTGAAGAAAGTTTCACCAAAACTCCACCAACACATCCATTTCAACACTCGTGGAGACCGGCTTCTTGACCACTGCTACACCTCTTTCCGGGATGCGTACAAAGCCCTCCCCCGCGCACCATTCGGCCAATCAGATCACCGCTCCATCCTGCTCCTGCCCGCCTACAGGCAGAAGCTGAAACAGGAAGCTCCAACCCTGAGGGCGGTGCATCGTTGGTCGGACCAATCGGAGTCTATGCTGCGGGACTGTTTTGATCACGCGGACTGGGAAATGTTTCATGTGGCTGCTAATGACATTGATGAGTACACAGACTCAGTCTGCGGATTTATCAGAAAATGCGTGGAAGATGTCGTCCCATCCAGAACAGTTAAATCCTTCCCAAATCAAAAACCCTGGATTAACGGAGATGTTCGCACGGCACTGGCGGCACGGAGCACCGCTTTTGCCTCGCGAACACATCGGACTACAAACACGCACATTACCAACTCCGGAAGACGATCAAAGCAGCCAAACGTGAGTACAGGGACAGGGTGGAGCAACAGTTTGACAACCCTCGGAGTATGTGGCAGGGACTAAACACGATCACAGACTTTAGAGGGAAAACCAGCACACCGCAGACCACGGCCTCTCTGTGTGAGGATCTAAACGTATTCTACGCTAGATTCGACACAGCGAACACCACGAGACCGGACAGTGTGCGCACCGCGGATGACGTCAGTGCGCACACTGTGTCTGAGGAGGATGTGCGGAAGTGCTTCAGGAGGGTGAACGCACGCAAAGCTACTGGTCCGGACGGGATTCCCGGCCGCATCCTCAAGTCATGCGCGGCTCAGCTGGCTGGAGTGTTTACACACATCTTCAACCTTTCCCTCTCCCTGTCTGTAGTCCCAGCCTGCTTCAAAATGGCCACCATCGTCCCTGTACCCAAATCCTCCACCATCTCCTCACTGAACGACTGGCGACCCGTAGCCCTGACCCCCATCGTGAGCAAATGCTTCGAGAAGCTGGTCAGGGACTTCATCTGCTCTTCACTACCCGACTCACTGGACCCTCTACAGTTCGCATACCGCCACAACAGGTCCACTGATGATGCCATAGCCCTGACACTCCATGCTGCCCTGTCACACCTGGAGAAGAGAGACACGTATGTGAGAATGCTGTTTGTAGATTACAGCTCAGCATTCAACACCATCGTTCCCTCGAAGCTGGACAGGAAACTGCAGGATCTAGGACTGAGCAGCTCCCTCTGCAGCTGGATCCTTAACTTCCTGTCTGACAGACGCCAAGTGGTCAGGCTGGGCAGCACCACCTCATCCCCCATCACACTGAACACTGGTGCTCCACAGGGGTGTGTACTGAGCCCTCTCCTGTACTCACTCTACACCTATGACTGCACGGCCACTAACAACTCCAACATCATTGTGAAGTTTGCGGACGACACTACAGTGGTGGGTCTTATCACCAACGGTGATGAGACGGCCTACAGGGAGGAGGTCAGCGCCCTGACCCACTGGTGTCAAGACAACCATCTCACCCTCAACGTCGCAAAGACAAAGGAGTTGATAGTGGACTTCCGGAGGTGCAGAGAAGTACACACCCCCATCACCATCAACGGCGCTGCTGTGGAGAGAGTGAGCAGCTTCCGCTTCCTTGGTGTACATCTGGCTGAGGATCTTACGTGGTCAGTACACATAAAAAAAACAGTGAAGAAGGCGCAGCAGCGCCTCTTCTTTCTCAGGAGACTGAAAAGATTCGGCATGAGCCCCCGCATCCTCAGGACCTTCTATCGCTGTGCCATTGAGAGCATCCTCACTGGATGCATCACCACCTGGTACGGCAACAGCACCGCTTACAACCGCAAAGCTCTCCAGAGAGTAGTGCGGTGTGCTGAACGGATAATTGGAGGTGAGCTTCCCTCCCTCCAAGACATCTACAGGAAGCGGTGCCTGAGGAAAGCGGGGAGGATCATCAAGGACTCCAGTCACCCCAGCCATAAACTCTTCAGACTACTTCCATCAGGAAGGAGGTTCTGCAGCATCCGGTCCCGTACCAGCAGACTGAGAGACAGCTTTTTCCACCAGGCCATCAGACTGCTGAACACGTCATAGACACCTCACCTTCACTACTGGAACTTCAACATTATGCACTCCATACTGTACATTAATGCCACTGTTTTGCACATGTCAACTACCAACCTCTGTATATTTTATATATCTTATTTTATTGTTTACTCTATTTCATTTGTAAAATATGTATATACACACTCACACACACACACACACACAGGTAGAAAAACATATTTAGTATACACATCCAGTAATGCATATACTCTTATATATTGTACATATATTTATTACTTTCAGATTTAGCCATTCTTATATTTTGCTTGTTTTACGTTATTGTATTTTGCACAACTCTGTTGCTTGTGAAGCTCGCACACAAGAATTTCACTCTCATGTACTGTACCAGTGTACCTGCACATGTGACGTGACAATAAAAGTGATTTGATTTGATTTTGATTTGATGATTAAACATGTTAATCGTCAAAATTATTTACTAATCAAATTGATATGTGTATTTTTTCCACACAAAAAAAGAAGTTCAAAGCAACACAAAAGTACCCTGATATTTCATTGAACTCTCACATGATATTAAGCAGAAGCTGAACACCCAGCTGTGTAGAGTGGGCAATCATACTGGAGCGGTTCATTTCAAGTTGTAGAAGTTGCACTTCATATTTTTGGCCACCAGATGTCACCAAAAAGGACTTTGTTTAAAAGCTTCAAGTAATGAACCCTTTTTTCCTATACAATGCTTCAGAAAACTTCATTTAGCTATCACTAATTTCTAGCAGTTGTCGCAAGAAACTATATTGTCGCGTGTATACTGGGTACCCACAGTTACCTGTCCAGCCTTCCACCACAAACACTCTATTCACATACAGAAAGTGCAAAACAAAAGGTCAGAGAGAGAGAGTAAGATGCAGCCACAGCTGGTCAAGCTGCCCTTTTGTAATGATCCCTGGGGTGTGACTGACCTACATGATCAGCCAATAGATGCATACTAATTAAATTTGAATTTGAGTGGGAGTACTCTAGCAAGCCATTCAATTCATTTCAATTCAATTCAATTTTATTCATATAATGGCAAATCACAACAACTGTTGGGGTTGAGGGAAGGAAGACAGGACAAAGACACACTGTGGAAGAGAGCCAGAGATAATAACTAATAACTAACAATTAAATGTAGAGAGGTGCATAAACACCTGAGTGAAAACAGGATTTTGAATTCAATTCTGGATTTAACACGGAGCCAGTGAAGGGAACCCAATATAGGAAAAATATGCTTTCTCTTTCTACACTGTAAAATGTAATATTGTGTTTAATTAAAAATATTAAATAGGCTGAACTCAATTTTTATCAATTTGTTATTAGAACTCAATTTAAATAAGTTACCAGTACTTTTTATGCAAAAATGCTGATAAACTCGATTAATTTGAGCTGTCCTAACTTAGAAAAACTAAGTAAGCTGGAAGTTTTGCTTCTCAGGGCAGAAGGATGAAAGATGTGTTTTGAAAATGCCACGTGACTACCATCCTCCTCCCTCCCGGATCAGTCCGCATGTTCATGGCGCCAGCATTTGTTATGGAATATATTGAGCAAACCTGGAGATATTATTGTTGTCATTGCTGTGGATCTTTACTGACTTGGTGAGTAAATGTTTACTCTTATTCAAACTGATTTTGTGGCTTCTCTTAGTTTAGCACCAGGTTTATAATCTTGCTAGCTAGTTAGTGTTAGCCTAGCGTTGCTGCTGCCGCTGTGCTCATGTTACTTAAAAATTAACACCACAGCCTTAAAAACCTTACATAAAACTATGTCGGTGAATTTTTTTGTTGATTGTTTGAAATAAATAAGTGAGATAAGAGCCCAGACAAAATTCTTTGGGAGGTGCAGCCGTTAGGGGTGGGGTGGGTGTGGGGGGTGGATAACGGAGCTCTCCGAAAACGTGGAAGCACTTTTGCAAATATGTGATATTTTGATAAATCAAGTAGATATTTGAGCATTACTCAGCTACATTCTCGCCTGAAAATATCTTAAAAGGTTATTTTGTGACCCAGAAAGGGTAGTCTGGTGAAAAGGAGGATCGCATTTGTCGGCCATGGTTGTCGGAGCCTGTGCGCACTTGTAAGCGCGGCAATGGCGGAGGAGCACTGCTGAAAAACGTATTACTTTTTCTGGGTCACAAAATAAACTTTTAAGATATTTTCAGGCGAGAATGTAGCTGTGTGAATTTCAAATATCTGCTCGATTTATCAAGACATCACATATTTGCAAAAATGCTCCGACGTTTTCATGCTTTGTGGCAGCTTTAGAACATCTGTGGCATCTATTAATGTCAAATCTAGCCTTTATTTAACAAAATAAGCAAACTCTATGTTACAATGATTGCACAGCCATTAAGGATCAAATCAGTTTCTGAAAAATGTTCTGTTTTTTCTCCCTCTGCTTGCTTCTTTCTGTCTTTGAGGCTCGGGACCAGCACTCCTGTTGTTGGACAGGAAGACATCAACTCAGTGGTAAGTATTTTGGTTTTCCAATATATTAGCAACTGTCAGTGACATTTATATTAATCAGGCTGAACTTTAATCATACTTTAGATCAGCCTGTTTTACTTATTGTTTTGTTTGTGCTTTGGTTTGGGGAAGTTGTTTCTTTACTGATCTTTTCCTGTCTGTTATTAGACTTGAGATATGACTGCACTGTGCTGTTGCTGTGACTCCAGTTAATTCTACAAGACATGCTGTGTAAGTAAACAAACAACAACAGTTTGGTCTGCATTTCTTGAAAGTTCACATCCCCCAAACTTAGTTTAGAGGGTCTACACTGTATATAGTGAAGTCTGCAAGTTTTCTAACAGCAAAATTTGTTTTGTGCCCAAATCATTTTGCACATCATTAGAATGAAAGTTATTGCCCATGTTTGCATAGCCCTTTTTAAAATGATGCTTTCATGACAATATTGTGTGTTGCGTGGTGGTCACGGCTATCCAGACTGAGAATTTGGGACATTGGGTCACCTCTCCGGCGGGGAGGGAGCCTGAGATTGTCTAAATTGGAGTCTGTTTTATACCAAATGCAGAAAAAAATGTTTTAAGAAAGCAATTAAGTTCATGTTCCAAAAAATATGATTGTTTGCTTGCAGGACACCAGGAGAGATGAGTCCTCCATCACAGATGGTGTGGTCAGTGAAGGTGGTCACCTGCAGGTTCAAGCTCATTGCATCTCCAACCCACATCCACTGCCACTGTACTTAAGGGAAGTTAAAGACTTTCTTCTGCACCTACATTTGGATCACCTCGATCCATGACAGTCATTCAGGCAGTAATGCCTAGACTGGAAACAAGCCATCCTTAAAATATTACAACATTCCAGCTCCTGTGTTGGAATGAAAAACGAATGTGTTGTTTAAATTAGAGACTGCACTTGTGACAGAACAATAAATATTTTATGTTGATTATATAAGTAATGTAAGTACAAAACAAGCTTGTGGTAGGCCTAAACTTATTTTCAGAATAATTACATCTGAGACTTTGTTTCATTGTAAGATTATAACAGTGATGGCAATATAATTTTTATTCAGCAGAACAGTGTCCAGTATGTTGGCTGTTGTACTTTGTTGTGTTTGAAAATAAAACTTGTGCTCATTTTAACATCATTACAAAAAGTGTTGTTAATTATTTTTAGTCATAATCAGGTTACCACAAATTGTTTTTTCATTTAGTTGAACTTGAAATGTTTGTCAGTAGGTTAACAATTAGTATTGTCAGAAAGTCAGAAATATCAAGTTATTCTTAATACTGCAGACTTGCAATGTATAAGTTGTCCTAACAGTCATCCTAAGTAAGCTTTACTTAGTTTTTTTGAGGCAACGAGTTTCCATAATTTTTTTGAGTTCTGGGAACTAACACGGCTGTGTACATTTTGAGTACAGTGTACTCAAAATGAGTAAGTTGCCCTAACTTGGTCATCTTACGTAAACTTGATCCAATTTTTTTTGAGTTCTGGGAACAAATGAGCTTGTACAGAGTACTCAAAATAAATACGTTGTCCTAACTTAGTCATTTTTAGCTAAGCTTTACTCAATTTTTTTGAGGCAACGAGTTTCCATAATTTTTTTGAGTCCTGGGAACTAATTAGATTTTACAGTGTAGTCCATGTCAGTACTCCTGCTACAGCATTTTGGATTAAATGGAGGCTTTAATTTAGTGAGGTATTTGATTGATAATCTAAGTAAAATTCTAGTTTGGAACTGTTTTTGTTGTTTGTTCTTTATTCTGTTTGACTGAATTTACAAAATACCTGTTTTAGTTCAGTACAGTCAGCTTCTTCGGTCAGTGTGCATTACTGTTATGGGTTGCGTCCTTCTCCCATATACTCTTCCAGTACTGTTTCGTCTCCAGCTTTGGTGGGGCTGTTCTCATTCCCCTGACAATGGTAGTATACCTCAGACGGTTCTGTGGAGCACAGCTGGTTTCTCCTGCCTTCTAGCTCCCTGGTATACCTCTTCAAGCAGATGGCCAAGGCTATGAGTTTTTTTGGCAGTTTCCAAGGCCTCAGGTATGGGCAGCTTGCTGTACTTCGTAGCTTACTATCAGAACTGCACAAAGATGTGATGAAGAAGGTGCCTAACTTCCCTCTGCGCTACCTTGATCTTGGCCTCTAGTCTCCTTCTTCATGAAGGGTACTGCTCCTTGTGGCTGTGGCTGTTCATCTTGTAGCCAAGCATCTCACTAATAACTGCTGCTGTGGTGTAGATGAGCTGTTTGGTTTCGGTGATAGTCACAGTAGGGGTTGGTTGGTGGGACCTCACGGTGGGCCTCCTGGACCAGCAGCGCCACCACACCACCACAGTGGGAAATGGCTTTGGGTTTCATGGTGCATGAACCAATGCTGTAGGTTATGGTCAGATTAAAGAAAGTGAAGAAAAGTGCCCACTTTGCTGATAAGCAAGGCTTTTTATGATCTGTCCAAACTACTAGTGGATGATCTTTACCCTCCAGCCAATCTCTTGTTAACCTTTTAGCGTCAGCTTTGTGCATGTAGCTCCCAGCTTCCAACTTTGTAATTTCTCTCTGCAGGGGAAAAACAATCAGCTACAAAGAAAAGATGCCCGAAAGCTGAAGATCTGTCTCCCATTCCGCTTTTAATTATCCCAGGAACCACAAGTAAGCCAGCAGTCTGAAAGTGAGGTATCTATTGGGGTGATACAGTACTATGAGGTCTTTAAGATAAGAATTTATAAGAACTTAGCAATTCCGATTCCACTATCACTATCGCTTATTGATTTAATTCCTTATCAGTTCTCTTATCCATTCTCATTGGCACCGCTTTGAGAGTAATCACCATCTCTGAGTAGCAGATATTACAATGGACATTACATTTCGTGCAAATTAATTGCATGCTGTGTGATCAAATATTTGTGCATGTTGGAGTTGTTTCCCATCTTTGTTGTGACAAGTTTTGCAGTCATTCCAAAAATAAAAAATAAAAATAAAAATCATGTATTATGCATATTACACAGAATATTTTTCTTACATTATTTAATTACTCACAGGTTTGGATGGAGTTTGAATGGCAAATGCTGACTGCATTCTTATTATAACCAGGACAGATGAGAGAAGAGGAGATGAAGAGTGCAGCAGGTTGGTGAGACACCAAAAGAGCAGAAAAGGTGAAGAAGCGGTGAGCATCAAAAAGACTAGTAAGAGGGCACACAATTTAAAAGGAACCATTATGGAACAATAAAAGCAGAAACTAAGAAGCCAGGGCTGGCAAAATTTGGGACTGTCTCCATACTCTCTTCTAAATAAATATGTCCTCAGGATTTCAATTTCTTTTTCTTGAAATTTTACTCATTCTGCTTAATATAAAAAACAGCAGCACACAATAACTCAAATTGCACTGATGGTTTATTTGATTATCATTCTGTGACTTCAACCTTTTGGTATAATTTTGGACATTTTATTTATTAATTTTACTATGAAATATACTAAATAACTTTAAAAAGTTGCTGTTATCAAAAGGCCGACATTAGCAGATTTTAATATTCACGTGTCTATTGGATTAAAATGGATGCACTAGTCTTTATTCACCCCTTGCCTTGGTGAATCTGACAATGGAGTTCTGTTGATGATGGATGTCTTTCTCTATCACACAATCGCTAACCTCAAGGAGACCATACAACCTCAAGGAGAGCTCACTGACATAACACTGATCAGCTTTCTAGACTGGCCAAACTCAGATTTAATCAACTCTGAGTTTATTTTTTAAAATTCAGAATTTGTTGAACATGCTTCTTGGAATAGGTCCCAATTTGTATTTTGCAATGTCATCAAAGCAGGGAAGGGTGTGGCTGCAGTTACTATTGTATCTGCGCCCTGACTTTAGCGTTTTAGGCACTATTTCTCTAATTTAAGTAGTTCTTCAGCAGCAACAGCAATTTCTGACTTAACCTATATCTGACGTATATCTAAGTCTGTAATCCATAAACTAAAGGTTTCTGAGCGTTCTACCGAGTATATAACACTATTGCAGTGCCTGTAAGACTACAGACTGGTGGAAACAACCCGCATCCTTTTTTTTGGTTGCTACCAGCTGCATCAAGTTCACTACAGTTAGTACATGTAACCACATTTACTTCCGCTTACTGTTCAAGTAAATATGTATGCTACCTACAATTGTCATAAAAAAAATCTAGAATTGGAAATGCAATAGTGGGAAATACACATTTGATCCTTGATTAATACCGCATATAATTAACAGAGCACGCGAACAGTGCCAGTTGTTTTTATTTTAAACGCGCAGCACACACATACACAAAACATCGACCTACTAGCAGTTGTCTATATTATTGTTTTTTGTACCAAGTGGTTGTTTGCGTTACAGCGCCATTGCTTTTATTTTGAAGGATATGATCTGATGCATGTGCCACACATCCCTTCTGACTTTGACGCCCGTGGGTCTGAGAACAGTGGCGTGTCAGGTTACAGGCGTGGCGCAGTTTGATTCTGATCGTTTCGTAATTCATCATCGCTAAGCAGGAAGTGCAGCCATGGCGCAGGGACTGAGAGAAAGATTTGAAAATTTTCTCCATGAAAAGAATCTGATGACAGATGTCCTGGCAAAGGTGGAAACAAAAATCGGAGTAAGCAGGACCTACATTGCTCTCGGTGAGTGTTGACGGGTGGAAAGAGAGGCAGAGGCTGTCCGCATCACTGAGGGACGCATAGATAAAAGAAATAAAAGCCCGATGGACAGACTCACGTTTAGCTGCAGTTTCCTTTAGCCATAAGCTAACAAAAGAAATTGTGTTTATTTTACATCACCAGCTCTATACTATAAAAGTAGTCTCCATAATGTAGTTACTGGTTGTAACATAGGTATATAGGTATGATCCGGTTAATGTATTCGTGGGAAGAAAATCTTGACAAATGTGTGGTGTGATTTGTTTCAGCTGTCATCGGTGTAATCGCAGTTTACTTGGTCATTGGATACGGAGCCTCCCTGCTATGTAACCTCATCGGGTTTCTGTATCCAGCCTACATATCGTAAGTATATGTTATTCTCAGAACACTTGGAAATGGCCTTAATCGCCTAAACACGGTGTTATTCGCTCCTGTTGTTGTGCTTTCAAGTCACTGAATCTATAAAAAAGCCTGTGTTCATGTCAGCGCTAACCTTTAATCGAGATGACCACACCTGTGAGATTTATTTAGGGTATTGTAGCGCTTAAGCTCCAAATGGATATAGGTGTGTAGGCTTACTTAATATTTAAGCTTCTTTTTTGTGCAAAGTTTTTAATTTTTGAGTGCGTTTGCCCTCCACCAGTCTTTAATTATCATTTTCCTCAAACAAACAATGACAATAAAATATATAAAATAAGCACCTACAAAAATGTTAGTGGTAAGAAAAAGAACAATTTAAACATAAAAAAAATCACAAAGGGAGAACAATATAATATCCACAACTGCACCAAAGAGTAAAACAGTGAACTGTGGATTATTGAACATTAGGTCTTTGTCTTCTAAGTCCCTATTAGTAAACGAATGATTCATTGATGGCATTTAATTTATTTATACTCAACCCTTATCTCAAAATGTAAAAGAACCAACCTAACCTGTTAATTACACTCTAGATCTGGCATAGAAACTGAACATTTACCAGTATTACCAGAAAATCCAGTTTTGTCTGATCATTTCCTAATAACATTTCAATTTACAATAATGCATTACACAGCAGTGGGGAGTGGATTTCATCACAGTAGGTGTTTCTCTAAAGGTGTTGTAACGAAGTTTAAGGATTTAAATTATCCACTGTTCTCGTCTTCAATGCCATGTGCCAACATAGCGCAGAGTAGCTACCTGAACTCTACTCCCACAGAGGTTGATTTTCTTGTTAATAATTTTACATCTTCACTGGGTACGACTCTAGATACTGTAGCTCCTCTAATAAAGAAATTCCACAATCACAAGTACATCTGCTGTGATGCTTAGACCTCTGATGAAGTCTCACAAGTGTCAGCTTTGTTTTTATAGCCCACATAGATATAAAAATATGGATATGTTCTGATAAATGATCAGAATATAATATTTCTGACAATCAACAGATTATTGACAACTAATATCTATTTTTAAAATTTTCTATATCGTGTCTTGTGATTATGCAGTCAAAGCAACATCACCACATGACCCCTGAGCCTGAATGTAGGGAATAAAACACGCAACTTTATGGGAAAATGCTGAAAGCCTGCACATCTCAGATAAAACGCTATAGTAATTTTAAGGGCAAAAATCTTATATAGCTCTATCATCAGTGTAATTACAGTGGATTCTTTTGTCACACATAAGGTGACAAACAGATTTCCAACCCTCAGCGAAGGCCAGCAGCTTCCAGCCCCCAAATCACTGCATGTGCCCAGCTGTGATATTGACACAGTACTTGGTTCTCTTTGGAGGAATCGTTAAAAGTATTTAGGACATTTTGAATAGATCCCCAACAACACTGGCTGAAAAGAAGCCTGGAACAATCAGTTTCCACTGTGTTTTACAGATGGCTCTCTGTTGTAACCCTTTGCTCACCTTCTCCATACAAATTCAGGACACTTGAAAGACCTAGGGAGCACTTTAAAGAAATAAGAGCATTACAGTGAAAGTCTGGCCTCTCCTATGCAAAATTTAAAGAAATGGGTGGCCTAGCTTTAAAGAAATGTAAAGGATAAATCAAAATATTAAGTTTTACAGAAAAAAAGTAGGTGCTGCTCATAACTCAATCAGAAGTCTGAACAAGTAAAAACCTAGCAAAAAAAAAGATAACTTACACACCTGATTTTGGATTTATGTGGACGTTTGTATGGAAGAATTTTTTTTTAATTTAATTTTCTTTTAAATGGTACCTGTTTATTCGATTAGATTGAAATATATTTATCCATGTATTTTCTGTAAATAATTACAGATGGCTAGAAATAGCTGAATGTTAAACAAGCCAATTTGCTGCCTGTACAGAAATATAATACTTCTATCTTTCTGCACCACCTACTTTGGCTTTGTCAACCTTTAATTTAGTGCACTCCACCAAATAGTATGAGTTATCTGGCTGCAATTTACCAAATTATAGCTACCAAAAACTTTACTTCTCTCTTTTAGGAAGTAGTAACACTGATTATGAATACTGACCATTTTCTAATTTGTGCTGTTATTTAAGGAAATTATAAGGAGATGTTAGCTAGTTAGCCCTTAATTAGCCCCTGGCTTCTAGCTTTTTGATTTAACATCTGCTAACACAGGGGAACATTGCTAGATAGATATAGATGGTCCAAGTGTTGATCTATTTTCATTTGACCCATGGAAATAATTCATCAAAACGGGGTATCAGTGATGTAAGGTTTTGCCTTTTTTTATAGGAATTCTTGCACAGAGTTACAAAAATGTTTAATGGGCTACTAATCTAAGGCAGTTGGAAAGAAAAGCGACCCGACTACTTTGAGATTCTTGAAGAAGCTTCACCTCTCATCCGAGACTCTTCAGTTCTGAAGCTTCATCAGTTCTGGGAACTGAAAGATTACCATGATCTGGATGACTGAGAACCTACACAGATTTATCATCTATTAATTGTAAACTGAACTTCATCTATAAAGTTAGTGGATTTCCCCTGTGACTTACAAAGAAAGCATTTAAATAATTTTGTCATCAAAAGTTTTAAAACAGTTCTTATCATTATGATATTATCTAGTAAAATCTCAGGGCTAATACTACATGCAGTCAGCATAGTGTCACATGTAGGCCTGCTGCCGTCACTATGAATGTTTTTCTTGTCTCAAGATTTTTGAGAAACAGCTTGATAGAAAGGGACCAGAATTGTCCTCAGCTACTGAGACTGATGTAGTATAACATTTGATACATTTTTTTAATCTTAAGATATCAGTATTTTCTCAAGTTAAAATTATGGATGTTACATTATTTGGTACAAGAGAAGAAAAGAGTGATAAAGTTAAACAATAAGCTCAGAGTGGAGCTAATAATCTGCATAGGTTTATTTGTACAAACATATGTTATCTTCACTGTAACTCCTCTGTTTATAGCAGGTTATTTTGTCCTGACATTGTAAATCTCTTATTTGAAATGACTCATCCTTTCGAAACTATACTGAAATCTCTAGAGCTAGCAGCTCTTTAAAAGTTAAGCCATTACTTGCAACATGGTTGCCTGGGTGTTTGCGTGATTATTTCTTAGTTGTGTAACAGTGTTTCTCGGCAATAAATCTTATGGTGTTGTAAATCCTGTCTATTTACCCTTAAAGAGTACTACATTTGTAAGGAAAATGCATTTGTGGGTTGAGCAGCAGAGTTAAAAAAAGTTTGGTTGGTTGATTGATTAGCTAGGATTAGAATTGGAAAAGGCTGTAGTTCAGGCTGTCTACTAATGAATACTGTGAATCCCAAATTACTACCTATGGCAGGTGACTCCTTGCAGGTGGAGCATGGTAGCTGTGCTTCATTTTAATAATTTTAAATGGCAATGAAAATGTCTAAATTAGACAAAATCTGTATCAACAGCATGATCAAAATGTTGTAGCTTCTGTTTCATCATTGTAAAGTTTTGGTGCTTTTCGATAATCGAATTTAAAAAAAACTTGTTTCAGAGTTGACCCTTTTCACATATGTGTTAAATTGATTGTAACATTAGTCTCCCATGAAAATGATGAGTATGGCTGTAATATTGGAAGGCATGGCATGGTCTGTGTGCCACGCACCATGCCATGCCTGCTAATCACGCAAATAAATCAAACCACTGCTGTAAGATTTAGGAACCCCTTATTTGTCTGATAAATTCTTAATGGTGTGTACTCTTCACACTGTTGTGATGCAGGGCTCTAGACTAACTTTTTGACATGGGCGCACCGGTGCGCCTAACTTTAAAAATTTAGGCGTACCGGCACAAAAGTTAGGCGCACTCAAATTTTTCAACCGCATCGCTTAACACCGCAGTTTTACATGTGCACTTTCTTTGGGGGGGGGGGGGGGAGTCCATACAGACAATATTCATTTCTAAATTATTAACTAACAAACTTGTGCTTAAAGTGCTTTGTCAATATTGTAGAAAATGTTAAACTTAATCATCATCTTGGCCTGATGACCTGTTTGCTGCTGCCTGCTGCTGAAAGACAGTGGGGAGAGGGGACACTTGGGCAGTGCATTTATCACAGCATATAATGTGTTTTCTGGATACACTGTGCTTTTTCAGCATTCAAAGATTGATGGCTTTGTGTCAGAGCACTGGCTATGAATTTCAGACGGATCAGGCCTTAACTTAACAAAAAAAGTTATCAATAGTTCTTTTCATCTTTTCTTATTACCCACAGCTACATCCACTTCTGTCAGGCCTAGGCTGCTCACTAGGGCTGCGTATCATCACTGATTTCTATAATCCATTCGATTCCGGTTCTCAAAGACCTGATTCGATTCAATTTAGCCTCAGACAGTCAGAAATATTATAATTCTGATCATTTATCAGTACTGATACACATGAGACTTCATCAGAATTGTGAACATCACAGCAGATGCCTTTGTGTGAAAGTAACTGAGAATAAAACACAGAAAAACATGAAGGAGATTTTTCTGGCCTGGCTTTTTATAGCAGATGACCTTAAAAATATTCTGCAATATTCTGTAATTTTGCACAATTTTAAAAAGTTTACATTTCTTCAGTATTGAACAGCAGAAACTAGGCTTTCTTGTCCGAGGTCATTTAAGTGAAAAAAAGAAAAAGACAGCGGCCGACAGCGCTGTAAACAACGGTAGACTGGTGGGTAATAAGCGAATGGATAATGTAGAAAACAGAGATTTGAGACGGGAAACTGTTCTTGAAGTACAGCGAGAGGGAGAGAGAGGGAGAGAGAGCTGTGCATGAAGTGTGATTTTTATCGTGATGGAAGCAAAACAGCAAAAGTAAGAGGGAATTCATGATGACATTGATCAAATGTGAAGCGTAGTTTGCTGCTTCTTTTGCTGCTGGCTCGGCGAATTTTGGTTGGAGAGAGACAAAACCTGCAGCTCAGAATCAGCGCAAAAAAGACGGAAACACAGCGCGGACGGTGGGCTCGGTGAGCTCCGACAGCGTGTCCGTCTACGGGCCGTCGGGTGAGAAAGCCGAGAAAGACAAAGCTGATTCTGATGCGTCGGGTCCGCTCTGTGTTTACGTCTTTGTGTGGAATCCGTTAATGAATTGATATTGCTTTATTCAAGCTACTCACCTCTCTCTTCTACCTGCACTTCCAACTGGACCACGGCCAATCAGGGAGGTCCCGCCCCTGACCATCTCTGATTGGTTTAGTCCACGATAGGGCATAATGTGTGTCTGTTGTTGACCACACGGAGAGTTGCAGAGATTTTTTTTTTTTTGTTACCCGAAAATTTTTGTTTTAGTCGCGCCACTGAAAAATTTGGTCGCACTCTAGAGCCCTGTGATGTATAAATGTATTAATTCTGTGATCACCTCACCATGCACGTCTTCACCAAATGGCCATATAGACTAAGCGAGTTAAAGTATTAATGACATATAATGGATGTGTTGGTACTACTGGAGGAAAATGAACATCCATGACCCATTGATTAACAGGCCGGTTTCTGTGTATTCAAAGTGGTATTATCTGTTCAATTTATTATTGATGCTTGAATACATCAATACATGTTTCATATTAAAAGCAGTACATGAGCCTGATCCATGTGCACATTCATGGTCCTTACAGAACAGTGCTTACAGGTATGTGTAAAAGAAGTACCAAACATGTCTTTGTTCTTCCCAGGATTAAAGCCATTGAAAGTCCCAACAAAGATGATGATACTAAGTGGCTGACCTACTGGGTGGTGTATGGAGTCTTCAGTGTGGCAGAGTTTTTTGCTGACATCTTCCTTTCCTGGTTCCCATTCTACTATATTGGAAAGGTAATCCAGTTGGTCTTTGTGCCTGTCCTTATTTATTTTAATTAGTGTTAAAACTTTTATTAATTAAAAAGAAAAAACTCAGTCAGGGTTAAATCTCACCTGTATGTGTTTGATCTTAGAGTAAACAAAGCTCCTTATTCTGGGGGTCTGTTTTACCAGCAGCCAGTAGGCCTAATGTAAAGGGGCTATGTTGGCTTTAGGGCAGCGGTCCCCAACCTTTTTTGCGCCACAGACCGGTTTGTGCCCAACAATGTTTTCACGGACCGGCCTTTAAGGTGTCGCGGATAAATACAACAAAATAAAACCAGTACCGGTACCGAAAAAAACAAGATTTATTCATAACACACGTGAAAAGACCCAGGAAAACCGAGTTAACGAAAAAAACGATAACAAAATAACGCTAAAAAACGATAAAAACCCTGAAAACCATACATTTCACACCCGAGTCTCAACTCTCGTGGCCCGGTACCAAATGACTCACGGTCCGTGGCCCAGGGACCGCTGCTTTAGGGGATGTGCAATATACAATATTTGATCATCTTCAAGCTTGCAGAGAGAGTTGGACAAAAGTCCAAAAGAAACTGCCTAAAAGACCAAGCTAAATGCCTTTGCTGTGCAGCCATTGTTTCTCCAGGCTACAGTAAACAAGCTCCTGGCACTTACATTGATAAGGCATAACATTTTGACCACTGACAGGAGAAGTAAATAACACAGAGAATCTCTTGGGAGCAAATTAAAATTTTGCCCTTAAAGTTGATCTGTTACAAGTGTAAGGATTCGAGCGAGTTTGACAAAGGCCAAATTCTGATGGCTAGACAACTATGTCAAAGTATCTACAAAACTGCAGCTCTGGTAGGATGTTCCCAGTCTGCAGTTGTCAGTGTCGATCAAAAATGGTTCAAAGACAGAACAGTAGTGAACCAGCAACAGGGTCACAAGCATCCAAGGCTCATTCATGCACGTGTAAAGGCTGGCCCATGTGGTCCAATTCAACAGATGAGTTTCTGTACCTCAAATTGCTGTTAATGCTGGTTATGATAGAAAGGTGTCAGGATACTGTGCATAGCAGTTTGTTGTTCATCGGGCTGCAGAGCCACAAACCAGTCAGGGTCATGTTGAATGTTGTCCGCTACCCAACGCACCAGTAGTAGGGATGTGAGCATCATAACTGGACCACAGAGCAATGTAAGAAGGTGGTTTGGCCTGAAAAATCATATTTTCTTTTACATCACGTGGATGGCCTAGTGTGTGTGTGTGTGTGTGTTGCTTACCTGGGGAACACCTGGCACCAGGGTGCACTATAGGAAGAAGGCAAGTCGGCAGAGACAGTATGATCCTTTGGGCAATTCCCTGCTGGGAATCCTTGAGTCCTGAAATCCATGTGAATGTTACCATGACACATATCACCTACCTAAGCGTTGTGCGAGACCGTGTGCATCCTTTAATCGAAGCGGTAGTCCCTGATGGGTGGGCCTCTTTCAGCAGGATAATGTACACTGCAACAAAGCAGAAATGGTTGGGAGCACAACAATGACTTTGAGGTGCTGACCTGGATTCAAAATTCCCCACGTCCAGTCGGGCATCTGTAGAATGTAATGTATAAACGAGCCCGATCCATGTAGGCCCCACCTCCCAACCTACAGGACTTAAAAGTCCTGTTACTAATATCTTGCTGCTAGATACAACAAAATGATTACAGGGGTCTAGTGGAGTCCATGCCTCAATGACTCGGGGCTGGTTTGGCAGCAAAAGGGGGACTAGCAATTTAGGCAGGTGGTGATAATGCCTGAAAGTTATATTATTATTATTGTGTTTAGTGCCAAATTCTATACCTGTTTTAATTTTTTGAGAGAAATTTTGTTTTCTTCCCCAGTGTGCCTTCTTGGTGTGGTGTATGGCTCCAACTCCTTCTAATGGATCGGTTCAGATATATAACCGCATCATTCGACCATTCTTCATCAAGAACGAGGCCAAGATCGATGATGTAGTGAAGAACATCAAGGACAAGGCGTCAGAAGCTGCAGACAAGTTCAAGGATGAGGGTGACTAAATCATCATAATTTTGTAGTGTTTGCTAAAAGAGCCTAACTGATATATCAGATACTATTTAAGATGCAATGAAAAATTGCCTTCAAGAGATTTAACTGTGGAGCAGCCACAGTTAAATCTCTTCTATCTTCAGCTAGCTAAGCTCGGATAAGAGGTGAAACGTCTTCAAGAAACTCAAAAAGTCTACTTGCCTTTCCTTTCAAGCTCCTTAGATATTTCTGTGAAGGTTCTCAGTCATCCAGGTCATCGTAGTCAAAGGAGTTTGCAAAGAAAAGCGTCTGGACTTCTTTAAGTTGCTTGAAGACGTTTCACCTCTCATCCGAGAAGCTTCTTCAGTTCTAAGGTCAAATGGCCGAGAGTCCCAGATTTAAACCCTGTGGGAGTGTCCCCCCAAAGAGGGACAAAGGACCCCCTGGTGATCCTCTAATCACATGAGCCAAGGTGTGAAAGCGGGTGTGGGACCTAATCAGCCAGGGTTTCGGGTGGTTTACGACACCAACTGTCTGCCATCTATAATCCAGTTTTGAGTTCCCTCCCCAGACGCCTTAATGCCCACTCACATCCTGGGCCATCTGACCTCAGGAATTCACATGACAAGGTGGGGCCAGGTTTCACAATGAGCTCACCCGAAACCCTGGCTGATTAGGTCCCACACCCGCTTTCACACCTTGGTTCATGTGATTAGAGGATCACCAGGGGGTCCTTTGTCCCTCTTTGGGGGGATATTCCCACAGGGTTTAAATCTGGGACTCTCGGCCATTTGACCTTAGAACTGAAGAAGCTTCTCGGATGAGAGGTGAAACGTCTTCAAGCAACTTAAAGAAGTCCAGACGCTTTTCTTTGCAAACTCCTTTGACTCCTTAGATATTAAACAGACTTAAACCTCCTAGCACCTGGTGCAGAGACCACTTTGTATTCATGTGAGTGTAATGCAAATAATGGTCTCCCTCTTACAAGAGGGAAGAAACATGTGTCCTGCTTCCCACATTGCCTGGATAGGCAGCTACTAAACAGTATTTCCAGTTGTGAGAGCATCCCTGAAGTGAGACAAGTTGTGTTCTAAATGTAAGAACAGCAAACCTCAGACAATACTCCAACTTGAGTTCTCTCTCTAGCTTGGGAGTAATTTTGTGAATTTGTATACATTTCAGTTATTTAAAAAAATGCTGACTGCCAATAATACAATCAGCCAAAAACAGAAAAAAGGATTGAAACATTTTCAGTGAAAAACAGAAGATTCTCACATATCATCCACTGTACCAAACGTACACAACAACAGCACAACACGGTCCAAATTCTCCTACTAGGGGTGGGCCATAATTTAAAATAGTTTCATAGTAGACATGTTTATATTTTGTAGTTGTAAATTAAAATTAAGTTGATCTTGGATTCTGTTTTGCAGGTTTCTAAAGTCAAACATCTGCAGTACCGATGTACTAAGTTTCACTGACAGTATCTTTATATTTGTTTGTGATTTGTCCACAGCTAAGAAAGCCACAGCAAACCTCATATTTGAGGAGAAGAAGAGCTCCTAAGAATGAAGTCTGTCCACAGTGCCAGCTCTGTAGCTGACTCACTGAAGAAATTTTGCCTTGAAAATGTCAGTTTTTACAGCACCCATTCAGAACACAACTGTAAGCTTCCTGCCTGTGATATTAAATGTAAAACTGTAGCAGTCAAAGCCGCTCCATGTTTTGTTTTGTTTTTCTGGAAGGCTCTCAGTTTAACTGTATGGTAGTCCTGGTATGCTTCTTGAACCAAATAAAAACTACTTTACTAAAACCATTTCCTAATGTTAATGATCGTACAACAGATTTGATGGAGATTATTCAGTTTGCTGTTGAGGAGTTGATATGACTCAGGTCTTACTGATAACTCATGTACTTTGCTGTTCTTTTGTTTTTCCTTTATCGCTGCCTAAGTAATATTTGGTGCCAGTTTGATCAGCTCACTGAAAAGATGTTAAGTTAACTAGTAAGAGACTTCAAATGGAACAAATTGTGTGTTCTATATCCCCTTAATGAAATGTTTTGAAAAAAAAAAAAGAAGGTTAAAACTATTCACTTTGGGTCTGTCCTAATATATAGTGTAAATCCAGCTGGGATGTGAGGAGGTTGAACAGGTCACCTAATAATTGGAAGGTTGTTGGTTTGATCCCTGTCTGCTCCAGCCTGTATGCCAAATATCCTTGGGCAAGATAGTAACCCCAGGTTGCTTTATACTCTGATAAAGAGCACTTATGTAGGAAACGCATAGAGGGAAAAAAGTGCTTGTATAAATGGGGGTGAATGAGGACAGGTTCTGTAAGTGCTTTAAGGTCTCAGTTAGACTAGAAAAGTGCTATATAAGAACCAGTTCATTTACTAGTGTGTTTTTAGCTGTCCCTGTACAGGGATGTAAAAATACAACAATGATAATTTTTTAATATACAATACTCACAAAAGGAACAGATTTTAATCTGTGCTCATCACAAGTACAGAAACAGCTTTAGTGAAGGTTACAAATGATTTTGTTACGGCGTTCGATACTGTTGACCAAAATATCCTATTAGAGTGAGTGCTGCAGGTATTGCAGGTACTACGCTGCAGTGGTTTCAGATCTATCTAATAGACTCCAATTTCTTCATGTAAATGGAGAGTCCTCTTCATACACTAAGGTTAATTATGGAGTTCCACGTGGTTCAGTGCTAGGACCAATTCTGTTTACATTATACATGCTTGCCTTAGGCAGTATCATCAGAAGGCATTGCGTACATTTTCACTCCTATGCAGATGACACACAGCTTTATCTATCCATGAAGCCAGAGAACACACACCAATTAGTTAAACTGCAGGAATGTTTTAAAGACTTAAAGACCTGGATGACCTCTAAATTTTCTGCTTCTAAATTTAGATAAAACAGAGGTTATTGTACTCGGCCCTGAAAATCTTAGAAATATGGTATCTAACCGGATTCTTACTCTGGATGGCATTACCTTGGCCTCCAGTAACACTGTGAGGAACCTTGGAGTCATTTTTGACCAGGATATGTCCTTCAGTGCACATATTAAACAAATATTTACGACTACTTTTTCCATTTGTTCCATATCCACGCTGAGAAACTAGTTCTCATTGTATCTTAATGACCTTATAGTACCATATCACCACATTAGAGCACTTCACTCTCACACTGCAGGTTTACTTGTTGTTCCTAGAGTATTTAAAAGTAGAATGGGAGGCAGAGCCTTCAGTTTTCAGGCCCCTCTTCAGTGGAACCAGCTTCCAGTTTGGATTCGGGAAACAGACACTATCTCTGCTTTTAAGATTAGGCTTAAAACTTTCCTTTGTGTTAAAGCATATAGTTAGAGCTGGATCAGGTTACCCTGAATCCTCCCTTAGTTATGCTGCAATAGGTTCTTTGCTCTGCTGGGGGATTCCCATGATACATTTAGTATTTCTTCTTCATTCACCCTTCTCACTCAAAATGTGTTAATAGACTCCTCTGCATTGAATCATACTTGTTATTAATCTCTGGCTCTCTTGAAAAGCATGTCTTTTATCCCATCTTCCTTCTCTCACCCCAACCGGTCGCAGCAGATGGCCGCCCCTCCCTGAGCCAGGTTCTGCTGGAAGTTTCTTCCTGTTAAAAGGGAGTTTTCCCTTCCCACTGTCGCTGAAGTGCTTGCTCATAGAGGGGTCTTATGATTGTTGTTTTTTCTCTCTGTATGTATTATTGTAAGGTCTACCTTACAATATAAAGCACCTCAAGGTGACTGCTTTTGTGATTTGGCGCTGTATAAATAAAACTGAATTGCATTAATCAGAGTGTAGCTTCAAGTCAATTAAACTTCTTGGTTATTTAGCTTGTCAGTTAAGGGGCAGAAGGGGTTGTTATTCAGTTTCAGCTGCTTTGATGTTAACAAAATTAACAATAGGTGCACTACAGGTGGAACAATGAAACGACCCCCAAAACAGGAATGGTGTTACAGGCCACTGACTTTTTACCTCTTTTCTGTTTTTCACTAGTTTTGCTTTTGTGTAGAAGTCCAGAGTCCGAGTCACTACTTGTAGCATGAGGGGATACTTGGACCCTACAGGTTACTTCGATAAGATACCAGTGTGCTTTCTGATGCATCCATCGAAGTGAATGTTAGCTAGGAAGCACTGAAAAGCATAGAAGAAAGTGCTGAATGGGTGAGTGTGGCATGTTGTATAAAGTGCTTTGAATGCTCCAGGAGAGTAGAAATGTGCTATATAAGAATCAGTCCATTTACCATAGCAATATGTGCCACTGCGATAAGGTTTGCTGAAATTAGTTACTCTAAGAGTGGTGGACTGGGCTATAGAAGGTCCTCGTATAGAATACTCGAACTGGCAGGTTCTGCAGCAGTGATAGATGTGAGAAGCTGTGGAGAACATTATGCTGCGTAACATCACTCATATTACATGACTGACCCACTGGTGGTGGGTTAGTAATGTTCTGGGGGAGAAATGAACAGACTTCTACAGGCTAGGCAATGGGACACTAACTAGATATCAGGATGAAGTCCTTGGATCCAGCGCTAGACCAACACTGGTGCAGTGGTACCTGACTTCCTCCTGGTGCACCACAATGCCCAGCCTCATGTGGCAAGAGTATGCAGGCAGTTCCTGGAGGATGAAGGAATTGACACCATTAACTGCCCCCACACCTGACCAACAGAACACATCTGAGATATATCACGTCTTGGTCCATCTGACGCCACCAAGCTCAGTGATGCTCTGATCCAGGTCTGGGAGGTGATCCCCCCAGGAAACCATCTGTTATGTCGTTAGGAGCATGCTCCAGTGTTGTTAGGCTTATATATGGGGTCCATACTGAGTACCAGTTTAAGTTTGTACAACGAAATTCTAGCAAAATGGACTAGTCTGCCGCATAATCTTTTCATTCTTTGGGTTTCAGGTTGTATTTAAATTCAGCTATGTGTAGTTTGGTAATTTAAATTTCCACCAGTCACCATGACAGGCATCCATTCCTAAAGCACTATTCAGTCCATATCAACATAGATATTAAGCAATTTTCCCCCCTATTGAGATTTGATATTTTCAAAGTGTTCATTTATTTTTTTTTGAGCAACGTCTTGTAATAGTGTGTTCCAAAAAAGGTTAACTTGTGGCAAAACCAAAAATGTAACACACTGTTGAGGTGGTAGGAGGGAGTACAGTGATTGATTTTAATGGCTTCATAAACAACTATATAAAACAGTCCATAAAAATTCATGCATTTTCAGTGTAAATTCTTTTGGAAATATAGAGAAAATTTATCTACAACAGAGCGAACTGTAACAGTGACTTCATTCAGTTGGGTGGTTCACCACAAATATACTTGGCTGCATAGAAAGATTATTATTGCCTACAAATAAACTATGAAAGGTAAAGAAAAAAAAGTCATGTAAAAAGCATATTTTATTTAACATCTAACAGATGCTTCTATTTTCCAGACTGTGACAAGTCAGTTCCTGCCAACTCACTCATTTCACAACAGAGATCAAAGAACTAAGCACTAGTGAATGAACACTGGGTATGCTTAAAGAACTTTCCCTTTACCAAAAGTTACATTCTTAAAGAAATATACAGAAACTCATTTATAGAATGACAAAAAGCCTGAGTTGATGGGGTAAGCCAAGTCATAATAAATTCAAAGAGCCTGAGGAAAAAGACCATCGATTTACTATTTTACAAAAAATTTACAATAGTAGTATTTAAGGAAAACAAACATGATAGCTAAAAAAAAGAGAAAAAAAGAATCCAGGTGTTTTTTTTGTTTGTTTGTTTTTTTTACAGCTAAGATGTGTTATTAAATAATGCATGCCTTGTGTGGGGGAATTACAAAACAAACACACACAAAAAGAAAACTGCTGAGGAAATGACAAATGCTGTAAATGAGGTACTTCAGGTGGTGAGCCTGAGTCCAGACACCTTAAAAATCACCTTATAACATTATTCATGTGACAACCAACTTCTTGTTCAGTTAACACTTAAATAAGGTAGATAATCACATTAAGAATGATTGAGACACAGAGACAACTAACAGTCAAATACAGGATCCAGTGTCATAGGTTGGTGACATATGAGGCAGCACTCAGGGTCAATTGTGTCCATTTGTGTAAAAAAAACGTTTTATAAAAATAACAAAAATTGTGGTGCATGCTGTTGAGCATACACGACACTACAGCTTTAAACTCTTAAATACAAAAATAAGCTTTGATTTATTTATTTTTCTAATCTGTTGCCTGCTTTGAGCCGCTCCCTGCCGGGTTCCCGAGATGAGCTGCTGCTGAAGCGAGGAGATGACAGTCATGCTGAACTGACTGATACGCAGTGCTTCAAACAGCTTCAGGTTGGAGTCCACAGTCTGTGTAAGGCATTTGCTGTGTTTCCGAGTTTATGGCTGCTACTTGCAGACCTGGGCAACTCCTGTTATGTTTTGCGGCTGCTCCAAATCTGCTCTGGTGTGCTCTTGTGGTCTGATGAGTAGTCAAAAGGTGAGCGGTGCCCCAGTGGTGACCGGGAGTCGTAGGGTGAGCGCTGCCCACTGGCTGAGCCTCGCTGCTCTGTCTGCCATTCCGAGTGGTAGCGGTAGGAAGAGCGGTGGTCTGAGTGATGATCCTTCATGTCCAGCCGGTGGTCTCTGCTACTGCGGAATTCCTCTAACTTCCTGTGCTTGCTGTCGTCATAGTATCTGCGCATACATACACATTAGTGTCAGTATGGCTAAACAACACAAACGGCCACTTCTTTCACTATGACCTTAACTTCAGTCTAATTCCAATACAAATCAAAGCATTTTAGTGGTGTTTTCCACCTGGCTCTCTTCCTCCCTGAATATGAAGGTCTTGCAAAAGCAATTCTGAATTCTTTAAAACCTACTTAATGAGAGCTCACTTGTGGAGCATTTCATGTTTGGCCCTTAAAGAACTTGTGCAGCCTGTAAAAATCAACTGAGGACATTTCTATCTCTGGAAGAAGCACTTTGAGCAGTTCTCATCCCTCACCTGTCCTGTTTGTCTCTATCCCTGCTGTCTGGTCTGTAGTGGTCTCTGTGGTCTTTTCCATTGCTGAAAGAGGAATACGGTCTTTTTCGGGACTCTCCAGCTGTAGATTTCCTGTGGGAGTCAGAGCTGTGTCTCTCCTTACTAGTGCTGCTCTCAAAGTGTCTTCCTGAAGGCTGATGCCTGTCAGAGCTGTAGCTGTCCCTGCTGCTCTCGTCCTGGTGAGAGCTGTCCTTCAGCCTTTCAATATCTGAAGACAAATAAGGGAAAAAGTGACAGCTGTGACAACCTGTTCATCCTATTCTCTGTGTGTGTGTGTGTGTGTGTGTGTGTGTGTGTGTGAGAGAGAGTGAGAGACAATAGACTATACCTGCGTGTCTGTAGCCATGGGCGTTTATACTTCTAGTGTTCTGCTCCAATGCCTAAGAAAAATCATCACCATCATCACTGTGGATCTCTAACGTCAGTAGAGATTATAATTATTAGAAATCACAGTGCTTTTACATACCTGGGCATTCTCTTGCCTTTTCTTTACTGCATGCTTATAAAGTTTGTGTAGTTTTCTTGCATCAAACTCAGTGAATTTGGAAACAAATATCCACAAGTTTCTAGAATAAAAACAAAAAACATTTCCATCTGCTTAGCAAATATAAATTACTCAAATAACACTTGTGTGAGACATTGAGTGTAACAGTGTTTATGACAGTCTTAAAATGTACAAAGATGCCTCATTTATTTAAAAAAGAAGAAACACATCCAAATCTATTCAAAGCTACAAATCTACCATGCGGGCATGTTACTTAGTGAACAGACCCACATGGTAGATTTATACATTCATGACAAAGTGTCCAAGGTTCAAATGGCATTAGTCAGCTGCTTAACTTGACATGTTAATCAAGACTTTCACTAGAACAGGCCACGTAAACTAACTTTCTCCACTGTTTGATCAGGTCCGGATTTGAATACTCCTTCAAACACTCGGTTATGTGGTCTCCTATCTTTATGAGGCACTGCCGTGTGTGTTCGAGCTGCTCGCGCTCCGACAGTCCTTTCTCCGGTCTGTCCAGCTGCTTCAGAGCTGCTTTCACTGGGCGCATCCTCTCTTTACACTGCAACACAAAAGCAAATATGCACTTCAGGAAGTGAAATCCATGTTGTTGCTGGAATTGAATTATGCTCATCTGTTAATCCATGACATTAATCATGAAACTATTTTCTATTTAGAGATTTGATTATTAGCCCAACATACCACACTAAAGGTCCTCTGATCCAGTTCCTCAGAATCTTCAGCTGCTTGCACATTCTCTCCACTAGCCGTTATATGGACCGGCGTGTCATAAGTTTTCTTTGTCCGTTCTCGTACCTCATTTTTGGCTTCATTCTGATGTAAAAAGGTTCTGAGAGTTAATTCTTGACTAAATTACAATTCTATTCTTAGTATAATTATCAGTCATTAAAATATCAATCACCTTTTCTTTGCTTTCCTCTTGTTTATGTACAACCTCAAGAGGTTTTGTTTCTTTTTTCTCTTTTAGCTCCTTTGTGTCCTTAATCTCAAAGCTTTCCTCCTTCTTCTCCTTTTTGATTTCTTTTTTTATCTCCCTCTCTTTGACTTCCTGCTCCCCTGATGAGGAAGCGTCCTGCTCGCATTCCTCATCATAGTTCTCTTCCTCGTCGTCTTCCTCGTCATCCTCCTCTTTAACCACCAACCTGTCTGCTCGGCTTCGTCGGTTTGGTAGCTTCACAGGTGCCAGATCCTGATCATTAAAGCATGTTAGCAACTTACTTTCAAACTGAAAATTCAATATATTCATCTTAGGCACAGCGCACAAAAAAAGCAAAATAGATAAATTAATAAATGTACCTTGTCTGCCTCCATTTCATCCTCATCATCTGACCTCTTGTCTGATGGGAGATCTGAGGATGGGCTCTTAACCATCTCATCTGTCTTTGTTGACTTTTGAGTTTTGCTCTTTTTACTTCTGGGTTTCCTCTTTCGTGAGCTGGCCTAAATACAAAGAAGCATTATAGATTCTGGAAAACTTAATTATCCTTCCATCCATCCTGAGGGGTTGGGGGGCATTGAGCCCATCCCAGCTGCCATAGGGCAAGGTACACTCTGGACAGGTGCACTAATTTAGACTCACCAATTGCCCTGATCCAAGTTAACATGTCTTTGGACTGTGTGAGAAAGTCAGACTACTTAGAGATAGATATAATTAATCTATAAAACAATTACAAAAAAATAAATAAATATCAAGATACACAGATGACATGTAAAGTTATATGAAGACTTACATTTCCTGCTTGTTTCTGTGCTTCTTTTTTGGCCAAGTCCTTGCTCAGTAACTTGATGAGGTAGTCTGCTCTGGTCTGTAACTGTTTGGCTTGTGGTTTCTTGTCAGGGTCATCTGGCAGGAGCTGTTCAACAATGGACACAGTTAAATATCCCCAGTGAAAACTGCACACTACTAAGAAGTCAAAGTATGCATGTAATGAAATTCTACATTGTTGCTGATGTATGGGGGCTGTGTTCCTGTTGTCACACTTTTTAAACACATGCTCCTTCTAAATATGTTTGTATTGCAGGTCTGTTTTTAGAAGCAAATGTGGGTGAAACACTTTGCACGTTGCAAAGCTGTGTATTAAATGAAGCATCGAAGCAAAAATTTTGTGTCAAGAATTTTTTTTATAATTGAATAATTTTAATTACTTGAATCATTGCGGTCTTAATTAATACCCCAATACACTTATTCCTGAGCATCTATGTATTAATAAATAATTATATACATGAGATTAGACATTTATTGTGCATGGACTGACCTTGTGTGTGAGATTAAGGTCTGGGTCCATCTTAATCATCTCCCAGCTGCCATAACCATACTCATAGATTCCTATGAGGAGGCTGGAGTCGTCTTCCTTCCCCCACTCAATGTCAAAATGTGCTGCCTTTGAGTGACATGGAATGACATACCTATTCAAAAATATAAAATTAAAATCTACAGAAACAGAAATATACAAATTCATACAAATATACAGTTAGTCACCTCTAGGGGCAGGGTTGGTGTATGCAGAAAAACCTTAGAGAATTTGTGTGTTACGGATTTATTTTTCATGTTTAAAAGACCAACAGCTTAGAGACAGCAAATCAGACTGAGCCATGTTTGGTAATACTTCTGGTTTGACAGTAAAACTGCCCAAATGCGCAACATGGAGATTTTTTCCCCCCTGAGGACATGCAGATGGATGTCAGAATTTTCTGTCGTGTTTCAGTAAGAAACAGTTAAGTTTGCGGTGTGATGCGCATGTAGTACTGAGATGTTGTAAACTGTTTGGTTGTGCTTAGGAAATGAGAGACTGTTTTATTGAAATAGCACTGATTGCATTTTACAAGCATCGGCTCTGCCAGCTGATTGCGTGGCTCGGTACAATCGGCCAGATGAGGAAAATCCGGAGTGTCAGACTCGTTGGTCATTGTTCTCTTTTATAAAGTGCTTTACGAACGCAAACATTACAGTTATTAAATAAAGTATAGAAATATTTAACTTATTTTTTGAAATCCATAAGTATGTAGATCTTTTAAATGGGACCTTTTATGAAAAGAAAAAACCTATACAGGCAGTTTGTATCTAGTTGGATTGGTTAAGTGAACTGTAATGTGACATTAGAGATCTGAAAGATTTAAACCTGTTTTTATTTTTAGAAAAACAACAACGTGATTTTGGCAGCACTATTGTAGTAATAAATCCATTCTTATTTCTTTATGGGTCACTCAACCATACAGTGGTGGCTAGGGCTCTGTTTTTTGCTGTGGCCTGTTGAGGAGAAGGTGTCTACACAGAAGACAAGAACAGCGTAGACAAACTTATGAAGAAGGCAGGTGGTGGAGAGAAGAACGCTCTCAAAACTAAAATCAGTTATGATCAATCCTGCTGATCATAGTTGATTTCAATTATCTATTAATCACATCTTAATGCTGATGCCCTGGAGGTTAATACCTTTAACATTTTCAGTTGAAGACTGACTGCATACTGCACTGACTCCACACTGGACAATAATACATACTGATATGTGACACATACGTACACACTTTGCAGAAAATAATTTTTTTTAAGCTTAGCTGCCTGCTCCTCCATCTTTATTATGGCTTCTCTAGTGGACGAAGCATTGCAGACTTGACTATAGTAAAGTCGGAAGAACTTCTCAGTTTCTCTTGCTCTGTCTTTTGATAAGTCATGCACTAATCAGGAGGTTAATGACTGAAGCCCTGGTCTTCCAGTCCATATATGAAATGTTTTTGGGAAAGATACTGAGCCCCAAGGTTGTAAACCCTGATGTTTGCATCAGGAGTGAGTGTGACAGAAAATGGTTAAAAGATACAGTGAGCAAAAAAATTAATAAATAAAATTAAATAAATAATCAGTCTTACTTCTTTCTCTCCTCTGGGTCAGCAGGAATAGCCTTGTGCAGTGGAGCCAGCTCTTCCTCATGGGAGATCACAAGCTTGGCATTCACCTGGACTCCAGAGATCCTGAACGTAGGGCCTTTCACCTTCCCTCTTCTGCCCCCTGATAATCAAAGAAGCGGAACAGAAACTATTTCATGATTTCTTCATCTAATCCTGTGTGATGCCATGTAATTTCAATGACAAGAAATGAAACTGTGGCTAAACAAAATCATAACTTGTACTGTAATCCTAGCATAGCAATTTCAAAATAACTTGTCAAATACAAAAATATCTGAAAGATCCCGCATAGCCCAGCAATGCATACTGTGCAAATTTAATCTGAATGCAAATATTTTCTTAAATTATTACAGCATAGCTGTAATTTAAAACCACAACACAACTCCCAAGACTAGTATTGACACTTGACACAGACTTCAAATTATAACCTTATTGCTTGGAACAAACTGAAATCTCAACAAATGACTGGAAATTAATAGAAACACAAGCCATGTTATCATTACAATAAAAATATACCACACATATATGCATTAAATGCACAGATTAGGGATTTGCGCGATTAATCAACTAAATGATGCTGATGTTGCTAGTTGGCACAACCCGCACTAGTCAATGAATGTAGTTGTAAAGTATTGTGTTCTAAATGTCATGCAGCCATCTACCACTAGATGGAGTGGCAGTCCGGGAAACAGCAGAATAAACTGGCATATAACCACTCAACAGGCATGTGGATGTTAATTTGCATGGAAAGAAGACTTCTGATGCTAATGTTAGCCACCTCAGCAAACCAGTATGACATCATTTACTCAAAGGTGTTATGTCTCAGTTTAAGACAAACAAACAAACAAACAAACAAAAACAAACAGCTCATGACAGCAATGCAGAAGATATTTGAGTTTTGCTGAAGGCAGAAATATATATATTGAGCCTGAATACACGATTCCAGGGCTCAAAATGACCACATCATGCTGTTGTTCATGCAGCTTTGAAGATTGTCCATTATAGGGGCACCAAATGCAATCTGAGTGTTATTTTTAGACTAGTCAATTAGTCTCATTTTTTCAACCCCAATTAGTCAACCAAGAAATTTGTTGGCAGGAACATCCCCAGCACAGATATTTTAAATGAAATTCACTCAAACCAAAGCTACTTATTTAGTTTATATCTAGGAAAACACACACAACAAATGTTAGTTTTCAGATTTAAATCTTCCTGTAGAGAGAAATAAACCACTTTAGAACTTGAAATTATTTCGAAACAGAATAATTGTCTTTTTTGTAAACCACACAATACTGATTTGTTTAGTCTTTGAAATGACTCCTTTTTTGGTGAATTTAAGTATTTTAATTTGTATTCTAATATACTTTTTTCATATAAGGGTCTTGTTTTAAAAGAATACAGATGCCACATGTCAACAAGAGGAATACACATTATGATAAGAAGGATAAAAAGTTTATTTTAGTTACCTGAATTTTTCTCTGGCCCACAGGGGTTTTCTCGTAGTGTTCTCAAACATCCATTGTGAACAGTCTCTGCCAAGCGTTTCAGGTCATGCTCAGACTTATCCACAAGTTCAGCATCACGAGCAATCGCGTCCAACCTAAAGACAGCACATGTTGAGCAGACTGCCATTTATGTAAACAACAAGATGAAAGTGTAGCGCACTCTACCTTTCCAGTGGTCCTCCAAATTTTTTGTAACTCTTGACAAACCTGTCAATAGTTTACAGATATGTCAAAAAAGGAATGTGTCAGGCTGATTAGATGTACACACACACACACACACACACAAAAAACATAGTTAACAGAGTTACCTCCGGATCTCAGCATCACTAAAACCTTTGATATTTTCCCTTGGAATGGTTCTGGGCCGCCCTCGTTTCTTTGGCCTCTTTCGATCAGATGTGGAGTCACTGTCAGAACCAGAGTATCTCCTGTTTCTACTTTGCCGGCCCTCATTTGCATTCTGATAAATCTGTTCAAACAAGCCAATAAAAATCACCTGGAATTTCATTTACAGTCTCATATTGCAAGCATAACAGTTCTTGACAGTTTGATCAGATTCGATACAAGCATGTCTGAAAGATTTCAGCGTAAACGCATTTTAACTTCTGCTCAAGATAAAACATTGAGCATCTTATGTGATCCCTTAATTTTTTCTCTCTCCAGCAGTATGTAGCGTATTTGTTGTGACTCCTTGGGTACCTGTTTGGCACAATTCCTCATGCGTGGTAGCATATAGATTTCTTCCAGCTCTTTCTGTCTTTCCTCCTCTTCCATTCTCCTCCTTTGCTCCTCTGGAATGATATCATCCCAACTCCGCTGACTCCGCTCAGAGTCGATGTCTATTTCCTCATCCTCCATCATGGAGAAGTTGGCCACCTGCATAGATTTGCACAAACTAAATACACGCACCACTTTAATAATGTAACATATTGAATACTAGTTATCAAGTTTCTGAAAGGAGAAAGACAACCTCCCCCCAACCTTAAACTGAGACAACAGTTCTTCTCCCACTGTTGAAGGTCCGGGGTCATTTTCCCTGGTCTCAGCTCTTTTGAGGATCTCATCAATGTCCATTTCCTAGAGAGTTGATTACAAGAGACTTCAATTCAAATGAATTTATATAGCACCAAATCACAACAACAGTTGCCTCAAGGTGTATTATATTGTAAGGTAATGACACACTTTGGAAGGGAGCCAGATATTAATAATACACTGTGTCTGAATGCAGAGGGATATATAAAACCACAGTGAGTGAGAAAGGAGACTGAAGAAGAAATACTCAATGCATCATGGGAATCCCCCAGCAGCCTACACCTATTGCAGCATAACTAAGGGAGGATTCAGGGTCACCTGATCCAACCCTAACTATATGCTTTAGCAAAAAGGAAAGCTTTATGCCTAATCTTAAAAGTAAAGATGGTGTCTGTCTCCTGAATCCAAACTGGAAGCTGGTTCCACAGAAGAGGGGTCTGAAAACTAAAAGCTCTGCCTCCCATTCTACTTTTAAATACTCTAGGAACAACAAGTAAGCCTGCAGTGCGAGAGCGATGTGCTCTAATGGGGTGATACGGTACTATAGGGTCATTAAGATAAGATGGGGCCTGATTATTCAAGACCTTGTATGTGAGGAGCAGGATTTTGAATTCAATTCTGGATTTAACAGGGAGCCAATGAAGGAAAGCCAATATAAGAGAAATAGGCTCTCTCTTTCTAGTCCATGTCAGGTACTCTTGCTGCAGCATGATCAAGAATGGATCATAAAGTGCTGTGCATGTGTATAATGGACCAGTTTGGAATCGTAAATTAACGTAAATCGTAAAAAAATGGACCAAGTCGAACATCGACTAATTCTGGCCTCTGGCCAGTTGATAGTTGGAGTAGGTCAATGTACAAGTGTACTGGGGCAATTAAGATAAGATAAGATAAACTTTAGTAGTCCCACACATGGGAAATTTGTTTTATTAAATTAAATTAATTAATTAAATGTTATTTTAAAGGCAAAGAGTGTTAACATACTTTTGAAATATTTTTTCTCTTTTTGATGAAAAATTTGTTTCATGCAATGCTTTTTAAATACATTTAGACATTTGCACTGTGGTACAAACCTGAGGCTCTTGCTCCTCCCCCTCTTGCTCTTTGAAAAGCTCCTCAGCCCCAAACTTCAGGATTGCAGAGAGCTCCTCCTTGTTGAATGGTGCTGAACTGTATGCAGTAACACACACACACACACACACACACACACACACACACACACACACACACACACACACTTATGTGAGATTAAGTCACTCAAATTTTGGGGTGAAATGGACTTGGCAGCGCTGCCAGAAACAATATGGGAACAAGCACATAAAGTTACTTACCTGGACGGAGCAGATCCTGTATGGAGGACAGTTTTCCCAGTCGTATCCATCCTCTGAATAACAAGATGGTCTAGCACCATTTTCTTTTTTGCCCTCTCAATGATGTCCTCCTCCACTGAACCCTTTGTTACCAGTCGGTAGATATTCACCTGCCGGTCCACAACAATTGGTAAGATATTCTTTATCATTATCTTGCCTAAGTGGACTGATTTTGTATTGCGCTCGCCTACGCTCTATATAACATGCCCCACAAACACTTTTTTTCTATGCTTAAGTAGCCATCAAACATTCACACACATTCACATTCTGGACACAGAGAGTAACTTGGGGTCACAATCTTGCCCAAGGATATTTGGCAAACGGACTGGAGCAGCCAGGCATCAAACCAACAACCTTCTGATTAGCAGATGACCTACTGTACCTCCCGAGTTCACTGATTCATATACTGCACGAATCAATGAACACTGTTTTTAATTCACTGGTAAATTTTCAGCAGCTGCAGCTTGGTGTAGACTTAGGTCCATTAAGACTGATTAATACTAGTGAGAGTGTACGAAACTCTACAAATGTAAATACAGTTTTAAAATTATAATGAATTTGAATTATTTAAGTTTCTTCTTACCTGTCTTTTCTGTCCAATCCTGTGGGCTCTGGCTTGCGCCTGCAGGTCATTTTGGGGGTTCCAGTCTGAATCAAAGATGACCACTGTGTCAGCTGAAGCCAGATTGATGCCCAGACCTCCAGCACGTGTAGATAACAAGAAGCAGAAATCCTGTGCATAGAAACTGATATTAGGTACAGGTCTTCCTAAACAGCATCTAAAATAATTAAGAGTTACTGTACCTCTGAACCCTCAGCATTAAAGTGGTCCAATGCTTGCTTCCTCATCTCCCCTTTGATGGAGCCATCTAATCGCTAGACAAATTTACAACATTCAAAATTATTAATATATTTAGAATGGAAATACAAATTTTATTCACAATTTTTATGTGTATGTAGAGTTGTGGTCAGAAGTTTCTATACATTAATCATGGGAATGGAGGTCAAGCCATGGCCTCAAGTGCCTTATGGCAACTGTTGTTGTGACCTGGCGCCATATAAAAAAAATTGAATTGAAGTTGAACCGAATTCGACCGTAGACTAATTTTTGTACAATATACATGGGTGCATAATTCAAAAATAAATGTACACATAAAATAAACTAATTTCTAATCCACACAGGGTAAAAAGTATACATGCAGGTTCAAATATATACCTCTATTACTCTTGGTTACATATTGCACCTTGACCAGACACTTTTGGTAGTCTTCAACAATATTCTGGCACAATTATGACTGAATATTTGATCAGTCTTCTTGGTAGCAGTGGTGCCGAGTTCAGGGTTAAGCTCAGGGCTTTAGGCATTCCAGAAGCATAATACTGGTCTGTTTTAGCCATTGCAAAACCAGTTTTGATATGTGCTTGGGGTCCTTGTCCTGCTGAACACCAAGCTGTGTTTATGTTTTAAAAATCTAGCTGTTGATTTGAAGTGATGTTGAAGAATTTTGGCATAGTGCTCCATCATTCAGTATCTTTGTGCAATGTACCAGAACCAGCGGCAGCAAAACATCCTCAAAGCATGATATTGCTACCGTGTTTGACAGTACAGTGTTCTTACTTCTTAGGTTTAAAAGCCTCACCTTTACTCCACTAGTCTAAGTCTTATCTGACCATGAACTGTCCTCTCATCTGAGGTTGACAGTTTAGGTCTTTTTTCAGACCTTGGCAAAGTCTGGAAAATTTTTAGGCTTTGCCACAACTGTATGAGCTGATGATCTTGGAATCTGCAGTTGTTTGGAAATGGCACCAAAAGACCTTCCAAACTTGTGTGAATCTACAGTTCTCCTTGATCTTTCCCATTATTCTGACTGCTGGTCAATCAAATGAGTGCTTTTAATAAAATCATGTTTATGCTGGCAAAGAGACTACCAGTTGCAGTCAATCATGATTACTAATTACGTTAACCCACCATGTCTCTGTCGAGAAGGGGAAAAAAAAATGACACTGTGGAACATTCAGCACCACTTATTGAAAGATTTAAGTGAATGCATGTATATATTTGAGCATGTATGTATACTTTTGACTTTGTGTGGGTTAGAGAAAAGCCAAAAATATTGAAACTTGTTCACGTAAATCTTGTTAAAAAAAAAAAAAAAAAGTCTTTAAAGATGCATGCTGTGCAATCATTCCATCTTGGAAAGAGAACCGTTTAAAGAAAGCATTAAAAGCAAATTACCAAATTACCATGACACGATTAATGACATGATATGTCACTGATGTAAAGTTCTGACCACAACTGTATGTACAATATTTATTGTGGTACTGGAAAAACAGCATGTATTTACCTGAAACAGGAACTGTCTGCTCCTCAGATATTCAGCCAGGATATCAAGCATTCGTACCATCTGGGAGAAGATGAGAACTCTGTGTCCCCGTTCTTTCAAACGCACCAACAGTTTGTCCAAGAGAACCAGCTTTCCACTGCTGCGGATCAGATGCTGTAGGAGGACAACAGTGCTCAACAGTCATGACATAAACTGAATATATGGTAGGTAACGGTTTACCTGATATACTTCTGGAGCACACAACACAAAATAGTTGTTACTTTTATTCTAACATGATCACCTTAAAAATAATTTAAAATGCATACTGTTCCATACAATAATAACTTAAAAAAAGGTATTATGGTAAGTTGCAGAATTTTTACCTCAGTTTTTAAGAAAGCAAAAGAAAATGTGTAGTATGATATTTTCCAGTTATACACATGCAAATATAATTAGATATAATTTATATATCTAACATATAATATAAATGTTAGAGAATTAGTTTATAGAGATAACCAGTAAACCCTCAAATGGCAAAAATGTTTTTCTGCACCGCTGACAAAGCATATAGTGTTAAATTAGAGCAGCGTGTCCATTTCTTCTTCACTTTTGCAGACATTTAGACCAGATCTAAATCTGGTTTTGAATAGAATTTATCGTATGAAATGCACAGCTAACATTTATTGCAGTAAGCATGATTCTTATTTGGGTTTCAAAAACCAAGAATAGAATGATTAAATGTGGTAACACATTTAGGAAAATTAAATACATTTTAAATATGTTAAACGTATTTATTTTTAATGAGTAAAACCTCTGTATCAATATTATTGTTACTAAAACATACCTGTAAAGCTTCAGCTCTGTTAAGGAACTCATTGTCCTCTGGAGGTTTAATAAGGTAACAGTGATTACAGCACTTCTTCAACTCCATCATGATGTTGAGGAAACCTGACGTGCTGCCTTTGGTACCTTTACTCAGAGCCTTGTAGTTCCTTGTTAGGATCCACCTGAATACAAACAGGCAAACAGGACACATGCATATATTACTAATGCTATAATATTTTTAATGATGCTTAAACTTTGAGCCCCCGACCCCAGGCTACACATTTGACATCCCTGCCTATGTTTCTTGAAACGCAGGCACCATCCAGCTCTTACTTGTAATACTGTTTCTGAATGGCACTCATTTCCACTCTGAGGATCTGCTCCACTTTAGCTGGAAGAGATTTCTCCACATCCTTCTTGACACGGCGCAGTAGAAAAGGTTCCAGCTCTTTGTGAAGACTGGTGTAGCCAGAGTCTCTACCTTTGCCATGTTCATCCTCAAACAGCTCCCACGAATGAAACCTTTTGAAATGACAAATTTTACACAAATCAATTGACTTGTAGTAATATAGCCAAAGAAAAACAGGAACAAACTGGTTAGGTGTGATTATTCTTCATTTCTAAATGCCTTTAAATTTGTATCTATTGTGTTTTTGTTATTTTATTATACCACTGTCAAAACTATTTTGCCCTGTCTGTCACCATTATCCACTATTTTGCTTTAATGTAAACAAAGAAAAAAGTGCATAAACATTATCTGCACATATAACTCACACCTTTGCCTATGCAGTTAATGTACATGAACAAATTTACTGGTACTGACATACTAATTCAATACTCTAATTTCAACTTAGATCGTTCTTAAATTAGTAGAGCTTTAGGACTTACAAAAAAGTGCTTACAGTGGCATCAAAAAGGACTACATGTAGCGAGAAATACTTAACATACTAAGAGTTATTGCTTAAAAGTAACATTAGCCATGGCCTACTTTTCAGGCATAATGAAGTGCAGCAGGGACCAGAGCTCTTTCAGGGAATTTTGCAGTGGTGTTCCCGTTATCAGAAGCCTGTGATTGGACTTGAAGTCGATCATTGTCTTGTAGAGGAGGGAGTCATCATTTTTCAGTCTGTGCGCCTCATCCACACCAATGAAGGCCCAATTAACACTGCCCAAAAATGACTGGAGACAAAAGTTGTTTAAAAAAAGAAAGTAAGTAATTTTAACATCTTCTGAGTCGAGCTCTATCATTTCATGTGTTATAACTATAAAAATGGGCAAAATACACAACCTAGGATCTATAATGAAGTAAGCCAGCTGACCTTGTCTTTGAGGAGAATCTCATATGTTGTAAGGAGGATGTTAAATTTCAGTCTCTTGCTGTGAGAATGCATCCACTCATGTGTTCTGATCTATTCACAAATGAAAAGGAAGACATTAACATTAAATTGTAGAATTTAAAAAAACAACAACAACAACAATTGCTTTTCTCTGATAAGACCCGTTTAACAGGTGTTTAAAACCACAATACCATATTCCTGCTGCTGATGTCTCCCAGGTAGACCACAACATTCATTTGAGGGGCCCACAGATGGATTTCTCTCTGCCAAGACGTTAGTGTTGAAAGAGGCACAACCAGCAGGAAGGGCCCATACAGTTGGTGCTCATTAAACAGGTAGTTCAGGAAGCAGATGGTCTGGATCGTCTTCCCTAACCCCATCTCATCAGCAAGGATGCAACTGTTGCTTCTATGAATTAAGACAGAGCAGACCAATAGAACATTCAGCATGTAAGAACAGAACATAACCCAATAAAATTTGGTGGGGATCTAGGGGAAACCCCAAAATCCAAATAATGACAATGTTTTCTTGGATATTTGTCATACTTGCACCAGGAGTGGGCCATCCAGTTCAAGCTGTCTAACTGGTAGTCTCTGAGCTCCAAACCATCACCTCCTATGTAAGCTGGTTGCTTCTTCATGGGCACAAATCTAGGTCTCTGTTTCAGCACCTAAATGACAGAAAAGAAGTTGGAGAATTCCTTTCTGAACCAAAACTCAAAGCTCAGTATATTTCAAATCAGAAAATGTAAGAGAATAAAGTTTGGAGTAAGTTACCTTGCAGTCTCTGAATGGAATGGTCTTAGATTGGTTTCTGCTCATGTAATCATCTATGCATTTCTGGAATTTTTTAGCAATCAGACAACCATCTTCCCAACTACACTCCGAGTATGGTAAGCCCTGCCATTTGCACAGGTAGTCTGGATAACCAGCTGCTGACTTCTGGTTTGAATGTCCTGGTCAAAATAAAATCAGACTTATTAAGCTATACACATCCAGTGTTGCCGATTATATTGAGAGCAGAGTGCTTTATATATGCAAAAAATACCTATTATTCGCTCTACAAGCTGGTACTGAGAACGCAGGTCATCCATTAATTCTTCTTGACAATTGAAATATTCAATATCCTCTGGAGATGCTGCCTTCAACCTGGTGACACGGAAAAAAATAAAACTGAAATTTAACAATGTATGTATTGTTTTATGGTAAATGGCCTGTATTTGTATAGCGCTTTACTAGTCCCTAAGGACCCCAAAGCGCTTTACACATCCAGTCATCCACCCATTCACACATGTGATGGCAAGCTACATTGTAGCCACAGCTGCCCTGGGGCGCACTGACAGAGGCGAGGCTGCCGGACACTGGCGCCACCGGGCCCTCTGACCACCACCAGTAGGCAACGGGTGAAGTGTCTTGCCGAAGGACACAATGACTGAGACTGTCCAAGCCGGGGCTCGATCCAGCAACCTTCTGATTACAAGGCGAACTCCCAACTCTTGAGCCACGATCGCCCTGCGTTTTATGTATTATTGTAGGGTCTACCTTACAATATAAAGCGCCTTGAGGTGACTGTTGTTATGATTTGGCGCTGTATAAATAAAACTGAATTGAATTTAACAATAACCACTACTCCATTTTTTATTTTTCAGAAAGTAGCAAAATAAAAGACCGCAAATTTATGTGAGCAGTGTTAATCCCCATAGAAAAAATAAGAAACTTTAGAAAGTTGATATAGTGCTGTGACAACCCCCACAATCTGCAGACCTGGTGGATTACTGTTATTTCTAATAGTTTCCAGAACAAGACTGTAACTAATTTTCTTTTTCTTCTCATCCTAGTTAGTGCTAAAGTGTTTGTATTTCTTTCTTTTGGGGATTTATGCCATCTTTCTGACAGGTTTATTTTGAATTTTCAGTCCAATAACAGTTTCTTTCACTTACATTATTGTCTTTTATTCAATAATATGATTATGACATTTCCTGCTGCTCAGTGTTTAAAACACTTTAGCAAGCAAAGAGCTCTTTAAAAGCTTTCTTAAATCAGCAGTGCCAAGTTAAAACACTTACCATTTTTTCTTCTCCTGCTCCTTCTTCTTAAAATTATCCAATTTCTTCATGCCCTTGACATTCTGTAACTTGAGTGTCTCCTCAGTCTCCCAGGTGTTATGGATATGGGCCCAGTTCTTCCACTTTATCAAATACTGGATCTCACCAGCTTCTTTGTTGGGATCAAAATTCGCATTTGGCTCTCCATCTGCCTCGATAGCGTATACAGTTGTTGCACTGCCTGTTGCTGTTAGGAAAAATAAAGAAATAGTGCTTAAAATGTATTTACTTAAAGACTTGAATAGACCATAAGGAATGTTGAGCTGTATGTGTCACACAAAAGATCAAAATAATAAAATTTACCTCATTGACTTTGCACCTTTAAAACCACTGTGATAATTCTGGGCGATTCCTATTTCAGTGTCAATTTAACCAGAATGTATGACATATTTGATCTTGACTGTGTTTCTTACCTTTTTTCCTCCCTATCCTGCTGTCCATTACTCTCTCCAGTGTTTCAAACTCATCTTCTTCAGGCTGTGGAACATCTTCACCCATAACTTCAACCAGATCATCTGAGTCAGTCTTCAGCTCCTCATCCTCCTTATAGCTAATGTTGACTGTGGCTTGCCGCCGTGGCCCTCCAGATGTAATTTTCTTAAAGTTATCATCCTCATCGTCAGATGATGAACTTTTCTGGGCTTTTTTTCTCTGGGTGTTGCTTTTTTTTCCATTTCGAAAGTTCATCCTGAGACATGAATAATAGATAAAGAGGCAGTGAAGTTTAACGCTGTACATTCCTTCACAAAACATCAAATCCAGAGCTAAACAGCTGAAGTGAGTTACTGTGATGAAATAGTTAAAAGAATAGTATAAGATAGCGTATCTAAGCAATAATTAAAGACCATCTATCAACTCACTTGGTTGGAGGCTTCCTGCTTTTGATTTTGTGACTTGGCTCATAGTCTGATGCCGTTTCAGACTCTTCTGCTGATGAGTCTGACCCAGAACCACTACCAGATTCTGAACCTGATCCAGAGTCAGAAGAACCTGATTTTCTTCTCATTTTGGATCCACTGGATGAGTCAGATTCATCACTACTTGAAGAGTCCTGGAAAAACATACCACAAAAGATAAAAAACAACAACAACAAAATTCATGAAAAGTCAGATTATGATCATTTGACTTAAGTACACTTATGCAATATCTAATTGTTGACTAGCTTCCACTCAAATAGCAAGAAAAATTTTGGGGGGGAAGGCTTAGGGTCTATAAGAGTATAAAACAAACCTCATCCGATCCACTATTTGATGAGCTTTGCCTCTGTTGTTGTTGCTGCTGCTGCTGCTGAAGCTGCTGTTTCCTGAGCATAGCAGATCTTTGCACTGCTAGGATACTTGGGTTTGACTTCCAGAACTGCAACCAATGAATGCAGTCAAAGATTAGCAAAAACAGGAACAGTACACTGCAAATGTGCCAGACCGGTTAAATAAAATCTACGTTTTACTGAATGTTCCAGGGTTTTGCCCAACCCTGCTGTTCTAAGCTAATGTGTAATGCAAGGGTCAGAGTGTGGTGATATACAGCTATAGCCCTTTTCTATGAGTACCTACTCGGATTGACTCAGCGTGACTCGTTTTTCATTATCAGCTAATGTGAGCAGGGTCAATATAGCAATGTGGCCAGAAGTCTCAGGGTATCATTTATATGGTACACAAACACATGCATGTCAAGGCAATAGTATACACTACTTGGCGTATGGCTTTTTGTCAGACCCAAGGACCACAGGGGTGTGTTTTGTCCTCATTGTTGGGTTTTAAGAATTGCAAGTTTAATTTTAGTGAAGGAGTCACTTTAATGACGCATCAAGTTACGCCATTGACTGGCCAATCTATAGCATGCAGTCTGTTGATGTCAAATTTTCAGATTGCCTCAGACTCTTCGGAACCCGCCGGGTAGTTGTTTAAAAACAAACAAACAAAACAAAATAAACAAACAAACAAAAAAGGACGACAAAACTGGTACCAGGTACCATCACCTAATGGAGTCGAGCCGAATAGGTACTAATGGAAAAGGGCCATTAATGTACTAATAGGGGAGTAGAGTACAACTATAAACCACATCAACAAGGCAAGTTGTATGAGATCCTTAAGATATGATAAAACCTTCTAATCAAGACTTTGTTTGTGATATTAATTTTGGGTTTAACGTGGAGAAAATGAAAAGAATATGGGAAAAATCCAATAGCACCCTAGCACAGGCCTTTTAAACCCACTGAATGCTTTTCAGGGAGTTTTTAGAACAGTGTGTTAGTAACTTTGTTATTAACACACCATTATTAAATAGTTTTGAGACCGGATGCTTTTAACAATAAGAAGACAGTCCTAGTTTGTTTTATGTGCAGGTTAAAGGAGATATCTTAGCCAAAAATGACTTCAAGGTTCCTCCCAGTAGTAGAACAGGCCAAGGTAATGCTAGGGCCAAATATAACAACCTCAGTTTTCTTCAAATTTTAAAAGTAGAAAATTACATGTCATCAAGTGCCTGCAGCACTATTTTCATCACTATTTTACAGGCCTGTCATGTCGTCTGTCAAAACATGAATAGATTGAGTTCTGTCCAGATTATATTGATCACGTCTCAGATTTATATCAAGGAAAAGTTATTTAGCAGGGCTCTAGAGTGCGACCAATTTGGTCGCAAATGCGACCAAATTTTTCAGTGGTGCGACTAAAAAAAAATATTTGGTCGCACCGGTGCGACCAACTGTTCAGGTAACAAAACAAAAAAAAATCTCTGCAACTCTCCGTGTGGTCAACAACAGACACACATTATGCCCCTATTGTGGACTAAATCAATCAGAGATAGTCAGGGGCGGGACCTCTCTGATCGGCTGTGGTCCAGTTGAAAGTGCAGTTGGAAGAGGGAGGTGAGTAGCTTGAATAAAGCGATATCGATTCATTAAATCCTGAATTGACTTTTAAATATAACTGTGTTTTGCGAGAAACACCAGATTCTCAGGTTAAAGCTCACAAAACTATTTCAACAACCACCAAACAGCAAATGAGAGCAGCTACACGGATTCCACACAAAGACGTAAACACAGAGCGGACCCGACGCATCAGAATCAGCTTTCTCTTTCTCGGCTTTCTCACCCGATGGCACGTAGACGGACACGCTGTCGGAGCTCACCTATTCTGATGCGTCGGGTCCGCGCTGTGTTTACGTCTTTTTGCGCTGATTCTGAGCTGCAGGTTTTGTCTCTCTCCAACCAAAATTCGCCGAGCCAGCAGCAAAAGAAGCAGCAAATTGCGCTTCACATTTGATCAATGTCGTCATGAATTCGCTCTGAGTTTTGCTGTTTTGCTTCCATCACGATAAAAATCACACTTCATGCACAGCTCTCTCTCTCTCTGTACTTCAAGAACAGTTTCCCGTCTCAAATCTCTGTTTTCTGCATTATTCATTCGCTTATTACCCACCAGTCTACCGTTGTTTACAGCGCTGTCGGCCGCTGTCTTTTTCTTTTCTTTTTCTTTTTTCACTTAAATGAACTCGGACAAGAAAGCCTAATTTCTGCTGTTCAATACTGAAGAAATTTAAACTTTGTAAAATTGTGCAAAATTACAGAATATTTTTAAGGTTATCTGCTATAAAAAGCCAGGCCAGGAAAATCTCCTTCATGTTTTTCTGTGTTTTATTCTCAGTTACTTTGACACAAAGGCATCTGCTGTGATGTTCACAATTCCGATGAAGTCTCACATGTATCAGTACTAATAAATGATCAGAATTATAATATTTCTGACTGTCTGAGGTTAAACTGAATCGAATGGATTATAGAAATCAGTGATGATACCCAGCCCTAGTGAGTAGCCTAGGCCCGACAGAAGTGGATGTAGCTGTGGGTAATAAGAAAAGATGAAAAGAACTATTGATAACTTTTGTGTTAAGTTAAGGCCTGATCCGTTTGAAATTCATAGCCAGCTCTGACACGGTGCCATCAATCTTTGAATGCTGAAAAAGCACAGTGTATCCAGAAAACACATTATATGCTGCAATAAATGCACTGTCCAAGTGTCCCCTCTCCCCACTGCCTTTCAGCAGCATGCAACAGCAAACAGGTCGTCAGGCCAAGATGATGATTAAGTTTAACATTTTCTACAATATTGACAAAGCACTTTAAGCACAAGTTTGTTAGTTAATAATTTAGAAATGAATATTGTCTGTATGGACTGCAACTTCCCCCCAAAGAAAGTGCACATGTAAAATTGCGGTGTTAAGCGATGCGGTTGAAAAATTTGAGTGCACCTAACTTTTGTGCCGGTGCGCCTAAATTTTTAAAGTTAGGCGCACCGGTGCGCCCATGTCAACAAGTTAGTCTAGAGCCCTGTTTAGTGATAATTATCTTTATCATTTTATCGCCTAGCCCAATGCTGCACTAACCTCTAGTAGGACAAGCACAGAGACAAGTCCACTGTCAACGACCATAAAAAGATCATACTAGCACTGTATGATAGTATGGCAGTAAGACCTTCACTAGTACTGTTTATGTGCTATTAAAATGATTTTTAATTAACAAAGACAGCTGGATGATTTGCCTTTTCAAGTAATGCTTTAATTGCAGCCATCTATTAAACTGATAATTCTTAAAACTCAATAAATAGTGATCAACAGAGTTCTAGCTATTTGCCAACCTGGCTATAGTGACAGCAAAAACAAAGTTGTCTCAAATTCTCTGAGACTAATGTGGCCTGCAGTGTTTTCACTTTTAAGTAAACTTGACAGTGGGAACCAAAAAGCTACCGGGTACTCTAAACTAAGCACAACGTAATGAGATGCTTGATATATTTAGACAACATTTTTACAAGTGCTTGTCTAAATAATATCATGTTTGTACATATGCAATAGAAAATAGCAGCCCACCTTTTGGGAATTTAAAACTTTATTTTTACCTCAGCTCCATCAATGTTTGACTTATTTGGTGGTTCAATCTTCTCCTTTGACTTTTCTGTGTCAGAATCGGATTGGCTGCCAGAGTCTGAGCCACTTCCTGAGTCACTGCTCCCTGATTGGCTGCTGCTGCTGGAAGAGCTGGAACTCGAGCCTGAGCCAGATCCTGAAGCTGAGCCCGATCCAGAACCGGATTCATCATCAGAATTACTGTTACATACAAAGACATTAGTAATTACTAGATGAATCAAATTCTCAAAGCAAAACATTACAACAGGTTTTACATACTTGAGCAGAAATAACATAACAAAAGTTGGGTTTCCCATATCAGAAACAGAAATCATTTAACCCCTTGGAGTCTCAACTGCTCACTCTCCAACCCCTCTCCTGCTCAGCCTGAAGGTGGAGTTTGACACATGACACATAGGTGTATGGAATCAAAAAGAGGTGCAGCAATGCCTTCCAAAGAATTCTATATTTAAGAATTCTTGCTATACCATGAATGCTTTTCTATGCAAATATAAATAAGACTACTTTGTCATAAACAGCAATAATCAACTGCTTCTCTAGTAAATATATCATGTCACAATATGAAGCCAACTGCATCACTCATATCTGCAGCTTTAGAGAGCCATTAGTGACAACAGTGGAGCAATACAAGAAATCCTGCCTGTGACAGGGATGGGCATCAGGACTTTATCATTATCAATACAATTTATCTGGGTTGTCACATTATTAGAATTTAAAGTTCGATACCAATACCCAGGAAAGCACACGATTCCATTTCCAGGGCAAAAGTATCATAGCATGCTGCTAACATGGACACTGAATGTAATGATGTGAATGGGGACAGGACAATGGCCAAGAACACAAAAATGAACTGCTATGAGACAGCCCTGATGGATTCTCATGGACTTGTCAAAACCAACGGACTTAGACAAAAACTTTTTTTTGGTCAGAATAAACAATATAAATAGACAGAATATACAAAGTTGGGTTTTTTTTTGTTTTTTTACTGTTACCTTGATTAATTACTATGTTAAACAGGAACTCAGTCAATCCTACACCTATAGACGAGAGCTGTGGGGAATTTGTAATGTAATGCAAGTAAATAAACCTTTTTTATACAGCACCTTTCACAGGTCAAAAACCACAAAATGCTTTACAATAAAAACAGGCATGAACAAAAACACAGAAGATTAAAACATAAAACAGCATACAACCTGAAACTAGTTAAAAGCCAGTCTAAATAAATCAGTCTTCAGCTGCTTCTTAAAAGAATCAACAAAACAGCACAAACACGGAGGTAAGGCATTCCACAATCCAGGGGCCACAGCTCTAGAGGATTTATCCCCTCTGGTCTTAAAGTGAGTTTGTGGGATCATTAACAATCTTTGACTGGAAGATCTCAGACTGCAAGAAGAGTAAGGACTAAAATGTTTAAATGAATTCTAAAACGAACCAGTAGCCAATGTAAAGAGATTAAAACTAGAGTAATGTGCAGTCTCTTTCATGTGTTGGTTTAAAGCCTAGCAGCAGCATTCTGTACCGACTGGAGACGGTCACGTAAACACGTAAACAGACTGTCACACTAACCAAGACAAGCTGAAATAAAGGCATGGGTAATCATCCTTAATTCAGCTTTTGACAGAAGAATTCAAAGCTTAGAAATATTTCTTAGTTGAAAAAACAAAACAGTTTCAAATTAATCCACGAGAATGGCTCTCCAAAGACATGGCTAAATAAAAAAAAAAATAACACCAAGGTTTCTGAGTTTGGATGCTGAGGGATGAGTATAACATGTGGTACCTTTAACAAGCAATCTATAACCAACAGTTGTAGATTAGTATTAGGGAAATGCTACACTGTCTCTATGTAGCTTTAAGTGCTTCACTGCAGCTAAAGCTAGCTAGGTTTCAGGTATTCATTTCTCTACTACTTTCTACACTCACATATACAGTATTTTATAAAACTGAATTATAATAAATGTGTAATTGTGTACATATTTTTCAGTTAACAAGTAAAAAATATAAAATGCATAACAAATGACATAAACATTTGTATTGGCTACTGACAAAGGGCCTCCGATGGTGTAGCATTTGACACATTTGCCTGACAAGCAAAAAATTGCTTTCGATTTGATTGGCGTTGCATCCAGAAAAAACTGTGCCAAATCAAGCATGTGCTGCTACCTTCTGTGGCAACCCCTTGTCACAAGGGAACAACCAAAATTAGATCTCTCCATCACAGACACCTTCTGACGGTTGTTACTATCGGTCAGGTGTATGGTGACAATCTAGTATGTAAGGTATGAGATGATGTTCTAAATAAGTAAACAACAAACTGTTATTTCTATTTGTGAGAAATAACACAATAATAAATAAATAATCAATACCTGGATTCTCCACTGCTGTTGCTTACACTTTCATCCTCACTGCGTCCAGCCATGCTGAAGTCAAAAATATATAGACTTCAACCTGGCAACCTGTAGTATTATGGTCCACGTGTTTAACCTGTGAGCAAAAATACACATAAGTTTAAAAAGAACTGTATGCTACAAATGCTACAAATACTTGGGGTTATATTATTACTTGTTGAAACAAGAATAATATCAGGAATAGAATTTCACAACAACATGCATTAAAATATCTGATTAGGTGGAGCTTGATAAAACTCAGATCCACATGGCAAAGTACAACAGAGCTTAGTGTACCATCCGTGACTGACTACAACCAATGCATCAAAGCTTGTCCTGTGAACCATGCAAGTAGGGACGCAAATATACTTTCGCTAAATTAGTTTCAATTGAAACCATTTCAAGTCATCTATCAGGTCTGTGGTTTCATCCTGAGAGAAGTGAACCGCGTCTGAAACACGGATAAACGTGTTGAGATATGACTATTTCAAGTTAAAACTAGAAAACTGATCTGTGTGGATGGCTGTCACTACATGCTACTTGGCTGAACGTCATTTATCCCACACCGCAGAGGCCTATCAGGCCTGCACTATACCAGCGTGTTTTCATGTACACATGAAGCTCCGTGTGTACCCGAAGAAGATGAAAAACTAAATAAATCAATAAAAATAAAATCAGAATAAATAGTTTCAGGACACCCTCAAGTCATCACTTGGGTACACTATCACTATGGTTACAGTTTAGCAAGTAGCTCAAGCTAACTAGCTATTACCGGCTAACGATGGCAGTATTAGCGACTGGCGGGTAGGAGTAGCGTATGCAGACATAGCTAGCTATAAAGAACAAATATACAGAATAAGATTCAGCACAAAACCTGCAACCACCTGATTACCTGTAACCACTTTGCTATGTTTATCTAGTTGCAGTTTGCTAGCCGCTTTATGCTGTGCTATTGTTTTCTGGATTTAAAATCCTACACGTGACAACTGTGAACTTTATACCTTTACGGTATGCACCGCAACCAAGTAGCTCAAACTGTACGTGCGTTTGGTACTTTGTTTCATTTTGTGTCAATGTGGGTGAAATAAACATGAGGAGAGCTGGCTCACAGGCCATCACAAGGGCTGTCAAGGCAAACAGCATTAGCTAACGCTATGAAGCACGAGGCTAGCACAGAAGCTAACAAAATGAGAAAACTTTGCTCTAATAGGAAACCACTAGAATGATAACTTTAGAGTTACAGATGATACTCAAAGTTAATCATCAATAATATTTAACTATGTAAATATATGCACAATCAGTGGATTGGGATGAACAGTTAAACAAATTTAGTATTCATCATTAAACCCACAAAACCAAATTAGCTAACCAACTTCACCCTCTCCCATCTTGTTTTCATTCGCTGTTCACTTCTCGCGGCTTTTACAACATCAACATGCAATGTTAGCTTACTTTTCGCTAGCGTAAGGACTAAGTAACTCAATGATGTGTATTACCTGTCTTTAGTTTATGTTACTCGTGAAACTCCGATAAAATATTTGTCTAAACCAACCTTTCCAGTCCAGGGGTCCTTTCTTCTTTTATTTAACTGGCGAGCTAGCAGCTGCTGGTAGCTAATGCTACCGTAAACTTGCTAGCTATCTCCCGGTTAGGGAGCGCAGCCCGAAAGACTCCGGTCGATAGAACTGGTAGAATGTCGGTTTTCCTCTTCTTAACCAAAGTCCCGTTTGCCGTTTTAGAAGTTACAAAATACAGTGCCCGTTGATAAGCAGCGACTGTAGAAAGCTAGCATTTCAATCCAGTGTCTTTCCACAACCGGCCTCCGCCATGACGCCGTAGGGTTCACTTCTCCAGGAAACCCCGGACAGTGACGTAACGACTCTGCTCCTTACTCCTCCACTGTAGCAGCAGGAAACGTCGGTTTCTCATAAGTCGTCTTTATCTTTATCGGAACAAATGGAAATAAAACTAGTCTGATAATTTAGGTCATCACAACAACAAGGTTATACATATACAAGGTCGTACATAAAAGTCCGTCTTGTTTAAGGAATTACGATAGCCGTCAACCATAGTTTCTGTAGTTTGAAACGTACAACCCTTCACTTGCCGGTTTGTGGTCTTCTCCAGACCGTGTGTGTGTGTGTGTGTGTTTGGTCCACTTAACGTGCTTTCTCTGCTCTTGGCGAGTGTTCCTTATATATAAATATGCATTTTGAAAAACAAGTACATGAATCCAATACAAACTCACACGTACAGTCACCTTGGCTTTCAGAAACAATAGCTATTTAGAACAGAGATTATTTTAAATAAGCATGCCTGTTTTAGAGGCAGTGACAGCCGCACGCGCGCTATCTGAAAAACTATCCGCAAGCAGCAGAAAATTAAACCCTTATGTAGCAACATCACCACCTGCTGGCGACATTGTCTACTGCATGCTGAATGGACCTCATTTTACTTCTGTAAAAAATTTGACATAAACAGATATGAATTGGTCGATAGTGCATACACTGATAGAAATATGACGGATATGCCTGTTAACTCTGACAACAAGATGATCTGCTTCAGGGAATAAGGGGGCATTAGGTCGGCAGAATCACTGCATGTGTTTGTGGGTATGGACCAATAGGAGGTGATCCAGGGATGGCGAAGCTCCGGAAGCTCATATTCTGCATCTGTAAATATTTCAAAGCAGTAAGGATGCTACTGATGAGCTCCGAGGATACCACATTTGTGTCCACAGATCGCCATCAAATTTATCCAGCATAGTAATGTTAAAATTATAGGCGACCAAACAGAATAAAAGCAATGGGGTGACTGATGGATAAGATAAACGGACTGTGCTCCAGAGGGTGAGTATATGACCGCAAATATCGATTCATTTGGCCGCATATTTGTAACAGCTTCATTTAGATAGAATTTATATGACAGAAAAAACATGAGTTGACCTGATGATAATGTCCCAGGACAGGGATTAAACCGTGCAAATGATGCGGATAAAATGTGACACAGAGGCGTGTCCCAAAAGATCACTGGCGTGAACCCTTCTGTTGCAGGGGCAAGCATATTATTCGTTATGTTCTGTCGCACATGTAAGGATATTTTTATGATTAAAAGGCACGGATCACAGTTTAGCTTTAGCAGAACACACGTTACAAATGCAAAAATGGAGCTTGTGTTCAGCAGTAACACAGAAGTGAACTGTGGGCTCCTCCACTGCGCATGATTTGCTGCTTCTCTGTATTCTCTTTCTGTAATCCGTTTATACCACAGTATGGCACAGTTGTGTCTTAATGGCCCACTTGGGTTTTTTTCTGTTCTGTTGTGTGTGTGTGTGTGTGTGTGTGTGTGTGTGTGTTACAGATACAGAAGTAACAAAATTAAGGGGAATTTTGTGGAGAATACTAACAAGAGTCATAGTAAGAACACTTGCATGGTAAGAATCATATTGATGTTGATATTGATCATATTGTGGGTACAATTTACATTAATTGTCATTTTTCTCCATTTTACTTGGTCATGTTTCTCCTGTTTTTGCCTTAGTTACAAGTTTTTTTTGTCTTACAGATGTAATAAATTAAGATTCTTTCTTTCACCTTTACGATTGCATGTTCTGGTCTTTGCAGTTTATTTTTATTCTATGGAATGGAAGGTGTGGATCAGTTTTGGATGAGGTGGAGTTAGATTAGGTAAATCAGTTAACACCTATAATTTTTTTTAAACATTTAAAATCAAGTTGTGAGACAGTAAAAAAAGGTTGGGAATAAATGATCAAACTGCTCTGAAGAAACACTGTTCTTTGATCTGTTTCGGAAAGTAAAATGACTATAAGAAAAAATAATATGGTGAATAATGATCATTTAAATATGCAGCATACTGATGCCTGAACAGAAAAGGAAAGAAATGTCTTTAAGACATGGTGCAACACACCATTTGAGAATGTTTAATTATAGAAAACACGAACTTGATGGAAACAAAAAGGAGAACATAATTGCAACATGAAATAAGGCAGCTCTACTGCAGTGTGAACATAGGCTGAAGTACTCAATAAGCATTTATGCCATATACAAAGTTAAGCACACCCACACTAGCACTCGTCCATGAAAGTACAGTTTAAAATGATATACAGAAAAGTACACAAGATACTTGATAGTACACTAGGAAACCATCAGAAGAAGCGAGTGATAGACACTATTTATATTTAAAGTAGAGACCTGCTGCCAGTTCATTTTAAATTTCTTTTTATTTTTATCTGACCAATCTGAAGAATATGAGTATGTCACTGTTCAGATGTACTGGTTAAAACATTAGTATTTTAGACAGATATTAAACATTTAAAGGTTTAAGCTGAGCTTTGTTTGTGGTATTTATAGATCATATAACCATAATACTGAGTTTTTGTTAAGCATGTTAAGCTAACCGAGTGTGCACTCTTACTTTTTCAGTGTAGTGCTAAGGTGTATGATGGTTTTTAATCTAATGAGTATCCATCATTATTCTAGTATATATGAGGTTTGTGCAATGTTGTGATGGTATGGCTCTCCACAAGGTGGAGCCATATGGTATATAGGTAAATGAAATCTTCCTGTAGTGATGTTTATGTTAATAGAATTTTGATAATCAAACTTTCAAAATAAAACCTTTAAAAAAAATCCTCCCAACTGTTACTAAAATTAAAGGTGGTCAGAATGCATACTAAAGCTATGTATGTGTATGTCACTGCATTTCAGAAGGTACCGGTGAAGTCACGTTTGTATTACCTGACCGTTTTGGATACATGCAAGAACTTAAACGTTACTCTTAATATTTAATGTTTAATTTACACCCAGAAGGCAACAATTCAAAGTTAGGTAAAAACAGCTGAGAAAGTGAAGTCAGTTCACTTCCTCCACAGTGGCAAGACACATAAGTTTGACATAGTTGCAATAAGGTTACAGTACAAAGACCACTAAATGTACAATTGACATCATAGGTTGAGATTTTTTCCATTCCCCTGAGCATCAACTCCAAAGAAACCTTAGCCTCCTTAGCCCCGAAGTTAAAGTTAAATCTGCATAAAACAACTTTAGCTTGAAATGTCAGTGTTACACAATCTCTTTCATGCTCTTCTCTCTTTTACTTTTACTCAGACCCAGTCACAGAGATTACTGCAGTAGGATCAAGTGATTCAGAGTTTTTTTCTATACTTGTAACATCACAGTTTTATTTTTAAATAAAATCCTTCTTTATTTGGCTATAACTATATTGTAAAAGCAACACAAAACAAAAATGAACCTTTTCTTGATGAAAAAAATAATGTCTGTTCATTTTAATCATGGCTGGTATTTTTTCAATAACTTCAAAAACACTCTTGAATTTCCTTTGTACTCACTTAGATACATTCTGATATGTGCTATCAAATTGTAAAGAATGAAAGAAAAAAAAGAAGCAGAGATAAAGATTATTATGATAAATAAAGGTACTAAGTACTAAAACAGTAGTTAGCTCTGTGTTTTGATTTTCATGCATAACTGTGTTTTCAAATTATTTTGGTAACCACCCAGTTACAGTCTAGTAGAGCATTAAATGTATTCAGAATTTAGTCATGTTTGCAAAGGTTTTTACTGTAATGTACTGTAAAGTTTTCATTATGTGAGTAAACCATAACCCATTAAGAGTCTGTGATATAACTCTACATAGCAAAGAGTTTTATAACCTCATAACCTCATAAATTTACATCCTTGTTTAATAATGTTTTAAACTATAGATGGATAGTTCATTCTGTTCCAATTAATATCCACAGGTCAAACAGGATAGTTATACCAGCCCATTTTAGAGATGAAGAGAAATATAAGTATAAGTAGTAGGTGAGAAACTTGGTGTGATCACACTATACTTCTGAAAGGAAATGTTTTAAACGGTCTTGACAAAGTTACAGAAACACACCACCTCCTTACAGTTGTAGTTCATGCATTTTACATTTTTGTGCAATTTTCAGCTTACTTGCAACTGATTGGAAACATTTTGGCCATGACCACATCAGCCAGAGCTTGCAGCTTCAAGGACGTTCGAGGATGTACATATGCATGCATGTGTGTCTTTGTTTTAGTATGTGACGAGTTTTACACACACCAAAGCTAGCTGGCGCTTCCTGAGTGGTAAACACGAGTGACTGACTGTCCCTGTCTGCTTTCCACCACCCTGTGCTATTTTATACTGACACACTCACATATCGAGAGTTTCAAAGTGTTGATGTCAGAAAACTCAAAGTATCACGTTTATTACCTTTTTAAAAAAAAATACATAAAACTCTCAATTGGGAACACAGGTAACAGTAAAAACATGCAGGTAACAGCTTAGCTCACTTATGAAGAAATATTTATATAATATTATCCAGAATAATTTTTAAAACTAAAGATGGTGAGATTTAAGATAACATGCAACAACATGACTGACATAAACATGTTGAAGGCCCATCAAGACAGTTAAATAAGCATTAAATAAGCAATAAGCAAAATACATTATACGATTAGAATTTTTAAGATATGATAAAAAATGTGAAATACATCATAGCACATACCAAAAAAGCCAAATGTTAACATTTTTTTTAAATACAAGAAATAAATGAAAAAGAACTATAATTAACAATTATATTCTCTCAGATAATCTCAAATTTTTTACGGGCCAGAAAGAAAATATCAAACAGTAATTTCCCCACAAAATTAGAGTTCCACCCGAGTTAACGATGAATTTGAATTACACTTTTTATTTGTGTTTTTGGTGTTGCCACATAATTTCCTGTTGTCTTGTTGGTCAGTGTGCAGATTAAAAAAGGGAAGTATAAGAGTTAAATTGTCAAGGAAGTCGTTGAAATGAGGAAGCTTTAGAGCTCCACCACTTTACTGTGTGTCAGTACTTAAAGTAAAGGTTAACCTGCTTCGGCTGGAAAACACAACCAGGATACCCGTGAGTGTAAGCTCCCTGGTTTTATGAGATATTGACAGCACTTTTTTTTTTTTTGTTTGTCAGGAGCTGACTGAATTTAAGATGACCTGTTCATGTATTGCTCAGACTGTTGGAAGTTGATATACTGAAGGGCTGAAAAACTCAACTGGGCTCTGAAGTTGAACAGTGGAACTAGTTCACAACAATATCTACAGTAAGTGTAGTCTTTGTGTCTTCTTTCAAAAACGACTATTTAAAATTTACCAGTAAGCTACGTTTAACTGTCTTGTTAACGACAATAATTATACTTCCTCTTTTTTTTACTGTCTTATCGAGGCTTACCATTTCTCACTAACTGCTGACTTGTTTTTGATCAGAAAAAAAAATCTGCCCTACAGTGTGAGATCATTTTCATTTGTTTCCCTTGCTGCTGTGCTTGTTTTGGGAAGTAATAATTATGTTCAATGAATAATACATTTAAAATCATTTAAGTGATTAGGCCATTATTTTCTTATTTTACCATTCTAATAGTGTTTTTAAAGAAACGAGAAAAGAATGTTCTGGATCTCGTGTTATCTACAGTGTCAGATTATCAGGAGGCACTTTTAGCATCTTTTTTCAGCTGTGGAAAATAATAAAATACATTTGACCAAAGTGCTTAATTCCACTTCTGAGCCTAGAAAAAAACCACCAGACATTTCAAACACTCAGCATGATTTCATTGAAACAACTGTCTCAGCTAAAAACTGATCAAGAAATAAAAATAATTGTGTCTAGCATAGCATTTTTTTTCTGGCACGTGTCTTTGGGTTCTTTCCAACTGCATAAGCCATTGAATGACACCACAGAGTTTGGGTGTGACACATTAAAGGATGCCCAGTACTGAAATTTGGATTTTAAAAAAAAAAAAAAAATCATCAAATTTATCTGTAAACAAAAGTGTTACAGTTAACTATGTCAACTGTCTTCAGGGACAGTGACAGCATTTTAGTGTGACATATTTATGACAGGTTTTATACAAAAGTACTCTATTTTTGAGGGAAATTTATTTGTAGTCCTTGTGTTTCGTTAAAGAAAAGGAAAACCCTACACCATTTAGTAGCTGTTCTACCATATATCTATTTTGTACGTGTGAAGTTATGGATGCTAGATTTATTTTTTTTCTGCACATTGAAAGCTATTTGTACATTCCTGCTTAGCAAGTAAAATGATTAAAAAGGATTAACTGCTAGTGACTAGCATTTCATTCAAAACAAAAATACAAAGTACAACTCAATCAAAAATAACATCAAACAGTCTCAAAGGAAGGTAGATTCTCAAGGAGAGCAGAGTTCAAGAGGTCTGTAGTGTGATGATATTGTCAGGAAATACCAGAAGCTGCTTATTTTAGGTCACAAATGTGGAGCTTATTCCCTTTTAAATTTTTATTTTCAATGTTAGACTGTTGTGCAAATGCAGAAAAACACTATCAGTTGCAAAAGAGGTCCCCACTGCATGTGCATTATAGTAAAATGAGGACATCAGTCCCTTCATGGGTAATGGGTGAAGCAATGATGAAATTACTTTTTAAATGATATAATACTGATAAAATAAAAAGAGCAAAAAGCTGTCACAAAACAAATAGAAGAGCAAAATTTTAGCATTACACAAAACAGTGCCCATGTTTTTCTATATATTTAACTGTAGATTAATTGATTGTTTCTGTGACTACATTTGTGTTGCCCGGAGCTTTAAATTTGGGAACTGATTGCAAGGAATTGTAATTTGTTTTGAATTCTGAAATGTTTATTAGGACCAAGGAATAATCAAGGAATAAAAATGAATGTATAGCAAATGGATTATGGTGCTTTATCTATTTGATTTACAAACAGAATCAAGGACAAACTCTAAGGTTTCATTTTATAATCACTGTGGTCACTTTACTTTAAGAAAAGCTGGAATTATCTTACTGAAACTGATCATGTGCACAGTGATCTGAAAAAAAGGCCTACCAATGATGGAAGAATCGTTTGTGTGTGTCAGGTTTTTAAGGTCACCATCCTTGCAATTTTTCAGCTGAGTTTTAGTTTTCATGATGTGTACATTAATGGTTGTTGAATTTGAAATGGTTCTGTCTAACCAGCAAAGATATTTCATACTTTCAGTTGCAGTCTGCATTCAGCATTAAAATAGATTCATATTTCTCTCAAAGAAGGAAGTGGTTTGTCAAAGTTATTTTCTTCCCAAAGTTGATCTATAGCTTGTTGGTGTCCAAGATATACTTTGGTATCTTTTAAATGTTAGTAAAGGCAAATGAATCCTTATATTTTGATGACTTGGTCAGGTTGGTTCCACATAAGAACCTAAAAACACAGTGAAGACAATAATAGGTGAAGAAGTCAGGAACCTGTATCTATGTGGTGTCTTTATGGCTAAAACATGGTCAAAACCTTTGACAGCTCAGACTTATTTCTGACCTTTGTGTGTTCAAAAAGCAATGCTGCTGAAACTCAATGATAACTTGCTTCATGTGCTTTAGTTTACATTGCAAAGCAGGTAGGCAGCTCTGCAGCTGTGCGGGCTGTCACCTCACAGTAAATTTCTACACGAAACAAAAAAGTATCCCAATTTTATAAACACTATCACGTCATGTCTTCTGGGAACTTAAAGTGAGCTTGAGCCATTTAAATATTGTGCTTCAAATGGTTAGGTTATTGTTTTTTCAGATTTTGGTTTTCATGCAAAAGAGCAGCTGTGCTGTGCAAATTTAGATGGAGTTAAAAATAACACAAAACCAAAAATTCCCCTGAAACAAAAATACTGCTATGTTTAAACAGGCAGAAACTAATCACCATTTTTGCATTATGAAAGACTCAAAAGACAAAATGGAATACACATTTGCAAACTAAGAAAATCATCACACATGTTGACTTTTCAGTCACCATATGCTGGGATTGTTTATTGTTTGTGATTCGATTGTGGGATTCAGTGCTAAATGATTTATCATGTCATGCAATTCTACTTGAAATCTGTCTCATTTCCTATTTGTTTCCAATTTTTGTTTTTAGGTGAATTTCATCCTAGTGGAAGAAGTTTGTGAAGGGACTTCCTTAAAGGGAGCCACTCACCAAAAGCCAGTATGGCTGACAATGTAAATTCATTGCCATTCTTTTATGGCAATATTACCAGGGAAGAGGCAGAGGACTACCTGCGGCAGATAGGCCTAAGCAATGGCCTGTACCTCCTACGGCAAAGCCGAAACTATCTTGGAGGCTTTGCACTGTCCGTGTCAAATGCAGGCCGTTGTTACCACTACACAATTGAAAGACAACCCAATGACACGTATGCTATTGCTGGTGGTAAGAGCTACAGAAGTCCCGTTGATGTGATCGACTACCATTCCCAAGAGTCAGACGGTCTTGTGTGTCTGCTGAAGAAGCCTTGTAACAGGCCCAAGAACATGCAGCCGAAAGTTGGGCCGTTTGAGGACCTGAAGGAAAAACTCATACGGGAGTATGTAAAGCAGACCTGGAACCTGCAGGTTAGTTTCGGCTCTATTATATAATATAAGAAAACCATATTTGAAATGAGGAGTCAGAACTCTATGGAATACCATAGCAAACTAAATGATGGTTTTTTGCAGTTTGGACTTTATTTACATTTATGATAAAAGTCACCAACATAATTGTTGAGATGTTAAAAGTATATTTTACATTTTACACACATTAAATTTCGTTAATAAACCCTAGGCCTAGGAAAAGCATATAACTGCAGGAAGTAAAGAAGGTCAGAGGAAAGTCACTTTGGTCTGTCTCCAATTTTGGTAATAATGTTACTTTGACTTCTTTTAAATAATGCTACTGTGTTCCCTTTCATGATCGAAAGGCTACCTTTAAAAATTGCCCTCATTAGTAGACCAGACCAGATAAGACCATCATGGACTTCCAGTAAAGTTGAAGGGAATCAACTAGATTTCCATTTAAGCATTGCTCACTTCAGGAGGCCCAAATAGCAACTGATAGCTCAGGTTGTGTTGATGTTCTAGTATCTCCACCACAACACTAGTGGTATCCAATCTGTCTCTTCCATACTGAAAATACAGAAAATTACATAAATGGTTATCTCAACTATTCCTCAGACTCTGCTGCTTGTGCATCACTTCTTGTGCTCAATTGCACATGCACAAAACCACTTCTTAGACAGGCGCAATATGTAAGTCAGCCATTATACCTGGATAAATCTGTAGTTAAAGTGAGTTTTGTGAGTGTGCCCTGGGTGGACATAGGCAGCATTAATCTAGCTTTATATTACAAGTACAGCTAAATGTGTCGCCTGTTTGCAGGGGGCAGCTTTGGAGCAGGCCATCATCAGCCAGCGACCTCAGCTGGAGAAGCTCATCGCTACCACTGCTCATGAAAGAATGCCCTGGTTTCATGGACCAATAACACGAGAAGACTCTGAGCCCAGGCTTCAAAGTGGCCCGCGTGCAAATGGAAAGTTTCTGTAAGTATTATATTAATTCTCTTTTTATTAAATTTTGCTGTGTTTACAGGCAGTAGTATAAAATCCTATAAAAAGCCAGAAGAATACTATCATTCCTCTCATGGTAAAATTTTACTCTGCGTCTTTTGGTTCTGGTCTGAAAAGTAATTGTCTCACACAGGGGATTGTTCATGTTTTGTTAGTCCTGGTCAATTTAAATTTTAGAAAACCAGTTAAAACGGCTTTAGAAAGAATTGGTTTCTTGCTGTTACTACATGGATTGATATGGAGTTCAATCTGACAGGGTAGAAAAATGTCACTGAAGAGCATTTACAGCTATGGCTTGGAAGAAAACCTCTTTATGGACTTTATAATTCCATATTTATATTAATAATTTTTCAACTCAATGAAATGAATCACTTGCCAAGAACTAAGTGTAGCTGGGAAACCTGCAGATAGTGTGCACTGAATTGACACGGCTGAAGAGACTTTAACTACAGCTCCCATGATGGAAAACAAAAGATTAAAATGTCTGTCTGACTCTGGATTAATTGATTTAAAATTGCTTTGTTTGCATTTTTCATACAATGATTCTCGTACTGAACTTCTACATTCTTGCCCCTGATAAAATGGCCCTCATGGCACTAGAAAAGCAAACAAACAAAAAAACAAAGCAAAATAAAACAGAAATTCCAATAAAACTAAGCTTAAACCTTTGAAAATCAAACTAACCTAAAATGATAATAAAATGTTTATTTATAGGAGCCTTTAAAGACCCTCAGCATCACCTTACAATCGTACAAAAAAACAATAACATAAGGTAAACAAATAAGAAACAACTATAAAAGCTAATCAAGATAAAAACAGACAAAGACCAAGTCATAATGAAGGGTTTGCAAATCTGAATAGATGGGTTTTAAGACGTGATTTAAAAGTAGAGAGAGAGTTTGTAGTCCAGTGATCTGGTGCATTCCAGAGTCTTGGGGCAGGCTCTGAGTCCTATGGTAATCAGGTGAGCAGGTGGAACAGACAGAAGGAAACCTGAAGAAGAGCGGAGTGTATGAGAGGGTAAGTGCATATCAGATGTAAAGAAAAGATCAGATAAATATGGAGGAGCAAGGTAATGAAGGGCTTTAAATGTAAGAAGCAGGATCTTTAAATTGACACGTAAGTGAACTCGAAGCCAATGGAGCTATTTAAGAACATGTGTTATATGTTCAGTGGATTTAATTCTGCATATAATACAAGCAGCTGAATTTCAAGCTAACTGCAGCTTATGGAAAGATTTATGAGGTAGACCATAGAGAAGAGAATTATAGTTATTTAAATGAGATGTGACAATAACATTGTTCCACAAGTATGGTGGTACTGTTTGGAGTAAGTCAAGGACAAAGGCAGTTAATGACTAAACCTATGTGAAAAACTTTAGATGTTTAAAGTAGTCTACATCACACATCCTAGAGATATCTCATTCTACAGCAGGAAGACCAAACATCTAGCCAAAGTTATGTCAGAGTGCTCCCTACCAAGCCCTGATCTCAGCCTTAAGGCTTAGAGCTTTGATTACATAAAGAGAGACATAATCCACAGAAACAATGTGGCAAGACCTTGAAAAATGTAATGAGGTGTTGTTTTACAAACAAATAATACTGGTTTAATGTGGTTTTAATCTTTTAGTTCCTCTTAGCTTCACTTTGTAAGAAGTCAGCTGGTAAAAAAAAAAAAGCATTCAACTACATTTGCATTTTTAAAATATTTTAGTTTAACGTTCACTACGTTCATAACGTTCATAGCATTCCTAACTGCTAAATAGAATAAACTAGAGTAAACATTACCATATTGGGAGAAATGTGACAAAACCTAAAAGTGGCTCATGCACAGTAAATTAATTTATTATTTAATATTAATGTATTAATTCATTCAGTACAGGATGCTTTTGTTTTTGGGTTTTTTTTGTTTTTTTGTTTTTTTAACCCTGTAAAACAGTGAAATCAGACTCAAAAGTTCAGCTGTTTCAATTACAGTAGAAGTCTTATTCACATTCATTGTCTTAATTCATATTGCTGAGGTCTGGCCAAAACAGTAAATTAAATTCATTATACACACAACGCTGCTACATCAGCTGGAAGTAGAGTGAGTCAGTTCTTTATTTAACAGTTTTAAAGACAGTGATCTGGATTTATTTCAAGAAAGCCAACAATATCCTGTAACCCAAAACCTCTCAGAACTTGACATTTTAATAACCTTATGAGGGTTTTTTTTAATGTTGCTTTTGGTTTGCCTTTACCTAACTTAACTATATGTTTATTTCAGAGGAGACAAATGAAAGACTATGGTGAGCAGTAAAAGTAAAATAGTAATATTTTCTGTGGCTTTACAAAATTAATGAGCAAAAGAATCAGTCTCAGACAACTTACAACATCGAAATACTGAAGAAACACAAGATCAAGCAGGGCACAAAGTATAGGACTGAAACTCCTAAGATTGCGCAGTGTCATCCTTTGCCATTCCTTTTTTTTTTTTTTTTTGCATTTTCTGAGTGTTATCTTAAGAGCTGTGAACTCAAGATCAGTGAAGTGAGAAAAAGAAAAACAAAGAAATTATTAAAGTTGAGAGTAGCTTTTTTCCCTCCAGGAGCTTCTGCCTTTCAGAGATAGTAAATGATTAAACTGTCAAAATGACATGAAACTCAGTTCAGTTATTTGTCTGAGAAATAGGTTGGGCAAAGAAGATATTTAGAAATTTCCTTTCCTCTTGGGCACAACTCTTAAGTATTTCCTACTGACTAGTTCTCTTATGTAGCCTTTATTCTCAAAAAGGTGGAGAACAGATGAAGACTAAAAGATACATATTTTGTCAATTTGTTTGTTGTTAAAGTATTTTTTAAATCTGATTTTCTGGTTCTGCAAATGAAAAGAGTGGTTTTAAGCTGATTGTTACTAACACACACACACACTCAAGACCAACAAAGATTATTGAGATTCAGACCATGGCAACAGCAGACTCCTTGCAGAACAGTGTTGTGTTCCCTCTGCGCAGCGAGACTTCAGAATTCTAGGTTACAAATATAAAGTAACAGTGTGAGTAGTGAAATAAATGAAATCCTACAAATGCAACGGTCTAAACAAACACAGCTATGTTAGCACTGTATTGCTTCCATTCCATCTTATTACATTTAATTTGTCAAATGCGTAAAATGTCTTTTTTGCTTTGAAACCACTGAATAAAGTTTGTAAAGCATTTATAGAACCTCAAGCTTCAGTTGAGAGGCTGTGGTCTCGCTTGATGAAAGAGAGAGGAACATACACATGCACATGCACACACACACACAGACACACAGACACACACACACTGTGGTTTCCGCTCTGGCAGTTTGCAAAGGACTTCCTGAAGTAGCCAAACAAGAGGGAGACTAACAGCAGGGCAAAATGTAACTGTTCTGTCCCTTTTCTCATGTAACATCTAGCAGGAAACTTACTTTCCACTGAAACACATCATCATGTTATGCTTTTTGTTAAGAGTGAATCACATACTGCACACATAGCATTCTGGAGGACAGTTATTGATAATAGCACACAGGCTATTAGTTTTACTTCCTGTTTAGTTCTCCTTACTTCTTATTTACTGTAATGTCTCCATGTGATGAGTCTTTTTTTTCAAATGCTAATCTATGAAAAAAGTTGCACTTAGCCACAACTTATCACATCTGACACAGTAAGTGGTAATAGGCGGGGCAACATGATTTCTCAATTGAAAATTCAGGCTAATATTTGGTTTCATTGTGCTTAGTGAGCCATCGTAGATAAATAAAAAGCAATACAGACGCAGCAGTGGAAAATATTCATATTTTTCTGAATTCAAGTTGTAAATTTGCAAAATAAATAAATGAAAACAAACAGAAAAATATACAAATTCATGAGTTAAACTAAATTGTTATCCAGTGATAACACTGGAGTGCTTATCACTAAAGCACTAGGATTTTAGGTCAATTCAGTTTAGTATTATTGGTATAGCCTCAAATCACAACAGTTGCCTCAAGGTGCTTTCTATTATAAGGTAAAGACTCTATAATAAGTAGGATTTTGAAGATAGATTTCTCTGAACTGAGCCTATTCAAAAGAAAATGACATGATTTTTTTTTTTTTTTTACATTTATAGACATTTTTTTCTTGTGACCTTGAAGTATTGTGCATGAATAATGTTAATATATCTTGAAACTGTAAAAAATATATTCATTGCTTTTGCGTTCCATAATAGCTATCAGATGAATTGAAAAACCACCAAAGAATACTAATCACTGATTCACAGTTTGCAGTGAGATGTGAACATTTTTGTAGTTATTTAATGGTATATATGTATATAATGAACTACAGAAACAAAAACTGTTTCAAACGAGTCTTCCTTTTTTTTTCTTCTTCTGTGTGAAGGATTCGGCAGAGAGATGCGAATGGATCCTATGCTCTGTGTTTACTGCATGAAGGACAAGTCATGCATTATCGTATTGACAAGGACTCGGCTGGCAAGCTCTCCATTCCAGAGGGCAAGAAATTTGACACCTTGTGGCAGGTTATCTCAGTGTGCTTTATATTTATGGGCTACTTAGACCATTTCAACAATCTTAATCTGTTAGAAATTGTATAATGTATTACAAGGTGAGGTGGTAAAACTTATGTGTTTACTCTGCCTACACCTCTGCTTAAACACAGCTGGTGGAGCACTACTCATACAAACCAGATGGTCTTTTGCGAGTGCTAACAGAACCCTGTCCAAGGCCTGATGGAGATATTGGTAAGAAACACAAACACAAATAATCGAAATGTGTTTACAGCTAGACTTTCACTGCATGTTAACTAATATCTAATAATCTAAATTATAACACTGTATACACAGCTGATTAACATTTGTCTTATTCCATGTTCACAGGGCTGATAGGACGGCCTCTTCCTCCACTGGGCCATCCTAGATTTGGTTCTGTCATTGTAAGTTCTGTCTATGTGCATTAATACATTCAACTGAAACAGAAACGCAGGTTAAATCTGCCTCAGCAGTCAGTCTGTATGGGTTACCATTAACCATTACGACAAGGGTTGTTTTTTTTTTATTATTAGAATGATTTGGCTTCTTCAGGAAGCCCTGTATGGTAAAACAAACATGGAAATGTTTCTTGTAATTTGTGTAGGAATGAATCTGTCAGGCAACTTCACACATCCTTGTTTGGAGCTATTTTTTCCATAAATCTTTTTCCTATTGTAATAATTTCCCGCATGATTTTAATATTACCATTAATGATAACCTCTCTGACATTTTGATTTTCAGGGAAGTGCGGCAAAAAACATAATAGAGAAGATCAACATACCTGGCATAACAAAGGTGCATTACACAGATCCTGTTTCCTCAGTCATAGTTGCTCAAAGCAGTGTGTAACCTCCACCTTCCTTCTCCCTCTGCACTTCTTTACTAATGGAATGTGGATTGCTATTTACTAACTCTTTCTTGCACTCTTGGTCCTTTGAATTATGTCCTTTCTACTCCCTCTGATAGATCTCACATCCAAGTAGATAATGGATGTCAGTGCACACAAGCTTATTGAATTGGTGTGACAGCTTAGTTGGTGTATTTGTAATTATGTTCTAACACCATCCAGAGGTTACCAAGTGCAATTGCATTACTAACCACAAACAGCCATTTGGTAGCTTTCTATATGTGCTTGTGATAATATTGTCTACTTGTCTTGTCCACATGTAATGTTCCATCCTTTAAAATCCCTCTGCCATCTTTTCTTGTCTTGTCTTTTCTTTTCTTTTCTTTTGCTTTTTTATTCTTGTTTTTTTGCCTGGCTTTGTCACAGTCAGGCTTAAGATTTTTTTTCTTCCCTTTTTGAATTCTGCCTTCTTTCTAAATATTTCTGAGATTTTATTCTTGAGATGTTTGAGAGTCAAAATACCCCCTGACTTACAGTCAATTTGGGATATTTATAAAACTTTTAAAGCAGGTGTGTGGGACATGTCATATGTGGAGAGTAAATCAACTACCAAACCTAAACCCCTTCTATGAAATCATGTGTTCACTTGTTGCAGATTACTTTTAGCAGTAAGTGCTATTTAGCTATACTTCATGCATTCTCATAATGAATGTTCTTTAACACTGTCTCCTCTGATGATAACAGCCCCGACCACCTCGTACCAGCCCTCAAGGTAACTCCAATCCTTATGAAACTAGGATACCCGGTAAAGGCAAGTTATTTAGACTGCATTTGTCAAACCCTATATTGTTGTACTGTTGTTCAATTGCGAACTTGCTTGTGCATGTGCCCTAGACTGTACATATTATTTAGCATAGATTCTATATCATGTTGGGTGTCATCTGCATAGCAGAGAAAATGTATGCTATGCCTTCTGATGATACTGCCTAAGGGAAGCATGTATAATCAGGGGTCCACAGTCTCTTCTGAGACTGAAGAAGTCACTTGGATGAGTGACGAAACGTTTCTCCCACAAAACGCTACGTCCAGATGAACAGAATCAACTTTTAGAGATTTACTTACCTGGATGATTGAGCATGCATCAAGATGTTCCAGTTTTATGAGGGCTTTTTTTTTTAAATAATGCAGCAAACAATTTTTCCAGACTACATAATGATTTTAATATCTCTAGTTTATTAGTTATCTGCTTTAAAGGTGTGTGTTTGAGAGTTATACCACAGGATCAAGTATTTCAGACTCCCTGGTATATTTGAGATTTTCTTTTTCTGGGGAGCTACAGTATTCAGAGTCGTACATCATGAAGATGTAAAGATACGAAAAAGATAATTGACCTCTGTGTGAGTACCATTCAGGTAGCTGCTCTGCACTGTGTTAATACAGCACTGTGTAACAACAGCATACAACAAACAGGACAAAAACACAAGCAGACAAAAGATAATCACATGCAATATTGGCATATAAATCTATGGAGAGTGAAAGGAAAGTACTCAGTGCTGTCAGCAGACTAGACCTAACCAAGAGAGCATCCAGGTCACCTGATCCAGACCAAAAAAGGAAAGTCTCTCACTAAGACTCCATATCCATGAGACAGGACGAGGGATATTGTAAACTTTTGTTTGTTTAACAAAGACCAAGACTATTCCTTTACCCTGAACATGTAACTCGAGATGACCAGTCTTCGAGGAAAATTAGGATGAACTTTAACTTGTCAGAATGACAGATTTTTTGGATTATGGTAATCTAATTTAAAAAATACATTTCTTTTCACTTTCAAATGAGTGATGCTAGAGGTACAGTCCTCCCTTAATACTTTTTCCAGGACAATGTTACAGTTTTTCAAAAGGAAAGTAAAATCAGTTTTGTGCTTTCCTATAGGGGACATACTAGACAGATAGACTTAACAACAATGATAAATCTGAATGGGGAAAATCTACCAGAATATCTAGTTATTATTTGACTAGAGAACATTCTCAACTTGTAAAATCTAAATTTACACGTTTTCATTTAATATTTCACTGCTTCCTAATTTTGACATGTTGAATTCTTCATCAGAGGCCATGCCAATGGACACAGGGGTATATGAGAGTCCTTATGCGGATCCAGATGAACTGCGGAGTTCTACAGTGGATCGCTCACATCTTTTCTTGGAGGATGGAGAACTGGGCTCTGGGAATTTTGGTACCGTCATGAAAGGCATCTACAAGATGAGAAAGTATGCTACATTAAATCATATTACTACATACAAACATTGCACCACAATGCTTTGTTAAATGATCAGACTTACAAATTTAAAATATTCTCCTTATCATAAATGATATTTATGATTTGCTGACTGCAGCAGGCAAACTCTATTATCAGTGATTCACTGATATAACCCAAAAAATAAAATATGAGTTCAGCACATCTTGTTTCATTGTTTTCCCAAAGAAATATTCAATCAGTTATTCAAATTCCAAAAACACACAGCTCATATCATACAAATCAAAACCAAGCAAAGTCCACAGGACACAAATATCACAGTCTTGGTCCCTGCATTCATTAAAAGATGGCTTCATTATAGCAGCCCCCCACCCACCCCCTTTATACAGAATGCAAGTCTATACTGCTTTTGTCTTACTGGTTTACTCTATTGACAGTTGTGTCTATTGATATCCGTACCACTATGTTGTTTTGCTGATGATGAATGTTGACTGTGGATGAGTCAAAATGTCTGAAAAATGCATTTCTGTTGTAGTAACATATTAATACTTGAACTAATCCATGTTGCATATTAGGACAGAGAAGACAGTTGCAGTCAAAATCTTGAAGAATGATGATAACAACCAGTCAGTACGTGACGAAATGCTGCGGGAAGCCAATGTAATGCAGCAGCTGGACAATCCGTATATTGTCCGGATGATTGGTATCTGTGAAGCAGAGAACCTCATGCTAGTTATGGAGCTGGCTGAACTGGGACCCCTCCACAAGTTCCTGCAGAAAAATAAGTATGTACTGCGACTTGGCCTTGCTCTTTCTTCAATTTGGTTTGTTTGAACATTGTTTTTTTTCCTTCACATTAATGCAAGTACATTATGAAAGAGGCTGAATTTTTATTTATAAAGGTACTGTTTTGTGGTAAGTTACTTGAGTTATTCTACAATGGGATGGACCCATCCAACTGACTAATCAAAAATCCAATTTTGATCTTTCCACAAGCTTTCCAGTTTAGGAGATTAAAGTGACAAATCACTCTGATTTTTTTTCTAAATGTGAAGTTATTTATAAGTTTTAGTTTCAAAATAGCAGAATATAAAAAAATCAAAGATTTCAAAATACAGTTCTCATATTGTGTGAGGTTTACGGTGGCTTTTAGAGTTAAAGTAACAACAACTCCTCATCTCCAGGCAAACGAGCATAAAGAATATCACAGAGCTGGTCCATCAGGTGTCTATGGGGATGAAGTACCTGGAGGAGCATAACTTTGTCCACAGGGACCTTGCTGCAAGGAATGTACTGCTGGTCACACAGCACTATGCCAAGATCAGTGACTTTGGCCTCTCTAAAGCTGTTGCTGAGGATCAAAACTACTACAAGGTAACATATGGCATAGGATGACACGTCATCTGTCTTTATACTCTCAAAAAGCCTTGATGGTCCATCTCTATGAATGTCTTAGATTTTTCCCAAAAAGTTGATTCTGTTCATGAGGACGTAGCGTTTTCAGTGAGAGAAACATTTTGTCTAAAGAAGTCACTTTGATGACTGACAAAATATTTCTCCCACTGAAAATACTGTCCTCATGAACAGAATCCCACAAACTTTTTGGGATTTCCTTCTTCGTGATTGAGCATGCATCAACACTCTTAGATTTTTGTTTAAAAGTAAGTCAATCTCAATGAAAGTGTTACTGTAAAGCAGGGGTAGGCAACTCCTGACCTCAAGGGCTGTCCTGCAGGTTTTAGATGTGTCCTTGATCCAACACAGCTGATTCAAATTGCTAAATGGCCTCCTCAACATGTCTTGAAGTTCTCCAGAGGCCTGGTAATGAACTAATCATTTGATTCAGGTGTGCTGACCCAGGGTGAGATCTAAAACCTGCAGGACACCGGCACTCGAGGCCTGGATTTGCCCATCCCTGCTGTAAAGCATTAAAATAACTGTAACACTAACACCAATCAATCTGCCTTACTTGTATCTGTTATCATATTGTGAACACTACTGCCAGGAACCAGTCCTAATCATTGTGTTATTTGAAGCTGCAAAATGACCAGTGTGGCATGAAATTACAACTAGTTATGTTTGTGTGTCTCTCCCTTTAGGCAAAAGGTCATGGGAAGTGGCCAGTGAAATGGTACGCGCCTGAATGTATAAACTACTTCAAATTCTCATCCAAAAGTGATGTGTGGAGCTTTGGGGTGCTCATGTGGGAGGCTTACTCCTATGGCCAAAAACCATACAAGGTATTATTATTATTGAATATAAGGAGTTATGGTGACACATGTCACCTCACTCACTCACACATTGTGTTTTTGTTTGAATATTAGTTTAGACTGTTAGCAGCTACAGGCAAAAATGTAAAGCTGTTGCAGCCTTTATTTTGTTAATTTTTATTCTTTATAGTTGCTGTTTTATGTAAACTAAATGACTACAAAACAAATGTTTCAGATTTGTTTAGTTGTAATTTATAGAATAATTTTGTAATGTGTACTCATTGTCTACCTATGAAATCTTGACCTATGAATTGCATGTATCATAATGATCTTAGTGTGTGACTTTAGAATTATGTACTAACCTTCTTATTGCTATTAAAAAATAATGGTTGCAACAAAAAATGCCACTACTTTCATGAAAAATTATGACTTTGATAATCTCTATGCCTTTACATTTCAGTTTATTCGATGGCATCTTATTTGTTCTGAATTTTTAACTCCTTACAGGGAATGAAAGGAAATGATGTCCTGCAGATGATCGAAAGTGGTAAGCGTATGGACTCCCCAGAGAAGTGTCCACTGGAGATGTATGAGCTCATGAAGATCTGCTGGACATATAAGTAAGTAACATGTTCATCACAAGGCATTAGCTGAACAAACAGCAAACCGGTTTATGTTTTATGGACATCTTTTGTGATTATTGCATGTTATTTTCATGTCTTCCAGGGCAAATGAGAGGCCTGGATTTAATATTGTTGAGCCAAGACTACGAGAGTATTACTACGACATTGCACAGTGATTGCTCACTTGAATGTTATGAGACTATGCAAACTAGTGGCTGATGATGAAAATGAGCTTTTACACGTATTGGTTAAGAGATTGTTATGGATAATAAATGCTGTAAAATATAGACTTTAACTGGAATATATTCTCTTTTAATATAAACTCTGATTATGCAAATATAATTCCTATTACATTTATTTGTTCTTGAATGTAAGCCATATGAAAATGATAATAAACTGTTACAAGTCTATCTTATTTCACGAGCAACCACTGATGTTATTCCTTAAAAACTACATAACTTACTGTTTTCCTATAAGCTTCCTAATATCAGGGCATTATCTGTTTTAATGTAGTTCGATCACGTTGTCATTGTAATGAAACATATAAACATACAATCCGACCTTGTTTAAGCATCTTCAGCACTCTGAGTTTCTGTACTTGCATAAACAATTCTAAGATGAATAAATTACATTCATGTGCCTTCAAATTATTATATATATATACATTGTCAAAGTCAGTGACCAAGTGGTTGGTTGACATTTAAAACATTAGAGTAACTCAAAATCTGAGAAAGGATTTGCTGCTATTTTGAGCTTTTGGTTATTGAGATGTCAGGAAACATTAGCTGTTTACAAAAACCTCAGCTAAGAGCAATAAAGTAGAACAATTCAAATGGATTGTTGAGCCACTTCCTGAACAGAAAAACAGTGGCAAACAAATGACTAGAGCTAGAGCTTCATAAAAATGCATTACAAATCTTTTTCAAAAGTAAACCTATCTATTTAGGTGCCAAAAACTTAAGCCTCTATACCTGGTACGGATGATTGTGGCAAACCAGAACAAATTACTTTAAAAAACTGGTGGAAATGAAACATGGCAGCAACACATCACACAACCCTTAAAACAAGGTGATAACAAAGGTATCAACAACTGTCTCTGTACCACAGAGATTGGAAGTGAAGAAAGATGATGAAGCAACTACAATGCCATCTTATGATGTGATAATGATTTTTTCTTGGTTACAAGTACATTTTTTGGTAGTAAAGTTATATGTAAATCTGTAACAGTTCAAAAAGAAAAAGACATGGCATCAGATTCAAATCTGGAAGTTACTGAGTGAAAAGGCCTTTTTAATCAGAGAATTAGAGCATTACGCACACAAATGACACCAATAAAAGCCAACATAGGGAGATGGTTAACAGAGGATTGAAAAGCTACGAATGTCTGTTTATATTACCTACAGATACATACTGTAATGTGAAAGACAGACTATCTGCTCTCTATCTATATCAAATGTTTAAACTGAGAAAAGCTAGGTCAAGGACATGTTTATCTTTAGCTCCACCTCCTCTTGATCTATAAATATCAGTGAACTGAGGAGACCAGTTGCTGGAATTTTGGCAGAGGAATATTGTTCTGATATAGGATTCTAGCTGCTCAACAATCCCAGTTCTTCCATTTTTGTTTCATGATACACCAGATGTTTTCCAACTGGTGAAAGGTCTGGACTGCAGGTGGGCAAGCTGGGTACCCAGGCTCTTCTACTATGAAGTCATGCTGTTGTTATAGATGCAGTATGCAGTTTATCATTTACTTGTTGAATTATGCAGTGCCTTAAGTATATGACCATAGCTTTACAAAATCACATCTGGCAAGGTTCAAGGTAAGTAATCTTCCTGTAAACAACAAAGATGACTGTTTTCAGATGGTCAGACAAGGTAGATGAGTAAGCAACCACACTTTATTGTGTACCATGTTGTAATCCACTGAGCTCCTGAGAGTGACTTATTCTTACACAGGAGTTTGTGGAAGCAGTCTGCATGCCTAGGTGTTTGATTTTACACAGGCAACCAGGCTCAGGGAGTTGCAGCTATCTACCACAGCCAGTTAGTGACTTGACAAATCACTTGAACCTGGAGACTACATTAAAGAGGATGCACAATACTGCCATCTTGTTTCCAGAGTTGGCTATTGTCGCTGAAAGCTGCATTTATTTTACGTTTCATCTCATAGCTCTGTCATCATTTTTTTGGACTACCTCACCGACCGACCACAGTATGTGAGGACTCAGGGCTGTGTGTCGGACAGGGTCGTCTGCAGTACGGGGGCCCCACAGGGAACGGTTCTGGCTCCGTTCCTCTTCACCATCTACACTGCAGACTTCTCCCACAACTCCACCCAGTGCTTCCTGCAGAAGTTCTCTGATGACTCTGCTATAGTCGGCCTCATCACTGATGGGGACGACAAGGAGTACAGAGGACTGACTCAGGACTTTGTGGACTGGTGCCAGCTGAACTACCTCCAGATCAATGCCAGTAAAACCAAGGAGCTGGTGGTAGACTTCCGCAGGCACAAACATCCTCCACTGCAACCACTGAACATCCAAGGTATGGACATTGAGACTGTGGACAGCTACAGGTACCTTGGTGTTCATCTGAACAACAAACTGGACTGGACTCATAACTCAGACGCCCTCTACAGGAAAGGGCAGAGCAGGCTGTACCTGCTGCGGAGACTCAGGTCGTTTGGAGTGGAGGGCCCACTCCTGAAGACCTTCTATGACTCTGTGGTGGCCTCAGCCATCTTTTATGGTGTGGTCTGCTGGGGTGGCAGCATCTCTGCTGGGGACAGGAAGAGACTGAACAGGCTGATCCGAAGGGCCAGCTCTGTTCTAGGATGCCCTCTGGACCCAGTGGAGGTTGTGAGTGACAGGAGAATGGTGGCTAAGCTGTCATCCCTGCTGGACAACATCTCCCACCCCATGCATGAGACTGTGACAGCACTGAGCAGCTCCTTCAGTGGGAGACTGCGGCACCCACGGTGTGGAACGGAGAGATTTCGCAGGTCTTTCCTCCCCACTGCTGTCAGACTCCACAACAAAGACTTTAACTGATCATACACACACATCCACAAATGTGCAATAACACAAATGTGCAATAATCTTTCTGGCACCGTTGTATTTTTCACTCTGTTGTATATAGCATTTGTATTCTATTTTTATCCTATTGTATATTTTATTCTATTTTATTCTACTGTATATAGTATTCTATTTTTATTCTATTCTGTACAGTTGTGTACTGTATTTATTCTTATTTTATTTTATTCTAATTGTCCTTCATAACTTTTGCACTGTCCACTTCCTGCTGTGACAAAACAAATTTCCCACGTGTGGGACTAATAAAGGTCATCTTATCTTATCTCTGCCTCTGAGGGCTCGCTGTCGGTCTCCTGTTAACAATAACTGGAGCTAGGCAAGCTGAGAGATCAGCAGCTTGTTTTTGGTGGTTTGAGCATCCACATTGTGGATAACCCTCTGGTGTTTTATGGTAGACTGATGGGAGAACAGAGTACCAGGCAAGCTGCTGCTTGTTTCCTTTCACTGTTCTGTCATCAGTTACTAGCAGTGTGGAAACACAGTAGCAGTAGCAACTCAACAAGTTTCAGAAATCTGGCATCATAACACACATTCATGCTCCACATTGATGGAGCATGAAAAACTTGTTGTAGGTCCAGGCTCATCAGCACTTTCAGATTAACAGATTAATGAGAATGACTGAATGTAATAAGCTTAACCAGCTGTTTTGGCAATTTTCATTTATATTTTGAATCCCCTGTGAATATTAACCTGTGAATACTGACCACATCACACATTTCTCATGCCATTTAATTCAGCTGATTTTTAAAAATTATATATTAATATACTTTTTGAAAAATCAAGATGTAGACCTGTGTTTCTGAGTTCATGAACAACTAATTCTTTTTCACAGATATTTAGTCCTTACAGGACAGTCACCACAAATGTGATATATAGAATATGATGCTCAACATTAAATAGAAATAAAGTATTTAAAATGGAATTAAACTTAAACATAGCACAACAAGCAGTAATATTAATCTGGCACTGCCTCAGGATATCATGTTGCATGCACTAGAATACAAAGCAATATCCCTTTGCACTCTGGTGAAATGGACTAATGAGGTACATACACCCAGAGTTTTGTCATACTCCATATGCCCTGCTCCCTGCTTTTGAGTTTTAGTGAGCCAACTGGAAAATAATTTCCCAGCAGCTTTTTGACACCAACAACTGGGTATGCTCTTCCTCTGTGTGAGTGTCATGACTCACTTAATATAGTCTATATAATATAATATATATAATATAGTCATTAAGAGATTAGGAAATATCAGTGCTACATTTGGGTGCACTATTTGGCCATCATTATTACTTAGTGAAAGGCTGAGTGTAGAGTATGGTCCTGAGATTGGTCCAGTAAAAATATTTTCCAAGGAGTGAACCAGCAGGGGTCTCCTGAGAAGGGCTCACCGTTTCCTCCTCCCCTGAGTCAGTGTCAGACGACCCCATGTCACAGCTGAGTGCAGCACAAACATCACATGTCCTTAGCAGTTATGAGCGCATCCCTAAATAATACCCCATTAAATTATTATTAACTTGTTGGCCAAACTGTTCCCAGAATTAAGGGATGTGCCAGCTGGGAGCTAACCGTGCCACTATAACACTTGTGACTACAAAGGGAACCCAGCAGAACACACAGACAGAGACTCTGGAAGGGAATTTAATGCAGTCTATTTGCAATGGTTTGTCTTTGCGAGATTTTGTTTCCAAAAAGCTCTTGGCTGATGATTATTTGTTTGCACACATGGCCTAATGCAGTTCCAGAGTTGCTCGTAGAGCACAAACAAATGAATATAAGAAAATACTGATAAATCATGCATTTATGCATGAAACATGTAAAGCAACATGTAAAGTTTGCACACACATTTGTGCATATGCACTGTTAGTGAAAGGCGAATTCTGGGTTTAGATGGGACTAATGCAATAGTGATGCAACACTCCCACCATCAGGTCAAAATAAAAGTCAATATTGCGCTTATATCAAAAGGTTTGATCAAATCTACAATGAGATTTTTTCAATATAGTCTGACAAAAGGGTGTTTTTTTTAAAGACCTCTGGACATTTTAACATTGTCAGTGCTCTCTGTATAGGCTCTAGAAAACTTTATGACACCCCTTCTAAATGAACTGCAGTCAGTGCTGCATATGCTCATAATCCACATACAAACTAAACCTGACCAAATCATGTATGGCATATAAGTCCTTACCTCGTTTTATTCACTCCAAGTAGTATTTTTGCTATAATAAAACTACATTATATTAGTCTGGCACCATTAGAGATAAAGATTCCAGTGCTTTCAACTCCAAAGTGTAAAGCGCAGTTTGGCTGCTCTCCAAAGATTACAAATGATCATAGCAGAAGCATCCAGAAAAAACGTGTCAGTTCTTGGACTTTGCTACTGTCTGCTGATTTCAGTTTGCGTGTCACCTGCAGTCTGGAGTATGGATGTGGACATTCATTTCATTTTTATTACAGAAGCAGAGCAGAAAAACTTTGGCTCTTTGCAAGCATCTGCACAGACACCTGCATACTAACGCTAAGCTAGCCAAGAAGCCAGATCTATGCTAAAGCTGAGTAAATGCCAAACCAGCAGCAGAGCTTGACCTTGACAGGTAACAAATTGATGAGCAGTCAGGCCTCTGTTTCTACCTGTTCATGTTTTCATCCTTGCTTTGCTTTTTGCATCTCTGGCAGCTTTGTGTTCACACCTAACTACTGGAGTGAAAAATCATGTCTGTGTCCTCATTATAATAGGGATTTGTGTTATTTTATATTATTGGTAAATGGTAATTATGTCACAGTGCATTTCAGGACATTTTACAGAGTAATGCAAAAGTAACAAAACAAGTTGTACAATGAATTAATGTCTCCTGGGTGTGATTAAGTAACATACTGCATTACTTTTAAGAGAGGTGTTCTGTATAATATGTACACTACATTCCATTACCAACACAAACATTTGACCACATAGCATGTAATTAGTTTGCATGAATGTAATGTCTTTAATATGATGATGGTGGTGACTTAAACCAAGAGCTAATGAGAACCCAATGAGAATCAATAAGAGAATCACTAATGGAATCAAATCAATAAGTGATCTTGATAATGGAATCTAAATTGCTATATTCTTATCAATTCCCGTTCAATTCATGCTTGGTTTTCAAACAGGCAAGTTCAAAAGATGCAGGCCCTACCTGGTTGCCCAAATGTCCCCACTTTAATTAAGTGTTTTGCTAATACACTAGTTATACAATTTTTCATTTGAATTTTTAACCTCCTAGGACCTGGCGTCCACATATGTGGACATCACATTTTGGGTTGTCTAGACCAAAATACAAAATTTTGCTTTACAAGTGCCTGATATCCAGTTACAAGGACATTATACTGCTGCTGCTCTATCAAAATTTAAAACGAATGTCCTCGTATGTGGATCTCATTTCTCTCAGAAACAAAAATCAGGTAAAAAAAAATCTGGTAATTCTTTGTTTTTACATTCGTCAGGTCCCAATCAGCCCAAATAGCAAAGAGAAATTAAAAATGCATGACATGAAACCTCTTAGGAGGTTAATCTATCTCTGGATCTTGACAGTTAATCCAGTCACACAGCACTCAACCCTATAGAGAGAAGTGCCGTGAAGACAACTTGAAACATATAATACCGCAGCCACAAAAGTGTCTGAGGACACCTCACACACACAACATATTCTGGGTAACATACCCGCTATCAAGTGGTTATTGTCATGAGCTTGATTTCCATTCAAACATCTTAGTTTCTCACTGACTTACTTCTGAAGGATTAAAATATTAGTTTCCAGAACACCATGACCTGAATGCTGTAGTCTGCACTGATAGCTTTTAAAATTTTCAGGCAATGCAGCTGAACTTCTTAAACGGGTCAGTTACATTATTATTTAACCAGTCACATTGCCCTAGTCACATTCCTGTTTGGCCATATGAGCATCATGAGATAAAACTGTTTTTGTTTTGGAAAGTGTTAGATTATATGCTGACATTACAGGACATTACTCCTATTTTTTTACACTTTTCCTCTTGAAAAAATGTCATTAAGTGGCACTCAGCTCAGAACTAAGTGTCAACCTCCAGAACTTAAAAAAAGGAAAAATGGCCAAAACCTGTAGTTTCTCTAGTAGACACTTGGGGATGGGCAGAAAAGCCAGTTCATCCCCAGACTCACAGGTACAAAAATGGATCTGGTTTCTATTGCTCGGATGCAACGCCTTGTACAGTAGGCCAAGTGTGCCAGCACCTGTTTCACTTATCTGCTTTATTAAAGATCTGACATCTTCTCCTCATCATCAAGACTTTTCTTGCTAACATGCTAATAGAATCACTATATTTTTTTTAACTCTGCACTCTATTTTGTTTATATAACACACAAGGCAAGTGTAATTCCAGTTGCACTAGCCAACTACGACCACAAGATGGAGTGATGTAAAGGACCAAAACAGGCGAAAAGCTTGATGACAGACTACTGTTTGAGATGAGAGGAGATAGATAGCTTTCACTTTGGTACATTTCAATTGATGTCCATTTTTACTGGACATCAATTGAAAAGCTGGCAAATAACTGTAAAATAAAATGATAAAGCATATACATTTTATGGTGTACTTAAATTTGACAATCTACTTATTCAAAATGACCAGTGATGAGATGCAACTAATTTACTATGTAGGTTTAGAGTAGCCCAGCTGTTGGACCTATTATTATGTGTTTGTTTTTGTTGCTGTTTGTTATGTATTTAGTAAAATCAGTTTATAGTTTTGTGGTACTACTTTCTGTGCAAAATAGAGAACACCAAGTGTGGTGTATGTGCGCATTGATATGTCTGTGCTTTTCCTCAGAATGGTTATTAAAGTAAGTTACTAACAACCGAAAAGGCGTTGTTACTTTACCAGTTAAGTTATAAGAGAGAATATAACACTGTTGTTTTTATTTTCCGTCAGAAACAGAAATTGGTTACACACTGTCTCTTATCTCTGACTGTCAAACTCTATTGACTATATACATTCAAGTAAATGCTTGAGTCAAATTTGATTAAACTGACAACTTGAACACCACAGCTGTTGCAAGCTGTCAAAGAAACAAAAATGGGTAAGATCATTTAAGATGACCTGAGGTAAAATGGAAGATCAGGTCACACAAATGTTATGCATTTCCACTAAAAAAGCTGGAGCGAGTAAAAGGTATTCCATCTGTTGTGACACTGCTACTTATGTTTAGTTCCAAAAACTTGGTGAAAAATGGATAAGACAGATCTACTCTGTATTTTAAACAGAGCTTAAAGAAGACAGGAATTTAAACTGAGAGACTAGATTGTGTGGATTTTGTGTACAATGTGCAATTCTGAAAAATCCATCAAGTGGTTTTTGTGTTGCTTAATCTGGTCGAAGAGATTTCAAAAGCAGGATGTTAAGTAGTAGGTTTTTGCACACATTAAACATCTTCATTGGGCTGCACATCAGGAATGACGATCATTTCAGATTGCTGACCCATTTCAATTCCAGTGAACTAGGACTGCTTCATTCTCCATGAATGTCACTGAGGGTTTTCATGTACTCATTTGTCTTTTTAGCTCATCTGTGAACTTCTAGAAGCTTCCTGATCCCAATTAAGATTTATAACTGCTTTTAAGGTAATGTGTTGCCCTTTATAACTGCAGATGGCTTTTTAAAGTTTACCTTTGTTTTATTAGAAAAGAGGAGCCTTGATTCTTGAATTCCTTCTAATAGGAGCTCCAGATTTCTTCTCCTCATAACTTTATTATTGCCTTTATAGCTATAATACACGACACACCTATTAATGACTCATAACTTGGCAACTGATATAATTTGTAGTTAATCCAGTTTTATGGACTCAGTTCATCCAGTTTTTAAAAATTACAAATATTATGTTTCCCTCTAGTGAAATTTGGTGCAGATAGTTTTATTCAACATCACAAACCTAACTATGTTCTACCTAAAAATATTTTCTAATGTTGGCTTTACTTCGGTTGTACAAAATTTTAAAGTGTTTGCTCAGTGTAAATACTGTTGAGATGGCCTTCAATTCGACAATTTGAGGCCCAAACCACATGTTAAGAAACAGTTGCAAACAGCCCCACAAAACATGCTCAGGGAGGAAGAGCCACATCTTCCAAACTGTCCTGCGGTGACAAAAATTGTTCCTTAAAAAAAAAGTAGAAATCTGTGAAGGATGCCGTTACACTTGCACCTTCTATGTTTCCCATGAGAAGCGTCTGGGGTGCAGGTTTCCAGTATTGGGGAACCGGTCTTTCTTTACGCAACTCTGACTTGTGGTGGGATTCCCCCCGGCTTAGAGTTGGGACATCTGCCGGAAGGAGGCCAGCCACAGTGGGGATGTTCAGTCTGTTGTCAGGCCCTGAACAAGCAGCATTAAGCCACAGGCCAGGTCTGCACATAACTGCTGGCCAGGGCCTCAACAGTCTGTTCACAGCCTTGCACAAATGACTACCCTTATTCTATATCATAAGCAATGCATGTCTACCTTCAGCCTAACTTAACCCTAAAAAACAAAACCTAATCACAGGATGCAAAAGAAAAAAAGACATGGCTGCAAGTGCAGTGATGTCAGGCCCAGATTAAGCCCGATGATCACCATCATTGTACTAGAAAAATGTATTGATTGTGTAGATTGTTCTTGAGGTTAAGATAAAAATGATGAATTTAAAAAAATGTGGAAAAAATAAAAACATTTGTATTTTTATTTTCATTTTGATTTTCATATATGGTTCTCCTGTTGAGGTTTTGGTCTGTTTTAATTTACCTGCACTTCATGACAGACAGCAATAATTGTGGATTACAGGTCCGGAAATGACAAATTCTGCTGTGCAAAGCGAGACCACCATATACAATGGTGTGAAAAAGTGTTTGCCCCCTTCCTGATTTTTTTTTGTATGTTTACCACACTTAAATGTTTCAGATCAAATTTAAATATTGACAAAGATAACACAAATAAACACAAAATGCATTTTCTACATGGAGGACTTTATTATTAAAAGGTAAAAGTCCGAATCTGCATGGTCCTGTGTGAAAAAGTGACTGCCCCCAACATAAATGAACTGTGGTGTATCACCCAAGCCTGATTACTGTCACACCTGTTCTCAATAAAGAAATCACTTAAATAGGACCTGCATGACAAAGTTCAGTGGACCAAAAGATCCTCGAAAGCCAGACATCATATGGTGAACCAAGGAAATTCAGGAACAAATGAGAAACAAAGTAACTGAAATCTCTCAGTCTGGGAAAGGTTATACAGTCATTTCCAAAGCTGTTGGACTCCAGCAAACACAGTGAGAGCCATTATCCACAAATGGCAAGGACAGTGACAACTCATCCATGAGGTCACAAAAGACCCCAGAACAACATCCAGAGAACTGAACTGTTCATGACTCCACCGTAAGACAGAGATGGGCAAAAATGGCCTGGATGCAGAGTTCCAAGTCAAAAACCACTGCTGAACAAAAGGAATGTAAAGGCTCTTCTCAGTTTTGCCAGAAAACATCTTGATGAACCCCAAGACTTTTGGGAAAATGTGGACTGATGAGTTGCAGTCCTGACGTGAATAAAACTGGGATGCTATGGCATGACCTTTAACTATATAAAAGATGGTTCATGCTCAAACAATTCTGCAAAGATGAGTGGGACAAAAATCATCCACAGGGCTGTAAAAGACTCACTGCCTATTATCACAAATGCTTGATTGCTATTGTTGGTGCTAAGTGTGGCCCAACCAATTATTAGGTTTAGGAGCCAATCACATTTTCACACAGGGCCATGTAGGGTTGGAATTTTTTTCTCCAGTTTTTCAAAAGTGTTTTTTCCCCTTTTAACACCTTCATTTAGAAACTGCATTTTAATTTACTTCTGTTATCTTTGTCTAATATTTAATTTTGTTTGCTGATCTGAAATATTTAAGTGTGACAACAAAAACAGGAAATCAGGAAGGGGGCAAACCCTACTGAGAAGCTGCGAGAAGATTCACCTAACACAGCAGTGGTGTTGGGCTATTCTACTATGAGTATTAGGTGCACAAACAGGTCTAGCATGTTTGTAAGAGTCTGTAAAACAACGTCTGGTATGTTACAAAAGTCCCTCCTACTTCCTTTTCCTAACCTCTTTTCCATGACTTCAATGAAAATGTCATCAAGGAAAGGTAGGTAAGAACACTGATAAGGATTTAGGAAAACAAACATGCCGTGTGCTAAGAATCCAAATAACCTTGCACTAGCCTCCTTAACAATGCAATCCCAGATGGCCGCCATGTTGAAACTACAGTGTGCAATGTTTTGTTTTGTTTTTTTAAACAAAGATTTAGGGCCAGATTTACTAACACCTGCAGTAGTGCAAAGCCTTCTTTTTTTAAAAAGCTACTTGGATTTGCTAAAGAGGCACAGTGTCAGTTTTGCGACCCCTCTTCTGAGCAGGAGTATTTTTGGGGCTGGTCTTGTGGCATATGTATTTATAAGAGCTGTGAGTTCAGTGCCAAAACTCTCTGTCCTAAAAGTCTTCACTCAGTCCTCACTCTGGGTGTGGTGGCGTTCTATGGTACAACGTACTCCTATGTTGAAAAGTTTGCAACTGAGTGTTATAATTGATGTCTGCTGGAGTGATGAATCCATAACACAAGGCCCACTTATTGCGCCTAAATAGCACTAGTATTTTCATAAAACAGAGCAGAAGTTAACTAAACTGAGATGTCTTTTTCTCAGCAGTGTGCAAACCACAAGCATTATCTCTGTTGAATCCAGTACAAAAATGTCTATTCCCCGTATATGAAACTGTAGCTATTAATGCATCTATATTAGTGTATTAGTACACCTTTACTCATGTGGCAACGGAAGACCCACCATGAACAATCGTGTGTGTGTGTGTGTGTGTGTGTGTGTGTGTGTGTGTGTGTGTGTGTGTGTGTGTGTGTGTGTGTGTGTTATACAGAACTTTTTAAAAGCTGAAATTAACATATGATCTACTTCATTTATTCCAGATTTGGGAAATTCTCTTGCTATAGTAGTAATAATAAGGATGATCATAATTTGTGGGGATAGGTTAATCGATTAATCCAAATTGCCCATAGGTGTGAATGGGGGACTGAATGTGAGCACGAATGGTTGTCTGTCTCTGTGTGTTAGCCCTGCGACAGACTGGCGACCTGCCAGGGTGTACCCCGCCTCTCGCCCTATGACAGCTGGGATGATCCAGTTTTTTTCTTCATAAAGCAACATATAGCTTGGTGCAGTGGTTAGGCGTGGTTTTTACACTGCGTGGCACAGCTGTGTAAAAGAGAGCCTCAAATCACAAGTACTTGACTCCCTGGTATATCAAACACGTGGCTTAAAGCAGATAACTCATAAGATAGAGAGGAAATGGCATATCACAAATTTAGAAGACCGTTTAGCCTGGAGAAATAGTATTTTGCTTTATAAGAAAGCCCTCCCTTAGGCTAGAACATCTTACTATTGATTGAAGAAAGTAAGAACAACCCTAGGTTTCCATTCAGCACTGTAACCAGGCTGAAAAAAAGTCAGAAGGCTGTTGAGCCAACCAACTAGGAATGACTTCATGAACTTGTTCACAAATACAATTTTAACCATTAGAGAAAAAATTACTCATAATCATCTCACAGATGTAACATTATCTACAGCTACTTTCAGGACCATTGATATTCATTTAGTCTTTTTCTCCAACTGATCTTTCTGAGTTAACTTCAATAATTACTTCCTCCAAATCATCAATGTGTCTTTTAGACCCCCATTCCTACAAAACTGCTCAAAGATGTCCTGCCATTAATTAATGCTTTGATCTTAATTATAATTAGCCTATGGATTATGCAGAAAAAATAGAATTGGCCTGAAAGGGCTATTGTTTTATAACTTATTCAGGTTGTGTATCATGTTTTTAAAAAGTCAGGAAGTAATAAAGTAACTAATTACTTTTGAAACTGAGTCATCGGTAAAGTAATGGGATTAATTTCTTGGAGAATTAATCAGTAATTAGTAACTAATTACTTTTTTCAAGTAACTTGACCAACATGTGAGGCCACAATAATGCCCCCCAGGAGCCAGATGCAGACAGATAAAAGACCCCAGAGACCTGGGCCATCCACAGCACCCCCAGAGTACTGAAGACCCCAGGCCACACATATTGATATAAGCTGCATGCCCACCCCAGCATTAGAGGAAGGGAGGCCCTAGATGGAGCCCTCACAGCCAAAGGGCAAGAGCACCAGAGAACCACAGGCCAGCCATCTTTGTGGGAACTGAAATCAGGGCCACAGGACCCCAGGCGCCCAAGAACCACCCAACACCCAGACTAGACACCCTCTCCCATGCTAAAGAGACCCGAGCCAACCCTGACTTCAACCCCCAAGGGACCAGACCAACAACCACGAGATTGCACATAACACTGTGAAGGCTGGACAATGAGATGCGTAGTCACAGGTGGGATCCATTGATAACTAGGTTTCAGGGACTTTCAGGGGATAATGACACAATGTTTTCCCCATCTTCTGTATTTGTTGCAGAAAGAAAGGCAAGCTGGACTGTGGCAAATACACATAGGTATGGTTGCTAGTACAAGTTCAATACAAAATTGCTGATATCCTGGGACCAGTTGGGACTACTCTTCAACAGTGACAAAAATATTTAGGAGAAGTTGGTGGTCATAAATGAGAAGAAAGGAAAACAGATGTACACTGAGTGGCCATCTCAAAGTAACACATCATTAGTTTCTTTAGATTATGGTATGAACAGATAAGATACAAAGTCAATGACATCTATAAGTCTGGAAAGGTTTACAAAACCTTTCTAAATCTTTGGAATCCAATGAACTAAGGTGAGATCAATTATGGACAAATCAAGAATTCTTGGAACAGTGGTGAACCTTCAAGTGGCTGACCTACCAAAATTACTTCAAGAGTAATCAATGACTCATCCAGGAGGTCACAAAAGAATTAAGAACAACATCTTAAGAACTGCAGGCCTCAGGTTAAGGTCCGTGTTCATGATTCAAAAGTAAGAAACTGGGTAGAAATGGTATTCATGGGAGAGTTTTAAGGCAACAACTACTGCAAAAACATCTTCAAAATACCCAATGAATGGCGGTGGTTGTTTGATGGTCTATGCTTTGCTGCTATGGGACCTGGATGACTTGCAGTGATCGTCCCATGAATTGTCCTCTCTACCAGAAAATCCTGAAAGAGAATGTCTGGCCAGCAGTTTATGCCCTGTAACTCAAGTGAACTTCGTTTATTTAGCAGGACAGTGATCTGAAACGCACCACCAACTAAAAAAATTCAATAAAGAAGAGTCTGCCACAATTCCCCACCAGCACTGTGAAAGTCACATTGCCAGGTATAGCAAATATTTGATTGCAGTTCTTGCTTAGAAGGATGGCAGAACTAGTTTGGTTGCCAATTACTTTTTACATATCGCCAAGTAGGCTTGGATAGTTTTTTTCCCCTTAATGTATGAAATCATCATTTAAAATCTGCATTATATTAACTTAAATTATCTCTGTTTAATATTAAAATTTGTTTGATAAACTGAAACAGGCAAGTATAAAAAATGTTTAAAAAAAAAATCAAGAAAGAAATACTATTTCACAAACTGAAACCATATAGGAGAGGCAGCGTCCGATGGTCCGGAAAGCAGATCTAGTGATGGTCAGAGTTATAAAATTGATGAGCCATACCATCAAGATTTGGGAAAGCATTGTTGAAGCTATGTTAAGAAGAAAGGTGGAGTGTGTTGATAGAGAAGTATAGAGAAGGTCAGAAAGAGTTGTAGTATCATTGATCTGGAGAAACTATATGATAGGGTGCCAAGAGAGGAACTGCAGTGGTGCATTAGAAAATCAGTAGTAGCAGAGAAATTTGTATGAGGACAGCACTGAAAGAGTGGTGAGGTGTGTGGTAGGAGTGACGTAAGTGTTCAGGGTGGAGGTGGTATTACATTACATCATCAACCCTTCTTATTTGCAAAGGTGTTGGACAGGCTGACAGATGAACTCAGGCAGGAGTCTCCATTGTCTAAGGTGTTTATAAGCACCACTCTGATTTGTAGTAACAGTAGGGATGATTTGCAACAGAAGGATAGCAGCAAGTGTGAAAGGGAGATTTACAAGATGGGAGGGATGTATGGTGTGGGGATGGTGGCACTGACCCAAAGTCTGAAGATAGAGTTTGAGGCAAGAGTTAAAAATGCTAAGACACTCACTGTGAGCGATCAAGATGGACAGGACAATTCAATTTTTTTCAGTTGACTTTAGTTCACTTTATATAAGGTAAAAAGCCTACAAAATTTAAAGCGAGTATATCAATATGACAGCTCAAGCAGAGGGGGGGCTCACAGAGAAGATGCATGGATGTGGTGACAGCGGGTATGAAGAGGGATGGTGTAACAAGGAAGGATACTAGGGATAAGGTGAGATGAGAGCAAATGACCCGCTGTGACAACTCCTGAAGGTAGCAGCCAAAAAGTTGATGATTAACAAAACTGTGTTAATGCACGTTTAAAATGAATATCATTTATATAAAAACCACAATAACACAAGTTACACTGATAAGCCTTTTTTATTTTTTATTTCAGAATACAATTTAAAAAAAAGTTTTAAGCGTAGTTCACATTTCTCAAGTCAAACTGAAAATGTATTCAATTTCTGCAGATACACTAAAAACCAAACTGACTTGTGATGTGTGTAGAGTCATTCAAATCCCACGCTTTTGACCTTTCCAGCAATACTATGGACAGATGTATACTGCAAGAAAAACCACTCATCTTTCAATGTAGTATACGTTAAAAATAATTAAGTGACTTGGAGTTCATAGTGAGCTCTGTGATGCATTTAAATTCACATTCAACATGCTGCTTCTCCGGTCTCCCCGGGACTTACTCTGCTTTTCCTTTTCTGTCATATTCACTACTTAAATTAATGATGGAGTCATAATGAACATGGCCAGTTACAAATAATGAGGACAGCAGGTATCCCATTATTTTAATCAATATAAGCCAAAAGATCTGGCTTTAGACTACTAAAAACTATTGGTTTGAGGCGTTTTGCTCAACTCTTAGCTTTGCATGATGTCAAAACTGATATCCAAAATATCGTTATCTCAGGTGTGGCTCTGGCTTTCAGCAGAGAAGCACAACCCACTGTTGTCCTGTTCAAGGGATAGCCAATCAGAACAAAGTTGCTGTAAAGGGCGACAAGCCGATTTCAGATCGTTTCAGACAGTGTAAGCTTTAAGCACCCCTCATGTGTTTAAAGAAGGTTTGTATTAAAAAAAACAAAAACAACTTTAATATGATGTTGTCTTAAGTAACAAAATTGGACAGAAAGTAAAGATGACACGTAAACAAAATAGTTTAGGTTATGTTTGCTATGAAACAAATGGGGAAACGTATCAAGCTCTGAGCAGTAATCAAGTTGCTCAGATCTGTTTTTTTTTTTAAAAATTAATCAGATTAATTTGGCACCAAAAACTGACTTGTAGAAAAATAACAATGATTTTCAACCAGTTGATCTGAAGGATTTTTTGTTACTAGCACACTGAGGCCCCAAAAGTAAGAAATCAAACCATCTCCATTCACTTCATTTTGGTAAAGTGAATTAAAAACTGTTTTATGCAGACATGAACACAGCAGTACACATTTAAGTTAGCTGGGTTAGTTTGCTTTGTTTCTCCAAATCTTAATGTGGTTAGTTGTAAAGTCTTTACCTTACAATTTAAAGCGCCTTGCGGTGACAGCTGTCATAAACTGTCACTATATAAATAAAAGTGAATTGAATCGACAAAGTCAGAAAGTGCTTTAGCCTGAAACATCAGCCCACAATAACCCCTAAGGTCCAGCTGTCAACTATCCTATGGGTACTGTATGGGCTAATGTATTGGCGAGTTCAGTCTGACCCATAATTTATGTTGGAAGCAGTGGAACAGTAGCAGAGCTGAAGGCAGAACTGATCGATTCTGGAACGATGACTTCATTCCCCTTTGTACTGAGGCTGCCTCTTCTCCTTGAAAGCAGCCAAGCCTTCCAAACGGTCTTTAGTTGGTATCACCTTAAAACACACCAAAAGCATGTGAGTAGTAAAAACCATGCACTGTGGCCACTACTGTGTTCTTGTATATATACATGACACAAATTACCCTCCCAATGGTTTTACAATACCCTATTGGTTAGACAGGTTTTTTTCTTCCCTAGCCAACACTCAGAACAAATACACCATCACTCTGTTAATATGTAAAACTGCAGGAATTACAACAAAAAATTGCAGTTGGGGTCATATAGGTATGCAAGTAAAACCCTTTGCACCTGCAAAGGTTAAAACGTGAATGACACAATGGCTCTGCCAGAAACAACAGATCTGCCTTCTGTGTAGTCAAGCTGTTATTTAACTACAGTTGTATATCCAAGATTAATTGGAGGATCTAGGGTCAGTTAATAAATTATTTCAACATTTGATAAAGATACCCAATTCTACTTCTGAAATGAATTATCGTAATGTATGTTTATAGAAGAGCAAAGAAAGAAAAAGAAACCAGACAACATAAACATGAAGAGGTGGATGAGAGTCAGTAAGAGAAACCAACAGTATCATAACAATAAAGTTACAATGATGAAACAATGATTAAGAGATAAACACAAGTCTTGTGGGTTTTTTTTTTTTTTTGGACAAGCCCACACTGGTCACACATGCATCTATATCCATGACTGGCTTATGGCTTGTTTCAGAGACCTCTGTGCTCCTTCCTGTTTTTTTTTGTTTTTGTTTTTGTTTTTTTAAATGGACAGATCTCCAGGTACAAATGTGACTAAAAATCTGTAACATTCCCAACTGCTCAGTTTACTGCAAGAAATAAACTGGCTGGTTGTAATAACAAATAAGACACATCTCTGTCAGAGGTGGGCAATATAGCCTCAAAATGATCTCTTCTACTTTATATAATTGAGATGAATAACATAAGGTTTTCCTGACCCTCACATTCTACCTTTCGTTAATGCCAACAATCTTCAACCTGCACAATCACACTTTTTCATTACTCACTTGGGAATAACAAGCCTCTTCTATTGCCAGACCTGTAGATAAATCCACCTGAAAGGGAATGTGGCAATTCTCAGATAGGGTTGCAATACAGCCAAAAAATATCTTTGTCCACAAAGAGTTAAACTGAAGAGCTTTAAAAGGTGTAAAGTTTTGAAAATGTACATTTTATTACGGAATTACAACAAAATAAATAACCGTAAAGGCACCCATCCACTGACCACACTTACCTCTATCCCCTGGTTAATTGCCAACTTTGCCATCCTTATTGCAATTGGGCCCTGTGGAGTCAAAAAATCAAAAATGTATATAAGTTTTATATGCTATGGTTGAAATGGTTAATATGAGAAAATGTTTCGCTGTTTTGTTTTTTTTAGTCAGGTTGTTTTGCACAAAATGTTCATTTTTTAAAATATGAATGATCAAAGGAAACAAAAATGTATCCTTTCAATTTGGCACTAAACACCTCAAGCCCTTTTTTGACCACGTCTAAACTGCTGTGTTCAGGGACAAAGCCTGAAGAAGGTACAACTGAGCAGAAGCCCAACCAGCACCAGGGTTGTAGTTTTCTTACAAATTTATAGGGTTGTGCACCATAATTTCATCCCCTAGGTCGCATTGTAAGAGCTCTGCTGCAACATGATGAGAGTTCTAGGGGACAACTATGGGTGAAACAGCTTGAACTGAACTGCTCTCACTACATTAATAAAATAGAAGATTTTGCATACCAGCACAATGACCACTCACTATCTGTAATCTGAATCACCGAGACTGTTCACTTTCCCAAAGTCAAGCTGAGAGATTCTGTTTTCAGAGAGGATGAAATCTGGCATGCAACACAAGTGTGAATATTCAGGTATTTAGAATAGCAATTTTGAAAGAGAGCTAAAAATAACAGTTGCAATGGAGTGCTCACATTTCGCAACAAGCAGACCTCGAAGGAGTAGCGTCCAGTTGAGTAAGGGTGCATTGTAAAAATAGGGTCTTGAAATTATTGATACAAAGATCTGCTTATCAGTTACATGATCTTTTTACCTGGGGGTTAATCTCCCGTGCAAGCTCCAGAGCCCTCAAGTAGGCAGCATCTCCACTGTCATTCTGCTCCACAGAATGACTGACAAGACCCATTTGTTGCGCCTGTGTTCCATCAACCACTCGTGCAGCAAAGATGAGCTCCTTGGCAAGAGAGACACCAATCACCCTAGGGAGACGTTGTGTACCACCTGCACAGGGCACAGGAGAAACCTGGATAGGATATGGCCTCACCCATTGATACACTGATACTGCCCTCCATCTGTAGTAGCAATTCAATGTAAAAATGAGCACCTTGTGGAGAAACTATAGGAATAAAGTTGTGGAAACAATCCCCCAAGTTATTTTTCCCAAGGTTTCTAAATCTAATAAGTGCTCTGTCTACACACTACATTTTATAGACAACATAATTTAAAATGAAACTACAAAATTTACAAAGAAATGAAATAAAACATGCTGTACCTGCTCCAGGAATAATTGCAAGTTTAGTCTCAACTAGTCCCATTTTGGCAGTATTGGCTAGAAAGATTAAAGAGAAAAATTATTACTACCACTACTACTGATGTACGCTCTTAACACACAACAATAAAACCACTAAAGTGAAGAACATTGAGAACTGCAACTCTGTTCCATCTCAGCATATTAATGTATTTTAAGAGTGACATAAACTAACCAATCACAAGTGGTCAATCCTGAGGTAGAATTACTACTTTTCTTAGTAGCATTTAGTGGCTTTGGAAAACGTGCAGCAAAATTTCCCAAACACATCGGATTAAGAAAGCATTTATTAAACTTTTTTTTCATATCTTTATTTTTAATGAGACCAATAGTGCTTCAGATCTTCATAAAAGTAAAGCTTAAAGTGCCAAGTAAACTTTAAATTCAAACCACAGTTAAACTGATTTTTAAGTTGGTTAAAATATGTTCTACTGCATGTTTAGCATCCATGTCAGCAGCATGCCATAACTCAGGTTCTCACTCACCCTGGAAGAAGTGAGCAGCAAGGAGCTGATACTACTGGTGAATTTTAGGTCAACACCTATGATTACCCATTTGTCACAAGTAAGGAAAAATCTACTTTAAAGCTAGAGGAATGCTGGAAATACAAAACTCAAGAATTTTACTTTATTCCTCAAAGATGATAAAAGTTGTAAAATGTACTACAAACACATTTCATAATATATATTTGATTTGATTTCCATACATTCCTTGGAGTGTAGCCCTTTTAGGTTTACTATGGGGCGCTACTAATGTCATATTAGTAAACACAGGCACAAGCACACATATTTATAAGCTTAAAGTAAAGTCCTCTGAGTCTTACAGGAAATTCTGATGTCACAAGCAAGAGCCATTTCCAAACCTCCTCCTAAGGCAGCACCATCAATTGCAGCAATTGTTGGTACTGGCAGGCTTCCTATGAAAAGAATGATCTTCTATTAATCAAGGAGATGCACACTGTATTTATTACAGGACTGACCATCATTGGGAACTGCCATATATAACAAAAAGTGAACTGAATTTAAGAAAAGTACTGGTTCAAACAAAATGTATTCACATTACTTACAAATTTTGGTAAATAAATATTGATGAATGTAGGATTTGTCCATAAATTATTTGTGTGCACAGTTTAAGTAGAGATTTGTGCATAGCGCTATTTGTAAATGCAGTCCTTAGCCATTAAATCCACAAGTGTGGCATGAACCTCAAACAACCATTAAAGCACTTCCAACTCAATAAAAAAACAATTCACGAGTTCATTTTGCATGATTCAGACTTTACCTAGCTCTGTAATGAGGGCTCTTGCTTTGGATACAAATGGTCCCACTTCGCTCTGGTGCATCTTGGCCCTCTCCTTCAGATCTGCACCTGCCAATAGACACAAAGGAAAAGCGTTCAGCCAGAGGTAAGTGGCTTCCTGAGGCATACAGCAGAGGAGTGCATTACCAGCACACACAGTTTTGGCATCTGCTACCATTTCTGAATTTAAAGCCGAATTTCGCTCACAAGACCCAAGATGGGTATTTCAGATTCCGGATCATAGTGATGTGGGAATTTATCAACAACTGAAGAATGACAAGTAAAACGTAGAGCATTTTTAATGTTATTATTATTATTATTCCAATTATGGTTCAAAAAGAAAATAGCCCAATTAGCAAGGACAGTATACCTGCACAAAATATACCAGGAACCAAACTGCATAAAATTACACTGCGCACTTTTTTATTCTTCTTGATGTCCTCCACAGCTTCAAACATCTGAAAGACAAAAATGTTTTCCAACAACAACAAAAAATGTCTGTCAACATTTTATAAATTATGACAACTGAAAATAAATAACTTGAAGCACAGTTCAGGATAAACTAGTACACTTAAGAAATATTAAAAGTTTAGTAAAATAGTTTTGAGCTCTTAAGTTTCTACCGAGTGCTTAGGCTCAGCAGATATTTAAAGAGCAGAAGTCTATTTTTCTGTTACTGGGTTATATGAGGACATAAACAACATGGACAGCTTAGTCATAGTTAGCTGTTACTGGTGAACAGAGACAAGTGTGCACTCCTTCCAGATCTTAAACCTGTTTAATTTTAAAACTGTACATCAAGAAAGTTAATTGGTTTATAGAAGTTGTGACTAGAGGAGATTAAGAGTGGAAAAGGAAATTGTAGTATTGACTGGCATTTAGATCTTTAACCACTTGAAAACTTTTTACACTAGATTCACTCACACATGAAAAAAAGATCGCCACCCCTGAGCCACAATGACCTATAACTACATATAATGTATAACCCAAATAGCCAAGCTCTCTGAATGACCTAAGCACAAAGAAGCCTATGTGTAGTGCAGGTAAGTAGAATCCTAGATGAAACTTATGAATTGTATGCTTGGTTCTAACTAGGGATGGGTACCGGTATCCGGTGCCATGATGGCACCGGTTCTGACATAAACGGTAGTAACCAGACCGAAAAGCAGCGCACATTTCGGTGCTTTATTTCGGTGCTTTTTTTTTTTCTTCCTGAGATGTGATACACTTTAGATTCTAGCCAATCATTTTACATTTCCAAAGATAGTAGGCGGGCCCAGGTACGTACGTTCTTTTAGAGCAGAGCTACAGATTAAAAATGCCCAAGGCAAAGCGGTCAAAAGTCTGGCTGTACTTCACAGCAAAAGATGCAAACCCAGCAGCCTGCAACAAGTGCTTTAAGCTGATACTGTGATACTGTGCAAAGGAGGTAACACCTCGAATCTGATGAAACACCTGGCGACGCATAGCGTTTTTTTAAAAGCCGAGAAATGCACCGTATTTGATAGCTTGCTGCGAGACCCCACACCGAGCACATCTACTGCGGGTGTGGTGCCTGTTATCGGACCCGGAGTTAGCAACAACCCCCAAGAACCCGAAGAGTAGAGTCCTGGCCCCTAGCCCTGCCAGTGTAGCAGAAATGATGACGGATGATGATGGCAGCAGCAGCCGTTCTTCTCTGCGTGAGTAGCTTAATGTTGTTCGTGTGTAATTTACGTTGAGTAGGCTAACCACGTTATTACATTAATGCATGTAAGGTGAACTAGCAAACACCGTCGTAGTTACATGCGGCTGTCTTCTTGTTTGATGACAGATACTCCCTTCACTCTGGCCAAAAAGGCTAAAATGACCAAAGAAAAAGTGGAAAACAGTTAAACATGAGAGGTTTTTGGACAAAGTTTGTGTTTTTTCCATTGTTTAAGCACTGCTTCCAGCCAAGAGTGATACCATATATGCCCTATAACTGCAGAAAAGGCTAACATTATTATCTTTTTACAAAAAAAACAGCTGAACATGAGAGGTTCTTGGACCAATTTTGTGTTCTCCATTCTTTAAGCACCGGTTTGAGCACCGTTTAAGCACCGGTTTGGTACTGGTATCGGATAAAACCTAAACGATACCCATCCCTAGTTCTAACCATAATTTAAAAAAATAAAAATAGATTAAAAGGCACAGAGCAATACATACCATTTTCACAAGATTTTTGCTTATGGCATTTTTGGATTTTGGTCGATTTATTCCAACGACGACAATACCTGAAAGATAGATGTGACATCCTGCTGACTGACCAGGCCACACACGTTTATGTCACCAAAACAGAATCGCTCGTATATAGTCGCATCATAGGACTATATAAAATGACTAGAAAGAACATACCAAAATAAATAAAACAGAGTTTAATTGTTTTTTGTTATTTTTAAATAGACAAATGTTCTGCCAGACATAGCCGAGATGGTCAGAGAGCTTATGAACATATTTTTTTTTTTATTTAATTACCAATGATAATTTTTTCGAGAAAATTCGACTAACTTGAAATTCCTCATAATTATTAAACATTATCAGTAAACAATATCAAAACTGCATTCTGTTCGCCTTAAAGGTAAGGGATTATCAAATTAATTTTTGGAAATGTACCTGCATTAAATTAATTTGAACCTTTTCTGGTGTTTTGCTACGGTCTAGGATGACATCATGCTACACAGTGATGTGAATGCCACCTTTTACTTTGACTTTTTTGGAATTCCGTTTCGACAATAACACCAGCTTTCTCCTGACAAACTCGCATTCCAGGTAATGCAGGCTGTGACAAGAACTTACCGCTGTCTTCTCCGTCTAGGTATCTAACGCGCAGGTCATCCTTTGAGTCGGAGCTGTAGTATCGCGTAACAGCACCGTGGCCGTTCAGGCGAGGACAAAGCACGACTCTGTTAGACAGAACATACCGTCTGGAGAAGAAGGCAGCGGCTAGCCTACACGCACTTTGTCGATGCGCTGACTGTACGCGAAAAGATTGCCAAAAGGATCTGCAACCTACCAAGACCGCCATACCGAGGAGCCGTAATGCTGTTTGACTTTCAACTTTGAACCCAGTCACGTGATGAGATCACATGACTTATTTGCGGTCTGCATGGCAGAAAAATAAAAATATTGAATTTAATTCTTAATTTTATTTTATCCGTGTCGCGCGTTGTCTTAATTTATAAATGTGGTGCAAAATATATCACTAATTTTAAAACCCAATAGTACATATGATGAAAATATTTACTCACTTTTTGAACGTGACAATTACACTTGATTCATACGATTCCCTGTTTATATAGACAATAAAAGTTCAATTTAGTTTTATTTGTAGAGGAAGATAACAACAGTTGTCTGAAGGTGCTTTATTTTGCAAGGCAAAAGACATTACAATAACACAGAGAAAACTCCAGCAGTCAGACATCCCTCTTTATTCTTCGTATCCTTTATTTATCTAAGTAAAAAGTGTCATTGAGATTTAAATCTCATCTCCAAGAAAGACCTGGCCCTTAAGTGACAGTGGGACAGTGGGAAGGAAATACTCCCTTTTAAGGAAGAAGTCTCCAGTAGAACCAGGCTCAGGGATTTGCAGCATCTGCCACGACTGGCTGGGAATCTCTCGCTACAGCATTTTGGATCAACTTAAGGCTGTTCAGGGAGGGTTTAGAACAACCTGATAATAATGAATTACAATAGTCCAGGCTAGAAATTAAAAAATGCATGAAGTAGTTTTTCATCACCCCTCTGAGACAGAATGCTTCTCATTTTAGAGATATTGCCAAAAGCAGGAGAGCAAATCATTTGTAACTTGTACTGTTTCTGTTTTGTCATCATCAGCGCAACTTTGTGCTGAACATTAGGGGGGGTTGTCAAGACCTCTGTCTAAATAAATAAATAAATCTGGGTAAATTTCCAGATGATTAAATATGCAACTATTTTGCTCATAATAAGTTAAATGAGTAAAGAAAATCAACAGCCTATTTACGCAAGATAATTCATAATTTTATTGGGGGGGTGATATTGGTTGGGTCTGATTATTGTGGGGTCATAACCCCCCTAACCCCCCTGGAAATTACGCCCCTGATTGCCATGGCTGTGGTAGTTGCAGTATGTGTACTGCATTGAATTCTATGATTTTCACAGATTGAAATAGTACCTTTTATGTTGACCCCCAGCTTCAAATTATCATTCAGGGATTACCCCCACCCCCAGTCCAGACACCCCTGCTTCTACAAAACATTTAATTCACAGTGGGGATGTTGATTTAAAAAAAAGGTGCAGAAGATGTGGAGGAATTTAATATATAAGTGGAATATTTATTTAGACTTTTGTTTTTGTTTGGTGTTTAAATTGGCAACATTTTCTGCTGTTCAAACTTGATGTTATTTAATATTAAATATTAACATTATGGTACAGCTGGCCAAATAACTCTAAGTGGAAGGGGGAATGAAAAGTTGCATGCTAAACTTTTCGTATTCTGTGGATTCAACCCCATACCCCCAATCCAGGAAAGTCTAGAACTGGCTTTCTGGTTAAAAGGTTTGCCCTGAGTTCATGAAGACTCTGGATGTTGCAGGGCTGTCTTGGTTGACATGCTACTGTAATGTTGCATGGGAGATCAGGGGCAGTACCTCTGGATTGGCAGACCTGAGTGGTGGTTCCCATTAGAGGTGGGCGGGCCTTTGTGTTTACGTCCTTTTTGCGCTAGATTCAGAAGCTGCAGGTTTTATCTCTCTCCAAACAATATTGATTGAACCAGCAGCCAAAGACGATCCAAACTACACTTCACATTTCGCTTCACATAAACATTGTCACGAATTTCCTCTTACTTTTGCTGTTTTGCTTCCACCACGATAAAATCACACTTCTTGTAGAGCTCTCTCTCTCTCTCTCTCTCTCTCTCCAAATCGATCATCAAAACCCACCCCTACTTATTACCCTCCTGTCTACTGTGTCGGCCGCTGTCTGTTGTTGTTGTTGTTGTTTTTACTTACTTCTGACAAGAAAGCCTCATTTCTGCTGTTCAATACTGAACAAATTTAAACTTTTTAAAATTATGCAAAATTGCAAAATGCTTAGCTGTGTCTCTAATCAAACTTCTGTAACTTTGCTCTGCTTCACTTCGTTTTTGACTGCACAATATTTTTAAGGTCATCTGCTATAAAAACCCAGACCAGGAAAACTGCCTTCATGTTTTTCTGTTTTATCCTCAGTTACTTTGACACAAAGGCATCTGCTGTGATGCTCACACCTTTGATAAAGTCTCACAAGCATAAAAATATGGAAATGTACTGATAAGTGATCAGAATTATAATATTTCTGACTGTCTGAGGCAAAATGTATTCAATTCAAATCGAATCGAATCAAATCGAATCGTGGATCAAATTGATTCGGGACCTTGTGAATCGGAATCGAATCGATTCTAGAAATCAGTGACGATGCCCAGCCATAGTTCCCATCTTCAGGAAAGGATACTGGAGGGTGTGCGCCAACTATCCTCAGCCTCGCTGCGAAAATCTATGCAAGGGTGCTGGAAAGGAGATTCCGTCCATTAGCCGAACCTCAGATACAGGAGGAACAAGGCTGTTTTCGTCCTGGTCGCTTAACACTGTACCAGATCTTTATCCTCTTGAGGATACTTGAGGGAGCATTAGAGTTTGCCCAGCCCGTCTACATGTGTTTTGTGAACTTGGAGAAGCCATTCGACCATGACCCTCAAGGTGTCCTGTGGGAGATGCTTCGGGATTATGGGAAGTCTGGCCCGTTGCTACGGGCCATACAATAGTTGAAGGAGCTCGGTCCGCATAGCCAGCAATAAGTCAGACTTGTTTCTAGTGGGTGATGGACTCCTCCAAGGCTGCCTTTTGTCACCAATTCTGTTCATAATTATCACAGACAGAATTTCTAGGTGTAGTCAAGTGACAGAAGGCTTTTACTTGAGTGGTCTCAGAATCTCATCTCTACTTTTTGCAGATGGTGCCGTTCTGTTCACCTCATCAGGTGATGGCCTTCAGCTTGCACTGGAGTGGTTCACAGCCTAGTGTGAAGCAGCGGGAATGAGAATCAGCACCTCCAAATCAAAGGCTATGGTGCTCAGCCCGAAAAGGGTGGAGTGCCAACTCCAGGTCAGGGACGCGTTCCTCCCCCAAGTGGAGGACTTTAAGTATCTCAGGATCTTGTTCACGAGTGAGAGGGGAAGGGAGTTGGAGATCAACAGGCGAATTGGTGCTGTGGCTGCAGTGATGCAGACACTATATTGGTCCATTGGGGTGAAGAGAGAGCCGAGTGTAAAAGCGAAGCTCTAAATTTACCGATTGATCTACATTGCTACCCTCACCTATGGTCATTAGCTTTGGGTAGTGACCAAAAGAACAAGATCGTGGATACAAGCAGCGTTAATTAGCTTTCTCCGTGGGTGGCTGGCCTCTCCCTTAGAGATAGGGTGAGGAGTTTGGCTATCCAGGAGGGGCTCAGAGTAGAGCTGCTGCTCCTCCACATCGAAAGGAGCTAGTGGAGGTGGTTCGGGCATCTAACTAGGATGCCTCCTGGGTGTGGTGTTCCGGGTATGCCCTGGTGAATGCCCCGGATGGATATTAATTAAACTTGTAGTTGGATATAGTATGATTAGAATTAAGCATAATTAACTATTAGCAAAACTGCATTCAGATAAACTCTGTTTTAACACTCTGTATCACTTTATTGATGAAAAGACTGGATGTTAAGTACTTTTATTTATATTTTGGATAAAGATAAGCCGTGGGATCTTAATCTCTTTGACAGTTCTTATGTTTGATTAGATCATCTGTGTTTAAGGAGGAAAATGTGAGACCAGGAATATTGCACATATAATTTTAATTAAAAATAGTTACTTGTTCTTGTAAAAGCTGTGTTTATGTTTAAGCTCATAATTATATGGGCTATGAGTATATGGGAACACTGGGAACACAAATCACACCCTGCTTGTAGTACATTGCCTACCTGTTCAAAACTCTTGGACCAAAAAAGGTCTGTTATGTCAGAAAAAGTAGGTGAAGTTACACTTGTTCTTGAACTCATTGGAAAGTTAAACTCATAACTGAAAATTCTACTTTAAGAGTCCCTTAAGTTGAAAACGTATTTTGTGTTTATATAGTGTTTATATAAAATTACACATTAAAGCTGTAACAATTATGTTTCTTATTGCAGTGATTTCTCTAAACCAGTAACAAACAAAAGCAAATGCTAAATCCTAACTCAGATTATTTTAACTGTACAGTTTTTAATCGTATGATGATTTACAAACATGACTAACCCATTTCTTTTGGTGAGTGTTCTGTATTCCCAATGGCGGTATGCTATCCACACAGTTTCAGCTTGAATCAACAACTTTTGGAGAATTTTTCTCTTTGCTGTTCTGTCATAAAACAAAGGGACTGATGGATTTTAGGCATTCTTAATACAACTGAAGAGGTTGGTTTTACATCTAAATGAATTTGCTACTGTAGCATTATTTTCTAGTGTGTTTCCTAATCCAGCCATATTATGTGAAAAGAACTAGAAAGTCTTTCCTCACTGAGTAAAAATAAAAACTGAAAGCCACACTTGGATGCTGGGAGATCTGACTTATGGCAACATGACTGCCTAATGATTGACCTAATACTATAAAAGAAAATGGACATAGCTGAAAATATAGCCAAAATATTATTTTCACTCACAAATATCACATTTAGTATTAGCTTCAAGAAAGAAAAATAAAGAAAGAAAGCATATGCAATTTAATGACAGGACATTTATTGTGAATAAGAGCTCACATTACAATAAAGCTTGAGGCTGCTGGAAAAAAATGAGTTATGATTATCATTGTTGGTATATTTCCAACTATGGCATAATATGCACATACGATGTATTTGAAATAAAGTGAATTATTTGACATGATACCAGCTATGTTTGATTTAACTTGGTCATTTATATTAACTATATAGAAAGTCACATAGTAATATGTGACCACACCAATTTGCTACAAACAGCAAACAAGGCATATATGATGATGATGATTACTGATGGCTCTGGATTCTACATAGTAACAGAAACTTTAGGGTTGAGATACTTTCTTCCATAAACTGAGCATTGTGTAATTCAAAATATTTCAAAGCTTTGTAAAATCCAACTACAGTCCTGTCAAGGTTAAGGAAATTTACAATTCTCCAGCAAATGTCACTCACAATCTCGCTTTAACCAGCAGCCTGGAAAGTTTAAGTAATCAGCAAAATAATGAAAAAGCAAAACAAAGTTTGGCAAACAGTGAAACAGTGAGTGAAGCAGAGCCTATTTAAAAGTTGTACTAAAGTTTGAGTCAAAATCTGTATCATTCTTTTCTTAAACTCCAATAGGGATGTGGCTGTGTTTCAGCCCACTGGTGGAAGGTTGTGACAATGTTATTGACTAAATGTTTAAGCCTCCAGTGCTGTTAAATGAATATTTAATGTCAATAAGCAGGGTTTACATTATCAAAAGAACAAGGCTGAACACAAATGCTCTCTTAACAATCTGTAACTTTCAAACCAATTCCTCAAAATAATTCTGAAAAGAAGTATAAAACTTTCATTCACTTTAAGGAAGTTGTTAATTTCCTTAAAAGAAAAGTAATCTGGCACTACACAAACATACAAACCAATAATATGACTTAAAACATTAAGAATTTCAGCTTTAAGGCAAATAATGGCCAGGCTGCTCCTGGCCACAAATTTGACAGCAGGGGGGAGGGCTGCTGTTAACAACTGGAACATTTTTTCAGCGCTACCAAAAAAAAAAAAAAAAAAAAAAAAAAAAAAAGCAGCGCTCAGCAACAGCAGGTGCATATCAATAGGCAACGCTCTATGATAGCAATCATGAACAGTTTGGACTCTTGAAAACAAACAAACCAAAAAAACCTTTCACTCACAATGTTTTACACAATAATGTCTATAACAAATCTTTGATTAACAGTCTATAGCAAATTCTCAAAGTACCCAGAAAATCCTTACGTAGGCTACTTATGCATGTGATCCTATTTTACTTTGCAAAACATGGAGGGACATGATGCTGAATAATTTGTCATGTACAGTTTAACTTTTATCAGTTTTCACCACTCTGCTGCTACATAGACTAGTTCCAATTACCACTTCAACATTCCAGTCTTCTCCACTGTTCACTTCACATTAAATAGCTTCCTGCTTTGTTAAATGACATAAAACCCATCTGTTAATGATGTAATTTAACACAAAAAATGCCATAAAGTGTTGGTTTCATTAAGTTTGGATTGGAAAAAGCCAAAGTACAATGAACTGGCATTATTAAGTGAAATAACCTTTGTAAGAGGAACAGGAATATTATACTAAATTTATCATATGACAATGTGGGTAATTCCATCTCTCCTCAGCCTTTACTGGAAAATAGCCTGGATACACAAAAACTATTATTTGTGACTCTAGTATTTTATGAAAACTCATTTATTTGAAAATTTACCAAAAGAAAACATTGTTTAACCCAAATGTCCACACAGTGAAACAGCAAATATAATGGAAATGCTAAGCATACAATTGTCATTCAGAGAAACTTCCTTTTGATAATGTCTCATGATGATCAGCGACGCTTTTGGTAGAATCTATTCCAGGTACCTGTTCTCTTTTTGAAGCGACTGCTCTGGGAGACAGGGTGCCAAAGCTCTGTTTTACATACCAGTCTTCTGCATGCAAGTGTGCATAGGAAGAGTCTTTTACATCCACAATGGTTTTGTTTGACACGGGGCTTGAGGACTCGTCATTACTCGTGCACCCACCCTGCAGTGTCATTGTGTGGCTTACATGCCATTGCTCAGACTGCTGGCTCCAGTCTTGCATGTTGGTGACCTGTACTGACAAAGGGCAGTGAGAAGCCTGTGTGCATCCAAAAGTGTTTTTAGTGGCCTGGTAGCATTCTCTCTCTGAAATACTGACAGGAGAAGAGGACTTTCCAGAGGATTCGTATTCGGGGTCGATTGCCTCCACTTTGATTTGGACGGTTCTGGATTTAATCCGCAGTTTATGGGGTAAAGCTGAAGAACTACCATCTGGCACTTTATGTGTGGAGACAATGATGCTTCTTGGGTCTACTACAGATGGCATCAACCCTTTGGGGACCTGCTGCTCATCCTCACCATCAGATGATTTGCTAACTGCGCCATCATCTGAGCTCCTGGGTGAGTTACTAGATGACCTCATGATCTGCATGAATGATGCAGACTGAGTGTAGACTCCAGACAAAGGGCTGGCTATGCCAGGTTTGTAGAGTTCATAGGGACTACCTTGCTCTTGTCTATAGCTGCCATTCTCTCCCGGTTCCTGCTTGACCTCTGCATTCCTGCAGACAGTAAAGCTACCCTGAGTTGCGGTAAATGTCTTGGGCATATGAGGTGAATGCCTGATGACTGATATGCAGCTGCTGCGCAGGTGAACAGGCTCCTTTTCTTTGCTGGTAAAACCCTGGCTAGCATTGGGTGGAATAAACATTTGGTGGAGGTTAAGAGTGGCGGAGCTGGATAACCGTTGGACTTCTTGGGCATATGCTGTCGAGCTCACCAATCCAAACTTCAACTTCAATGACAGCAGCTCAGCCTTGAGGGAGGCATTTTCCTCGCCAAGTGCTACCAATTTGTTCTCTAGCACCATATCATTTATGCGTCGCTTCTCCCTTGAACGCTTGGCTGCTTCGTTGTTTTTACGACGCCTCTCCCAGTACAGGGTGTCTTTTTTTTCCTCTGGGATAAACTCCCTTTTCCTACGACAAGCAGATTTAGCCTTGAAAGGAAGTGCAGAGATTTTGTGGCTCAGGAGGTCTCTGTTGGTCCCTTGTAAAGCCACAGCCAGGCACAGGGCATCCTCTCCACTGTAGGACTGATTGGAGTCCACTTCTTGCTTTATTGATTGCATATTATTACTGTTTGCTACTGTCAGCATGCTAAAAGATCTTTAACTGTATACCATAATGCTTGTATCGAGCAAAATTAACTGCCACATGGAATTAATCCACTTGAGTTGAAGAAATCTGTGGAATAAGACACAACAGAAATGTTTTCCGTCAGTTTAGTTGAAACAATGTCAAATAAGTTACCACGATACTTTAATATTTACCTGAGCTGATCAAAGATTGTATATTATCATCCACTTAAAGCTTATTCAGATTTTTGTGCTCTACACATAAAACATTAAGGCTGCAATTATGAGTCCAGTATATTTCTGAAAATACATTTGTAGAAGAGTAAAATTTGGTTAATAGGGAGAGTTAATATCAAGATAATTACTTTTTAGTTTTGTTATTACCATTTCCTAATTTCTGTCAGGGAAACAAAGAAATCTTCATTAAAGTACAAAAAAAACCATGAAGAAAACATGTAATCATTTAACTTTCAGAAACTGGATGCCTTCAACAGACTTCAAAATTGATGCTGTGTAACAGATAAATATTTAAAGATTTCATTGGTGAATATCATCTTATTTACCAATAGCCTGATACCAGTCAACAAGGTATATCAGTCAGTTCCAATGCCTGGCCGATAAATTGGTGCTTCCCCATGATTTACCTTGATTAAAATTTAAAGTACCAGTTCTTTTGTACATGCCAAACTTAGGAAATTGAAGTAAACAAACTTTTTTATTCAGGAGAAAAATGATGAAAATAGACATAAAGGCATGATATCACAAAAAATGAGAAACACGAAGCCTGTAACCTGAATAATTTCTTTTGAATTAGTCTTTCACACTCACTGCAGCAAACAGTGGTATATAGAAGAGGAGCAGAAAGAGTTTTAATTAGAAAAATTAATGTTTAGGGTGTGATACAGTTTCCTCAAATGTTTCTTCTTGACTCTGTGCCCTCATTTTGTCCTTGGCTTGGGTCTACATTTAGGAAGAGAGAGACATGACTAATAGGTCACAGACTTGTGTACACATTATAGTCTGGTAACTTTCAGACACTAACTTTGTGTGTTACAATTTGGTCTCCCACTTTTTAGAAGCAAGAAGGCGCTGTATCCTCGACAAATCCATTTGAAATACAGGAGAAATATTTCTCTTTTCATTTACTTGAACCCCTTACGCAGTCTACTACAGATTTTATGATGCCGATGTGCAAACCCCAGCTGGCGTTGACGAACACGTCCTTTTGTCTTTTTTAACGAGGCAACAAAACATCATGCCTAAATTTGGATCATACGTGATTAAAAAAGGTGGCGATGTTATCGCAACGTGCAACACTTGGAGGGTGGGTCCTGACCGAGTGTTTGCTACTGGTTCAGTCGCGACAAGCAGTACAGAGCGATCGACTCGGCGTTCCAGCACCGGGCCGTCAACGCGTCCTGTTGCCCCAGATTCCTTCATTGTGTCGGTATTATACAATAAGCCCCGCTCCTGCCCTCCCGAGTGCCAGCAATTTCTATGTCTGGTGCAGATATTATGCAATGTTTGCCTGTGTGGCAATAACAATACGGACCAGTGATTGCTCTGCTCTGCGTCCAAGTAAATTAGCTCTAAAATTTTCCACATGTGTTAGATAGCTAACACTATATGTAACAGACTTTACTAAGACAATGTGGGCATTCAACTCTGTACATGACATCATTGCCTTCCTTACTCATGACATTGGCGGCTGAAGCGCGAGGTCCATCTACGCCCTGAAAAGTAAACTGTTACAACATTACAGAGAAGAAAGCGTTACTTTGCTGTCCCGACGTGGACTGACACATTCTGTTGTCCACACATCGACAGAAGCCACAATGCTTTGATAATGTTTAGTAGCCACATCACATTCTTGTGTTTCAACACAGTGTTGCAATCTATGAATCACTGCTACTGGTAGGCCCGTGTGCCTGAATAAAATTAAACATCTATTATACCGGTTATAACTATATATTTTTAAAAGCACACACTCGAACGTGAGCTTTGCCGCACTTTTAACTTGGAAACTACCGAGGCTGTTATTACATTTAAAATAGGTTTTGTGCGAGGACACACAGAAGGTAGCCAGCTGACTGAAATATAAGCTAGCTAAACGCCGCTGTGATTTCTGGGCGTGTGAACAGGCACCATCCTCTACAAACCTGTACAACGCTTAATGTTAATCCCAGACATTTAATATTAACCGCAAATCAAAACTGTACCTTTTCTATCACCTGCTTGTGGGGATTGGTTTGGTTTTCCACCGCGTATGATGCACAGAGAAGCAGCATAGGTTTTCCATCAGCTAATAAGGAAATGATTGTCAAGAAAATCCTACAAGTTATAAAGTACTTTGCTCTCCTCCCTTGGCTTTTTCCTTTCAAGGTGGCTAGTGACTCATGGATCTGTGTTAGTAGGTCAGTGGTTGAGTGCATTGGCAGCGTGAAATTAAATGACAGCTACTGCATCCAATCGGCACGCAGCATTTTCTAACTTTAGCCAATGACTCTTGGCTTCGCCAGAGCTCAAATCTTATTTAAGAATGTCTGTCGTCATTCACAGTAGGAGTGAAGCATTTGCGACAATCTGCTCGCAGACCGTGCTCGGATTTGTCCTCATATTACGAAAACAAAATATTTCCGATGTATTTATTGCTCATACTACTCTTACCATGGCATAAATATGCACATTTACTCCCAATAATGTTGCAAATAGGGTGTACACTTGTAAAACATCACAAGAAGCTGTAGAAGCTCCGTGCTTCTAATGTTTACGGTTGTCACATTGGTTTATATTTATAGTCAAATTTAGCTACTACATAATTCACACTGTTTACGCACTGTTGCATTAACAGACTTAGGCCATTCCTTGATGTTCTGTTGTCTTTTAATGTAGGTCTAAGTCTGTTTTAATTTTATTTCCACTGCTGAATATATGTCTTATTAACGAATTTAATTTTAATTTTAATACTGTATATTTCATTTTGAAATAAAATTAAAAGTGATTTTAAAAAGTCTATTTCCAATAAGGAAATAGTAGTAAATACGTGAAAAAAGATAACCGAGGTTAATACAGTTAATTTCAGCTGTTTGGTTGTAAGTATACACACACGTCAGTCCAGAAGGAGTGTTTTTTTTGGGGGGGGGGGTGGAGTCTTGTACCAGAACATGATCAGCTGCCAAGACCTGACTGTCACTATACATATTCTATTTGTTTGTTTGTCTAATGTTCTTGTTGCACTGCTAAATAGGCTGTAGCCAACATAATTTATAAAGGGATTTAAAATCTAAAAAATTGCTGCATTATTTTACCTACTCTTGTTAAACTCACTTTCCTAAAAACTGATTGCAGCTTCTAACTTGTGACGTAAATGTTATGCCTCAAATTTATTTCACATCATTCATGGGAGATATGTTTGATAAATGAGTAGTTAACAAGTCGCTGCTACCAGCTTAATCAATTCATTGGGGCGACCTGCGTGTTGTGTTGCATTGTCTGATTTGGTCATAGTGTGTAAACACCTCTAGAGGCCACTGTTGTATAGCTGCTGCAAACTGAATGTGCCCGTACCAGTGGTTATACTTAAAATGGCAGCTGCCAGGAAGTCTCTTTGGAAATTTGTGTTCGCCCTTTATGAAATACATATGTTGTATTACAAGGTACTAACGCACCCTTGCATTGGTAAAATAAATTCTACTAGAATAGCTGATACTCCCTTACAGAAGATTTATTTTGACCTTTCTAAAGCCTTCTTTAAAATTTAGAAAATAAAATGAAAACAGGCATATCAAAAAAAGCCTACTAGAAATACTACTCTGCATTACATCCTAACACTTGGCTAAATCCTAATATGTATTTCTGGTTTAATAGTTTATTACACTAAATGTGATTATGCACTGAAAAAAAACATGTTGGGTTTAGATAATTCAATAGTGGACATTGGTTGCACACAGATGTTTTGCTTTGGCAGGAACTTACACAATTGAGTTGAATTAACCCAAGTTATTCATATTCAATAAACCTGTGCAATTTGTGTTGATGAAATATGATTGAAACATGTTTTGGTGAAGTAATTTGAGCTCTTGGATATTTTAATCCTTCACAATTTTCACACTTTATTCCAACACTATTCAGTAACTTTTACCCAAATACTATTTGGTCACTGAAATACTATATGTTATCTTCAAATTACATGTTGGTATTATATTCCAAATACACAATTTTCCAGTGGAGGCCTTATAACAGATTGTATTGTTCTCTTCCAAGATGGTTGCCAGCATCCACTTTCAAAACAAAAACGCTAATTTCACTGCAGTGACAGTAGGTAAAGCAGGGGTCTCAAACTCACGGCCCGGGGGCCACTTGCGGCCCACGTCACCCCTACTTGCCACCCCTACTGTTGACATGAAGAAAGGAAATACAATTTGGTCCTTGAAGTTAGTTTTTGTTACGGGGGATTTGTTGTTGAGTGCAATTTGAAAATAAGTTGTTTAAAAAGCAAAAATGTTTTAAAATGAGGGCAATATGAGCAGAGAGTAAAAACATGTTGAGGGATTGGCTGTATTAGTTCAGTGAGAGAGTTATATGTAAAGAAAACAATTTTCACTAGCAGTCAAAAACTAATATGTTCACTTATGTCTGCATTTTTATTTTGTTAAATATGGACAAAGTGCTTCCACGTGTCTGGCCAGAAAGAGAGTACCTTTCCTTTTTATTTGTTAGTTCAATAAAAGGTTTCAGTTAGTTAAGAGTGAGAAGTATTTTGCATTCACGTTTTTGTCTTGTTATATAATATTTGAAACTTAAAACAAACAAGCAAAACACTACATTTTCTGAAAGATTTGTGTGTGTTTTCTTGTTTTTTTGTTTTTGTACTACTTGAACTCTAAAGTGGCCCTTGAATGACATGACAATACCAGCAGTGGCCCACAGCTCATTTAAGATTGACACCACTGCTTTAAGGTGTTATTATGTGGATATGTTGGTTTTATTTAGTTGCTGTCAACAAGTGGAAGGTAACCTAATGAAGCCTGTTATTTCTTTCTGTGGCTCAGAAGTTCGAAATTTCAATAACAGTGTGTTATCCAATTACTCAGATTGTCAGAGGAGTTCACATTTCCCTATATACTCGATTAAAATACCCCATCTTCGATTCATCCCATACAGGTCACCCTGACAACACTGAGCAGTCCCTTCAGTGACAGGCTGCTGCACCCACAGTGTGCAAAGGGGAGATTTTGGAGGCCTTTCCCTCCAGCTGCTGTCAGACTGTACACTGCACAACAGCAGTGAATGTACACCACATATGAACACAGTGGGGTCTTTACATATATCAGTGTACAATACTCAATACCTGCTACTATTAACACCCAAACACTGCACTATGTTTCATTCTTCTTCTACTAGTAATCTGTATAATTGCATCATATATGTGTATATATGTATGTCTGTGTATGTGTGTGTATTTGTGTGTGTACGTGTGTGTGTGTGTGTGTGTGTGTGTGTGTGTAGATAGAGTGATTTATATATATAAGTGCATATGTATTTATTGTACCTGCATAGTCTATATTTCTTCTATTTTTGCATAGCATCATTGCTGTTAGGTATGCTGCACGTGTTCATTTGTTCCTGCCTTGTGTCCTCTGCTGCAGTAACAATTTGAATTTCCCAACTTATCTGAACTGTATCTAAACCCAGCTGATATCTGGCTAAATTTTCTGGTGAGCATCCAAATCACACTGGACTGAAGTTTACACACTGTATAATGCCTGATTTCTTGTAAATACTTAACGAAATATATATTGATAAAATGCTTACCAGGCTACAGTGAACTTTGGAAAATTGTCATGATCCTGGGTCCTTTTGACCCAGCGTTTTGTGTTTTCTTTTATTGTGATTTTGGTGCTGTTCTTCCTCTGTTTAGTCTGTTTAGTGTTCTGCCATGTTTCCCTCTGTTAAGTCTGCGTTTCTGAGTCTGTGTCATTTTTTTTTTTTTTTTTTTTTTTTTTTAAACCTGTCCCGTTTGGTTCTTTTGCCATCAGAATTATTGTCTAAAGGCGAAGAAAGATGCCCAACGGATTTACTTTACCAAATGGACCATCCCAGCCTTGCCGTAATGGTCCATTTGATTTACCTTTTATTGTTTATTTTATTTTATTTATTTATTTTTTTTTACTTGCTAGATACGGGACAGGGGAAAAGAAAAGGGAGAAAGAAAGAGGGGGGAAAAAACAAAAACAACAAAAAAAAAACAGCGGAGAAGAGGGACGGGGATAAAGGGCAAAAAACAAAAACCAACAAAATAAGCAGACAAAAAATACATATATCGATCACCTGGATCACCTGTTGAGAAAGAAAAAAGAAAACAAGCAGAAGAAAACGAGAGTAATAGAATAAACAACATCACAATGATATATGGGAATATAACACTAAATACTTAATATTAAACATTATTGTGCAGCACGTAAGATCGACAGCGCACAGTGTGCTTTGAGGTAGGAGCCAAAAAGGGTGTAGTTTGTGTGTGTGATCACCTGTGTGTACACCTGTGAGCATGAGCGCGCTTGTATTTAAAAGGTTCCTTAATGTAATGATCTGCTAGAGGGTGTGGGGGGCCACAGTCCCATCCTCCAGGGCATGAAGCAGGTATGGAGGAGATCAAAACTCCAGACATCCAGAGGCCCCCAGAACACAAGAGACCAAGGAAGACCAACAGAGGGGCAGCCGCGCCACTGTCCCAGAAAGAGCTGAGGAGAGTCTCAGATGAGGGATCACTCAGCAGCCGCGGAGCAGAAGCCAGGGGGGGTTGCGGTGACGTGCCCGTGAGCTCCGCCGGCAGCCAGCTGTGCCTGAGTGACCGAGCCCCAGGCCGAGAGGCCGAGGGCACCCCACCCCCGAAGTGGCCCGAGCGAGCCCCAGGTTCCAGGCCCCGATAAGCAGCCACCAAGGAGTGAGCCGGTGTGTACCCGGCTGTGTCATTACGTGTATGTGTTTCCTGTTTTACTTTGAAGGTCTCTGTCTTATGTCAGTGTGTTCTGTTTACGTTTCCCCTGCCTCGTCAGCTGTTATGTCCCCCGGGTGTGTTTCCCTCCTGTTTCCCATCCCCTGATTACTGGTATGTGTATTTATAGTGTGTGTTCACCCGTCCTCATTGCTGATTCGTCTGTGTTGATTCCCTCGGTCTCCCTGTGTCTCTCCATCCTTCTCTCTGTGTATTTCCCCGGACCTCCCTGCATCTTCGTTTCTGGTTTGTTTTGTAGTTTTGCCCAGTTTAGGTTTTCCTGTTTTATGTCCACCCGCACCGTTGGCTGTTTGTATTTTCTGTTGTCATTAAACTCACGTGCACCCGAGCTGCCGCTTCCTGGTCCTAAATAACTCCCACACGGCTTGCCCCGGAAGACCGTGACAAAAATAGAATTTAAAAAAAAAATTTCAAAAACACTGAAAAACACTCAGAAATGTATTTTTTAGAGATGTCTTAACCTGGTTATGCTGTACTATCCAGATGAAGACGTGAGCCAAAGATCCTTTAAGTTTCATTTAATGAACTTACCTTTTCCTACATATGAGAAATGATCTGGTGTGAAGTAGATGGGGTTTTGTATATATGTAGCCTCAGATGAGCATGAAACTTCATTTTTGACCTGCTTAACAGCAGTCTCAAATATTAAAGTCTTGGTGTTACAAAATCAATTAACGAATGCAGCAACTGAAATATGACACCAAAGGCCACTCTTAATACAGACAGAAGTCAGGTAGTCAAAAATCTCCTGTTCTGCTTTTTGTATTCTGAACTTCTTGAGTGGACAGCCAACAATCCTACAAAGACTAGAAGATTTGCTTGAAAGGTTTGTTAAAACAAATAACTGGACCTTACTTGTTAAGCTCAATGTTCTCACTGTCACATGGAGACTTTCAGGTTGCTATATTTGTCTTACGTTTACTATCACAAGTAAATGTTTTTCCCTAATGAATATACATTTTAGGTCTAAAGTGTCTAAAATCTGCAGTTTTGGAACTTTTCATGTGGGATAACAAAATAATAAAAAAAAAAACACTCCAAAAAAACAAGTGATACATGTGATGAAGGACTGACATAATTTGATTCATAAGACTTTATTTGATATTCACATACTGTAAGCAGAAAACAGCTTTAACAAAGCAAACTTGGTGGAAAGGACTAACACCAAGCTTATCCATCTTTTCCTGTAAAGAAAAACTGAAAAATCAAACTAAAGTAATAAATTACAGATCTATTCAGATGGGTATAAAAGTTAATGTTAACAGTACCAAATTCATGGAACACGGCCGTGAAATTTGTTTTGTCGCTGGGGTTGGCTCAGACACTTCAGCACATCTCCTATACTGATAGGAACTAGAGAGCTGGGAGCTGGACATGTCTGTGGCATTGGTGCTGGTCAAACAAATTCTCTCAGCTCCTCCTGAAGAGTATTCTTGAGATCCACAATTTGCTTCTTCATTTCTGCGAGAATCTCCGCTTTAAATTTATTTATTTAAATTCCAATTCAAGTTATCCTGCCACTTTAGATCTCCTTTTACTATGGCACAAGCAGAGTTTTCATACAAGCTATGCAAAGCATCTGCTTCTGATTGCAAAGCCTCTTCACACACCTGTTCAAATGAGAAAGGTCATGCCTTAATAGACACCGGAGATCTTGTTGTATCTCGCCCTCTCTGAGGCCCAAGACAAACTGATCATGCATGCACAGGTCGCGCGCTGAGGGTCTTGTGGCTCTTTTATCATGACCTATCTCCCTTAAATGTAAAGTGAACTTTCTAATAGGCTCTTCTGGCCTTTGTCTGCATTCATAAAACATGGCACGCAAGGTACCCACAGCTGTTTTGTCCCCATACAGTTCTTTAAATTGAAGAAAGATCTTATCTGGCGTATCCCACTCCACTTGCTCCAAAATAAGAATTTCACGTTGTGGTTCTCCTAATGCACTCAGCACAAAATCACATTGCTGTTCTATAGACCACTTTTGAGCATGGTGACACCATATTAACGGTTTCAGATAGTTCATCACCTATATTGGGCGATCGTGGCTCAAGAGTTGGGAGTTCGCCTTGTAATCGGAAGGTTGCCAGTTCGAGCCCCGGCTTGGACAGTCTCGGTCGTTGTGTCCTTGGGCAAGACACTTCACCCGTTGCCTACTGGTGGTGGTCAGAGGGACCGGTGGTGCCAGTGTCCGGCAGCCTCGCCTCTGTCAGTACGCCCCAGGGTGGCTGTGGCTACAACGTAGCTTGCCATCACCAGTGTGTGAATGTGTGCGTGAATGGGTGGATGACTGGATATGTAAAGCGCTTTGGGGTCCTTAGGGACTAGTAAAGCGCTATATAAATACAGGCCATTTACCATTTACCATATTGATCAGTCTAAGGTGGTTTTGTATGTTGGTCACAAATCTACGGTGGCCCTGAAGTGCAAACCACAAAAACAAATCACAAAACGCACAACAAATTGAAAAGCGCAAAAACAAATTGAAAAGCACAACAACAAATTCACTTAACGCAAAAACAAATTGAAAAGTGCAAAAACAAATTCACTAAGCGCAAAAACAAATCACAAAACACACAACAAATTGAAAAGCGCAAAAACAAATTCACTAAACGCAAAAACAAATTCACTAAACGCAAAAACAAATCACAAAACACACAACAAATTGAAAAGCGCAAAAACAAATTGAAAAGCACAACAACAAATCACTTAACGCAAAAACAATTTGAAAAGTGCAAAAACAAATTCACTAAACGCAAAAACAAATCACAAAACGCACAACAAATTGAAAAGCGCAAAAACAAATCACAAAGCGCAACAACAAATCACTTAACGCAAAAACAAATTGAAAAGCGCAACAACAAATCACTTAACGCAAAAACAAATTGAAAAGCGCAAAAACAAATTCACTAAACGCAAAAACAAATCACAAAACACACAACAAATTGAAAAGCGCAAAAACAAATTGAAAAGCGCAACAACAAAAACCAAACCGGAAGAGGTAGGTACCAATGCTGCAACAACATGCATCACTGATTGGATGATGGATCCGGTAGCCTTTTGAACCGGAAGTTGTTCTGCCGAACGTGGTTACGAGAAAGAGCAGTCAACGGCTGTATCCCAATTCAGGGGCTGTATCCCAATTCAGGGTCTGCAGCCTTAAAGTACGCGGCCTCAACGATCCTCAAGGGCCGCGTACTCAAAGACCGCTAAGGCCGGAAGTGCGAGGCTTGTGAAATGGGACGGTCTAGCCTCCGTCGCGCTGCCCAGGTTGCCTAGCAACCATAACACCAACCGCTGGAAACGTTTCATACAGCTTTGACGGAAATGAAGGAGAACATATTTTGTTCGTGTGTTTGTTTGTACATGAGCTTTGTGTGATTTAATAAGTATCTGAGGCTGAGACCACAGGACTGTAAAACATGATTGTTGGCCTTCATTTCTGTACTGAACAGTCATTTAAGATTAGCTAGTAAATAACAATTAGCTAATGTTGTTCATGAGACTAAAGTCAGTGTAAATATGATATGGCCAATATTATAGTTATTATATTAATCATAAGTTATTACAGCAGTGAGTTTGAACTCTCAAATCAAATCACTTCTATTGTCACATCACATGTGCAGGTACACTGGTACAGCACATGTGAGTGAAATTCATGTGAGTGAACTCTGTGTCAAATACTGAGCTTCAGTAAAGATTCAAGTTGCAGTTATTTATATTTCCTATCACCTTAAATCTTCACTCAAAGACAAGTATCTTTGACAGTGTATATGTAGATGTATTATATATAAGAGACAAATATTGTCCGTGTAATATGTTGGCATTATTACATTTGGCTCAATGCTTACATATATGTGTAAAAAGAAAATGTACGAGCTGTGAAAACTGTTTCTAATAAACAAAGAGTAGACTGATATATTAAATATTCCTTTATTGGGTGAGAAAATCAGACCATGTCATAACTGCTTTAAGTCATACAGAATAGATATCAGAGCCTTAAACAGGCTGACTTCTGCTAAATGGGTCAAACTGGGCAGAAAGTATACAAACACATAACATCCTTATAGAATATGATGTAACACTATAGATCAACTTACCTCAGACTATATCATAACAATATGATGCAACAAACACAGCAGTACTACTAATCCAAAATACTCAAAGCTTCATAGAACTGAAACAAACATTTATTTTTAGCTCCATTCTGCTGCTGATACATACTTTAGGTTTCTGAATATTAAACTTGTTGCTGCCTTTCATAGTGTGTAACTTGAAGGCCCTGAGTACTTTCTCCCACACTGAAAACACTGGAATGATCAAATTATCTGAACATTACCTAATAATGATTCAGGACAGATAATTAGTTATTTTAAACTTTTCTAGCAGTCCTTCACAAACAGGGAACAGTCTGTCTTTACTCTCCATCTGTCAGCTGCTGCTGGCTCTTCCTCCTCCTCTTCCTCACACACTGCTGAGTTTGTCCTGGTGGATCATCAGGGGTGCAAAGCCTCACAGATGATGTGCAGCAGTGGGTCCCTCAGTCTGTCCTCACTCTGGACACTTTTAGTTGTCACACATGGAAATCAAATGTGTGATAAGCTGCAGGATTCAAACACAAGTGTAACTTATAAATGAATGTTCATACTTTTATTACACAATCAGAGAGAAAGAAACAGAGAGAGAGTGCAGGACAGACAGACAGGTGACAGTCTCAGGTGTATACACTGCTACAAAACAGCACAAGAGAAGGAGGATTTAGTGTTTGTGTTATTACGAGTGCTAAACAAGAAGAGTTCCCAGATGGTACAGTGGACACATGTGTGACTCCTGTGATTAAAGCATCTTTCTTTCAGCTTAACGAGTGAACCGTCAGCTCGTTCAAACACACGTTAAAGTCCGTTTGGCTCGACACCACCGAACAGAGGCAGCAATATAACATAGCTAACATTAACAGTGCAGTGAATTCTGCTTGTGCCGTGATCAGGACTGCAAACCGAGCAGCATCACTGACTTTCAGCTTGTTGTGTTTGTGGATATATGACTGACTTTAATTATCCATAAAATCATCACATTCTCTGTAAGATTAAGGTCAGCTATTGTATTATTATATTTTAAAGGCTTTAAAACCAAGTAAACGCTGAAAGTACAAACATCGCTAATGGCAAATAACTTTGCCGACATGTGGCCAACAGTAATGTTTTAATGTTCCTCATTATTAAACATTTGCACATAAAAAAGTGACATAATATTCAGTACTTACGCTACGCTTCTGCCGTCTGCGGCAAAATTATCCACAGTGACTGCCGCGCTATGAATTGTGGGATATGTTGGGCCACGAAGTCTACACCGCCACAGCCTTAAAATTCAGGGAAATGAAGCAGCCTTTGAATTGGGACAGCCTTCGGCGCGCCGCTGTGACGTAATCGGCCTTAAAATGCAGCCTTTAAGGCTGCAGACCCTGAATTGGGATACAGCCAACATGTTTTGTCCAAGTTGTGGAAAAAAGTTGGTAGAGCAGTCACCAAACTTCCGAACAGAACAACTTCCGGTTCAAAAGGCTACCGGATCCATCATCCAATCAGTGATGCCTGTTGTTGCAGCATTGGTACCTACCTCTTCCGGTTTGGTTTTTGTTGTTGCGCTTTTCAATTTGTTTTTGCGCTTTTCAATTTGTTGTGCGTTTTGTGATTTGTTTTTGCGTTTAGTGAATTTGTTTTTGCGCTTTTCAATTTGTTTTTGCGTTAAGTGAATTTGTTGTTGCGCTTTTCAATTTGTTTTTGCGCTTTTCAATTTGTTGTGCGTTTTGTGATTTGTTTTTGCGCTTTTCAATTTGTTGTGCGTTTTGTGATTTGTTTTTGCGTTAAGTGATTTGTTTTTGCGTTAAGTGATTTGTTGTGCGTTTTGTGACTTGTTTTTGCGTTAAGTGATTTGTTGTTGCGCTTTTCAATTTGTTTTTGCGCTTTTCAATTTGTTGTGCGTTTTGTGATTTGTTTTTGTGGTTTGCACTTCAGGGCCACCGTACAAATCCTGTCGACAAACGCCAAGTATTACGTACGGCTCAAAATGGCTACCGTACAAGAACGTGGTAAGCTCTAATATTGACCAGTAAGAAACCACCACACTCACACTGCAATGGGGTACACAAGATTTAGTTTTCTTCCTCCAAGTCAGACTACAGGTTGAGGACTCAACTCCGGCCTGGAATCCAAGGCCCAAAGCCAGGAACAACTTCTTTTTGCATGTTTTTGCAAGTTAAAATCCTAATAAAACGTCTAATTATTTATTTACCTGCTGACTGCAAAACAGCCACCACACTTCCGGCTGTCACTTCTCCTCCATTAGAAGCTGCAGCAGACGGCATCATGCCTGCAGCGCAGGAGCCTGCAGCTATTCCAGCTGAGTTGAAACCTGCAGCTCCCAGAAGAGCAGGAGCACCAACTACAGCACCCACTGCAGGAAGACAAGACATGTATCAGACATGGATCGGGCTTTGATTCAAATTAGTTAAAGATAAATAAACTGCTTACTTGCTCCTACAGCAGTACACACAGCTGTCACTATAACACAACATGAGAACACACATTAACATCTAACTGGGCCATAGCTCAGCACATAGCTGATTGAGGATTTAGATCAAGTAACTGAGCTACAGAGAAGACGGAGAGGCTTTATCCTACGATGGAGTATTAGAGCCACAAGAAAAAAGTTGTTGATATGGACATTACTGTTCCACAACAAACTGCTATAATTACTATTTCCGCTACAAAATTCCTTATTTAGATGAGTTAGTGAAACAAATTGATCAGCTGTTGTGTGATACAACATTCACCCTCTTTATTGCACAAGGATGTAACCATCGATAACCTAGCATCTGTCCATTAGATCGTGGCTCAAGAGTTGGCAGTTCGTCTTGTAATCGGAAGGTTGCCGGTTCAAGCCGCGGCTCGGACAGTCTTGGTCGTTGTGTCCTTGGGCAAGACACTTCACCTACTGGTGTTGGCCAGAGGGGCCGATGGCGTGATATGGCAGCCTCGGTTCTGTCAGTCTGCCCCAGGGCAGCTGTGGCTACAACTGTAGCTTGCCTCCACCAGTGTGTGAATGTGAGAGTGAATGAATAGTGGAATTGTAAAGCGCTTTGAGGGTATTGAAAAGCGCTATATAAATGCAATCCATTATTATTACCAGCCCTTTTTTTGGTACAACCTAATACTTATCACCACACTGTGTTTATGAGCTAAAACCAGGGAGTTTTAGCTCATACTCCCTGGTGAAAAGCATTTTAAGTTGTGTTCTGGTTATTTTAGCTCATTTTTCCTTGCTACTAAAACCGATTCTGAAGTACGATTTCACCAACTCAGATGATATACAGTAGCAACCATGGCAGCTTACCTTGAGACAGCTGTAATCTCCACATTTCGACTTTATTCTCAAAATGATCGATAATACCTTTCTTAACGTAGCCCTAATACTACATCGTATTGTCCTCACTGCAGCACAGTTACATGTAATTGTTTCTTGGAGCTTTCACATTTATCATAATTTTTTGAGTAATTGCTGGGATTTTTTTTTTCCTGCTGAGTGCAAAACAGCCACCGCACTACCTGCTGTCACTCCTCCATTGGCCACAGCAGCTGCAGCTGCTATTCCAGCTGAGGTGAAACCAACAGCCCCCAGGACAATAGGAGCAGAGATCACTGCTGTACCTGAGACCAGGAAGAAACACTTGGTTACTGATCATCAGGATGCTTCACAATGAATACATGTCTTGATATGTATGTATTTACCTATGAGTTTTAGAGATAAAAATAAATAAATAAGCAAATAGGTTTGTTACCTGCCCGGCTGTGATGGCTAAGGTTGTCACTGAAACACAAGAAAGAAAACAAAAGATCTTACCACAGCTCAGTCTGGAAATATTAAGTGTTCTGACTGTTGTCAAATTTGTACATGTTTTGTTTGTTTGGTTAGTGCACTGGCCCTTTAAGAGAAAGGCATGGTCCGTGCGGACAGAGGAAGTGTAAAAAAGAATCAGACAATCTACTGAATGTGATCTATGCTGTGAAAGGCATTCCCTGTGAGTATGCATTATCGTTTGGCACTTTATGTTGATTAATAATAGTTACTTAGATGCTGTATTACGCGTGCTAATTTATGGTTGTAGACAGTTGTTTGGTGTTAGCATTAGCACTTGGTCACGCAGCTCCTAAAGTAATTATTTTAATTTGACACTCATATACACTTTATTTTGTTGTTACAGTTTCACACCTGCCATATAAAGCAAAGTCTAAACCCACTCTGGCGTCAGTGACTTTTGTGTGGAGGTGTTTAACTCCTGGATAGTAGAAAGTGGTTCTACGAGGCCAGTACAGTGAAAAGGGACACCCTGCAACGACGATGAAGTTGTTACACGCTGTATCCAGACCAGCACGACAGACGCAGTGACACCAAGTCAGCATAAATGCACATTCAATCAGCTTAAAGATGGAGAAAGAAGGATATGAAGTAAGATCCACGACGTCAAAGAAATCTAGCCGCTCTTCCACTGCAAGCGTAATGTTAGCTGCCGCTACTGCCCGTGCTAAAGCTGAAGCTGCCCAAAAAAGAGCTGAGTTTGCAAAGAAGGAAGTTGAATTTAAAATAGAAAGAGCCAAATTAGATGCAAAGCTTGATGTTCTAGCAAAAGAAAGTGAAGCTGAGGCCGCAGCCGCTGAAGCAGCTGTCTTGGAGTCTGCTGTTGCAAGTTTTGACATGAGTGATGAGCACCTGAGCTTACCAAAGGAGACACAGAGTTCTCATGAGCGAACTACAGACTATGTCAATATGCATCAGGCACGCAGTGATTCAGTCAAATCAAAGGACATCAAAATAGAAAAAGGCGAGTATGCAAATCGACCTAAGCCACCGGACATATCACCGGATGAACTGCCCTCAGCACCAAGGGACTATGGCTCCCACAGACCCCCTGATCAAAGACATCACTCACCTGAAAGGCAAGGACAACAGTTACACTCCGTTAACTATCAGCAGCACCTCAGCCATGTCTCAACCAGGGTTTACACCGCCCTCTGCTGGACGTTTTCAGTACTACCCTCCAGATCCAAATTCTTCTAGGGACTCTAATGAGCTTGCCAAATATTTAATGAGAGGTCAGTTGTTAACCTCTGAACTCACCAAGTTTGATGACAAGCCGGAGAACTATTTATCTTGGAAGTCATCTTTCATCAACGCCATTGACACTCTAGAGCTTAGGGCGTCTGAACAAATCGACCTCCTTGTAAAATCACTTGGCCCAGAATCTACCAAGCATGCACATCGCATTAAAGCTGTAAACATAACAAACCCAGCTGTGGCATTAGAGCTAATCTGGGAGAGGCTAGAAGAAATCTATGGGTCGCCAGAAGCCATTGAAAGTGCTCTTTTCACCAAACTTGATCAATTTCCTAAAATAGGGCCCAGAGACAATCAAAAACTAAGAGAGCTGAGTGATCTGTTGCAGGAGATAAATGCAGCAAAACAAGAAGGGTACTTGCATGGACTCTCCTATCTCGATACAGCGCGAGGTGTCGCTCCCATTGTGGATAAGCTGCCGTATGGGATACAAGACAAGTGGATGATGGAAGGCTCACACTACAAGCAGCAGCACAAGGTGACCTTCCCTCCATTCACGTTCTTCTTACAGTTCATACAGACCCAAGCAAAGGCACGCAACGATCCAAGCTTCAATCTGCTGTCAACCTGCAACTCTGGAGTTAAAAGGGACAAGCTTGGAGATGGTTACAGCAACAACCGCAGGTCAGTTTCAGTGCATAAAACCAACGTTACGGCCATATCTGAGGAAGGACCGGACAAATGTTGTCCTGTGCACAACAAACCTCACGCCTTACAACAGTGCAGAAGTTTCAGAGAAAAGCCAATTCAGGAAAGAAAGGTAATATTAAAGCAACACAACATCTGTTTCAAGTGCTGCGCTTCTAACAAACATGTGGCTCGCGACTGTCAAGCAGAAATCAAATGCTCCGAATGGAACAGTGATAAGCACCCAACAGCTCTGCATTCAGATGTTCCTCGCTTTCCCAAAGCTCTTCAGCCCCCAGCAAGTCACGGCGGGGAGAAACAAGAATTACAAGAGACTGCAGTTGTTTCAAGTTGCACTGAGGTATTTTGAAGGATTTTCTGGGAAATCTTGCTCAAAAATATGCCTGGTTAATGTTTATCCTGCCAACGATCCTATTAAACGCCAGAGAATGTATGTCATGCTAGATGACCAGAGTAACGTTTCACTAGCACGCTCTGAGTTTTTTGACATGTTCGAGGTTAATGGTAAGGCAGAGCCATACACCCTCCAGACATGCAGTGGCATAGGTCTCACTTCTGGCAGAAGAGCCTCTGGGTATATGATAGAGGCAATCGATAGCTCCCTCGCTATTCAGCTGCCCATGTTAATTGAGTGCAACATGATTCCCAACAAAAGAGAGGAAATTCCCACTCCCTCCGCGGCTCACGCACACAGTCACCTCAAAGGCATAGCACACAAAATACCACCCTTGGACAGTGGTGCAGACATTTTGCTGTTGTTTTGAAGAGACATTTTGAGAGTTCATAAAGTGCGCAGTCAGATCAATGGTCCGCACAATGCACCATACGCACAGAGACTGGACTTAGGCTGGGTGATAACAGGAGATGTGTGCTTAGGCAATACTCATAAGCCTTCCCAAGTCTCTACTCTTAAGACTCACATTCTATCGGATGGAAGGCCAACTCATTTTTCCCCGTGCGAAAGCCACTTTACTGTCAAGCCAGACACCAGTCTCTTAAATCGACACTTAGTACTTGGTGGTTCAAACATAAAGGACAGAACACAAAACAGAACTATAGGAAACAATGTTTTCTGCCAGACCAAGAACGACAATAAGCTTGCACCCTCCATGGAAGATCTGCAGTTCCTGAATATCATGGACAATGAGTGTTTCCAGGATGAGTCACAAAGCTGGGTGGCTCCACTGCCGTTCCGCCAGCCCAGAGCATTGCTGCCTAACAATCGCCGCTACGCACTCAGTCGCCTCAAGTCACTTGAACGAACTTTAGACAAAAACCCAAAAATGAAAGTTCACCTGATAGACTTTACCAAGTTAGAGTTGCTTCCAAGGGGAATGTTAAGACTTATTATAGACCCATTTCTGAAATAGTTTTTCTGTTATCTAGTGATGTTTAGATATCTGTTGTGGTATCCCTAAGATACCAGGCGGGGAGTGTTCTGACTGTTGTCAAATTTGTACATGTTTTGTTTGTTTGGTTAGTGCACTGGCCCTTTAAGAGAGGCATGGTCCGTGTGCAGACAGAGGAAGTGTAAAAAAGATTCAGACAATCTACTGAATGTGATCTATGCTGTGATCTATGCTGTGAAAGGCTGATAAAAGGCATTCCCTGTGAGTATGCATTATCGTTTGGAACTTTATGTTGATTAATAATAGTTACTTAGATGCTGTATTACGCGTGCTAATTTATGGTTGTAGACAGTTGTTTAGTGTTAGCATTAGCACTTGGTCACGCAGCTCCTAAAGTAATTATTTTAATTTGACACTCATATAAATAAAAAAAAAACTTTTTTAGGGACTGTACTGCGGTGGCCCTGAGAGGCCAAACGGACTGCAACTTAAGAAAACACCAGCAATAAGAAAAACCCTGCAAAAGCACACAAAACATAAAGGAAATAGGAAAAACGACAACAGAAATAGGAAAAACAAAGCAGAAATAGGAAAAAACAGATTTCCAAAAGCACAAGGGAAGTGTTTCTGGGGAGACAATAACCCGACGGACCAGTTGCAGGAACCAAAATATGCTAAGAATTGCGCTGGGAGACACTTAAAAGAAGTGGAGGATCTATCGGTTTTGTGAGGAAAGAAAAGATGAGAGGTAAGTGTGTTAGCCTAACTATTAGCCTAAAAATCCGTCATCATATGAATGATGATTGTAGCTGCCGTCAAAAGCAACTCTCGCATTTAAGTTCATTTTATTGGATTTAATGTTGAAAAAATTAGTAGTTGAAATATTAAGAAGTAATAAATAAATAGTAATTCATGTTCTGTTCATTAGATTTATATGTTTAAATGTGTATTTGTGCTAACTGTGCAATTAGATAGGAACCTTTTCTATAGTTCCGTCTGTTGTTGCTAGGAGGGCATTTTTCTTGGCTGGCACACTCAGCAAGCTAATTAAGAGACGAGCCACGAGGTTTGCACGTCTACAGAAAGTTGTAAAGAGTGCCTTTTTGGACTACCCCACGACGTGAGGATTAAAGCTTTTATTCCCTTTGAGTGAGGCCAATGAGGTAAATGTTTTCTTTTGTTTATTATCGCTGTATGTAAATACGCTAGTATTGCGTGATATTCTAGTGCAATTACCGCAGTGTGAAGTGTAATGTGTATTTTATTGATCGTTTTGTTGGAATGTTTTGTTTTATATAATGCTTAAGGGCTTTATTAAGAATATTCATTTAAGTTGTATCTCTTTTTAGTTCTGACGGCATTGTATCGGCTGTGGTTGGACGTCATTACATGTTAAGGCATGTCGAAGAATCCTCCTGTCCGAAATAAATGTCAGTTTAAAAGCAAAGAACAAGTTGAGCTTTATTAAGACTCGAGGGGAGTAACAGTCAGAACTCATCCTGCTTCGTGCTGGAGGATAGAGAAGGAGAAAGAGGTCTGCCGCAGCGGAGCCGAGCCGACAGCCGAGCGAGCGGAGCCGAGTGGCAGCGGAGCCGAGCCGACAGCGCGCTGGGTCACGTGGTTAAGCTCGCGTCTCTCTCTCAAGCATCAAAGACACCCAAACACACACACAGACATCCCATAAGGCAACCAGAGTCCAGTGGTGCAGCTTGTTTAAGCTACAAATAAGTAACACGTTTATACAAGTTAAATGTGGAGAGTAGATTTCTTTAGCTCATCTTAAAGGGACTCTGTCAAGCAATGAAAGGGGAAGTGTGGTGGTTTTGGAGTAAAAGTTCAAGTTCATGTTATTAGTTGTTTATGCTAAGTAACTGCAATTAAGGCACGTTTAAGTTGATTATAAGGGTTTTGCTTATTTTTAAGACTGCATTAGATATTTAAAGGTCACATTATAGTATTTTGTTTGACATTGAAGGTTATGTTCTGTTTAACTACAAGTGAAAAGCAATTTATTATTTTGGTTTAAGTGATGGTGACATATATTTAAGCTGACTCTTTAAAGTAAAGCAATTTAAGTGGACCTAGGTGACTTGAGTGTAGTATAACACCTCTGACTGTCTGTGACATGGAGCAAGAAGGCTGTGACACTGAAGCTGTGGAGCAGCAAGAAGCTTTTGAAGAGCAAGAAAGTTTGCAAGAACCATGCACAAGTAAAGCTACTAAAGAAGGAAGTTTGAGGAAAAGTCAAAGAGTTAAGAAGTTCACTGAAAGGGGCCAAGCACTACATGATGAAAAGGTGAACAAGCTTCAAGCTCGCTTTAAAGTCAGTTATGAAAAGTGGAAAGTTGTTGCAAAACAAGGCAAAAAAGCACTTGAAGAACCTGTTAGTGCAAAACTTAAAGAGCTTATTGACCGAGTTGAACACACCTCGGCAGAAGTGAAACAAGTTTATGATGAACTGCGCAATCATGAAACTCCTGATGCAGACACTCGCCGCAGAGTGGACACCTGTGATGCGGTTTCTCAGAAGATGATAAGGCTAACTCAAGAAAAATTAGCAGCAGAAGAAGACGAAGAACTTTCTGAGAGATTAGTTCACTGGAGTGATATAGGATCAGCATTCAATTCTGCAACCTCTCAAATATCCAAGAGTTCAAATAGCAGGCAATCAAGATGCTCAAGTAAGTTGTCTGTAAAGAGGCAAGAAGCAGCTGCAGAGCTTGCGGCTACTGAAGCAACTCTGAAGATTATGGAGGAAATGGAAAGTGAAAGAAAGGCACTTGAAATCCTTGAAGCAGAGAATGCTGAGAAACAGAAGGCCTTAGAGCAAAAGCGAAGAGAGCTAGAAAGGCTGGAAACAGTAAAGAAAATGAATGCTGCTAAAGCACGTCTGAAAGTGTACAATGAAGAAGGAAACTCAGATGAAGAAATATCAGACCTTCTGCACGAAAGGAGTAAACGGAGAAATGCCACATCTAAACCGATGACTCAGTTTGCACATTCACAACTTAATGCAAATGCAGAGCCGTTTGATATGCCACGAGCCACCTCAAGGTCACAACCAAGAGAAAGCAAACAGGAAGATAGTACCACAACATTGGCCCAAGCTCTAGCTGAGTCCATTCACATAAGTCGCCTACCAGTACCAGAACCTACAGTCTTCAACGGAGATCCTCTCAAGTACAAGGATTGGAAATTGTCGTTTCAAATGCTGATAGACAGAAAGAACATCCCAGTGAATGAAAAGATTTACTATCTTCGCAAGTATGTTGGAGGACCGGCGAGAAAGGCTGTTGAGAGTTATTTTCTGTTGGAAACAGAGCTTGCTTATTACTCAGCATGGAAGACTTTGGAGGAAAGATACGGAAGTTCATTTGTAATCGCCAAAGCTTTCAGAGATAAGTTGACATCATGGCCAAGGATTGGTAACAAGGATAGCGTTGAACTTCGCGAATTTTCAGATTTTCTCAGAGGATGTGAAGCGGCCATGCTTCAGGTTAAAGGTCTTGAAGTTTTGAATGACTGCAATGAGAATCAGAGAATGCTAAGCAAGCTACCTGATTGGTTGTCAGCGAGATGGAATCGAAAGGTCATTGAAATTGAAGAGCAAGATGGTTCTTTCCCAACATTTAGCCACTTTGTTGACTTCATTGCGAGAGAGGCCAAGATTGCGTGCAATCCTGTAACATCGCTTCATGCACTCAAAGCAGGTGACTCAGAGAAAACGAAATCTTCCAAGACAAGAAGTGTTGGAGCAAAGGTGCTAGCGAGTGCTGCAGAAGAGACGTCCAACACAAAAAAATGTGTGTTTTGTGAAAACTCAAATCATAGCATTCACACATGTAGGAAGTTTATGGACAAGGTCTTGAGTGAAAGAGTCAAGTTTGTGCAAACCAAGGGACTGTGCTTTGGATGTCTAGGCTTTGGACACCAATCAAAGAAATGTGAAAAGAGAAAGATGTGTGACACATGTAAAGGGAAACACCCGACATGTTTGCATGAAGAACGAGACAAATCCTCAAGGACAAGGAAAGAGAAAGAAAGTGACAAGGAACCACAAATGAAAGAGATGGAAGACAATAAAGAGAGTAGAGAAACCAAACCCAAGGAAGCACCAAGTGAAGCAATATCAAACCGTGTGATTCAAAGTGACAGAAGTAATCTCACATCTACAATCATTCCAGTTTGGTTATCCACAACCAGCAATCCTGAACATGAGATTCTTCTCTATGCTCTTCTTGATAGCCAAAGTGACACGACATTCGTTTTGAAAGAAAAGGCAGATGCTCTGGATGCAGAGAAGAAATGTGTGCAGTTAAAGCTCTCGACAATGTCTTCTAAAGATACTTTAGTACCAAGTCAAAGGTTGTCTGGATTACAGGTCAGAGGTTTCTATTCTTCAAGGAGAATTCCTCTTCCTGTGACATACACAAGAGAGTTTATTCCTGCGAATTTGAGTCATATTCCCACACAAAGGACAGCAAGAGCGTGGCCACACTTAGAGCACCTGGCTGAAGAAATTGCTCCACTGATTGAATGTGAAGTAGGCCTGCTCATTGGTTACAATTGCTCACAAGTGTTGGTACCCAGAGAAGTTGTGGCAGGGAAAGATAATGAACCTTTTGCCCAAAGAACAGACCTTGGCTGGACAATAGTTGGAGGAACTAATCCATGTGTTGACTATGGGGACGCCATAGGATGTAGCCACAAAATCATTGTCAAGGAAGTGACACCCAGGCAGTCAGCTGAGCAGTTGGTCGAAGAAGTGCAATACATCTGTCGCACACAAGTCAAAGAGGTGGTCACATCCGCAGATGTTATTAAAGTGCTCGAGTCCGACTTCAATGAAAGAAAGGTGGAAGACTCACACTTCTCACAAGAAGATTTAAGGTTCATCTCCATAATGGAAGAAGGAGTGAAGATGAAAGCAGATGGACACTGTGAGTTACCTTTGCCATTTAAGGAAGACAGACCAAGTCTGGCAAACAACCGGAGCTGTGCAGAACACAGACTCAAATATTTGAAGAGAAGATTTGAGAAAGACAACCAATACCACAAAGACTACACAGAGTTCATGAAAGAGACTATAGAGCGTGGTGATGCAGAAAGAGTCCCCTCTGTAGACCTGGACAAAAGCCCTGCCTGGTACATTCCACACCATGGAGTGTATCATCCACAAAAGCCTGGCAAAATAAGAGTGGTGTTTGATTGTTCAGCAAAGTACGAAGGAGCGTCCTTGAACGACTACCTGCTTACAGGGCCAGAGTTAACCAACTCTCTGGTGGGGGTCCTGTGTCGATTTCGGAAAGGTCCAGTTGCAGTGATGTGCGACATTGAGCGCATGTTTCATCAATTCAGAGTCAGAGAAGAAGATCAAGATTACTTTCGCTTCTTGTGGTGGGACAATGGAGACTTCAACTCTGCTCCATCTGTCCATCGCATGCGCGTACACCTGTTTGGAGCTGCTTCTTCCCCTGCCTGTGCGAACTTTGGTCTCAAGTATATTGCTGCACAAGGTCAAGGCCAGTTCAGTGAAGCTACCATAAGATTCATTGAGCGAAATTTTTATGTGGACGATGGTCTTATCAGTTTCCACTCAGAAGAAGAGGCAATTCGTTTGGTGAAGGAAGCAAAGGAACTTTGCAGCACAGGAGGCTTACGACTTCACAAGTTTGTTTCAAACAGTAAGCAAGTACTTAATTCGCTGCCGGAAGAAGATTGTGCAGAAACAGTAAGAAAAGACTTGTCACTGGGCGAGCAACAAATTGAAAGAGCCCTAGGTGTCAAATGGTGCATCGACTCAGATCATTTCCAGTTTCGAGTAGTTGTGAACGAGCAGCCACTTTCCAGAAGAGGAGTGTTGTCCACGGTGGCCTCTATTTACGATCCACTTGGCTTTGTGGCACCTTTTGTTCTACTTGGGAAGCAGATACTACAGCAGATGTGTCGTGAGAAAGCAGATTGGGACGAACCACTCACAAGCGATCTGAAGTCACGGTGGGAGTCCTGGTTGTTGGATCTAAAAAATCTAGCAGATGTCAAAATTGACAGATGTTACGTGCCAAGAGATTTTCAACCAGTTCAGCAGTACGAGCTTCACCATTTCTCAGACGCAAGTGTTTCAGGGTATGGTGTTTGTACGTACCTGAGAGCTGTCAGTGAAGCAGGACAAGTTCACTGCTCTCTTGTCTTTGCCAAGTCCAGAGTAGCACCCACGAAGGTTACTACGGTGCCAAGATTGGAGCTGTCTGCAGCAGTTGTAGCAGTGCGGATTAGTGACATGCTCAAAGCAGAGTTGGAGCTAGAAGACGCCCAAGAATTCTTCTGGACAGATTCTCAAGTTGTCTTGGGATATATCAACAACGATGCAAGACGTTTCCATGTTTTCGTTGCAAATCGCATTCAGCGTATTAAGGAAAGCACTCAACCGATGCAATGGAAGTTTGTGGCATCAGATCTCAATCCAGCTGACCATGCGTCGCGCGGACTGAAGGCCAAAGACCTTATTACCTCCAACTGGTTTAGCGGTCCAAGTTTTCTTTGGCAAAAGAAACTTCCCCACGGAGAAGTCGAGGTGGGAAAACTTGATGCAGAGGATCCAGAAGTACGCAAAGCTGGTGTACTCCATACAACTACGGAAACAGATTCTTTGGCAGAACGTTTTCGGAAATTCTCCAGTTGGTCAAGGTTGGTCAAAGCAATGGCAAGACTTCTCAGATTTGTGAAAGAGTTTAAGGGCTTGGAAAGGAGAAGCAATAAAGCCACTAGCCTTGAAGAAAGGAGAGAAGCTGAGCTTAAAATCATATCCATTGTACAAAGATCAGTCTTCTGCAAGGAGATCAAAGCACTTCAAACGCGAAAGGATCTACCCAAGGACAGAACAAATAGACTCTATCGACTTGATCCCTTCCTGGATGAGAAGGGTGTTCTTAGAGTGGGAGGTAGATTAGAGCGTTCTACATTGCAGCCACACGTCAAGCACCCAGTCATCTTACCAAAGACTTGCCATATCGCAAAGTTACTGATTGATCACTATCATCAGCGAGTGAAACATCAAGGACGGGGCATGACGATGAATGAGCTGAGATCAAATGGAATATGGATACTAGGATGCAGTCAAGCAGTATCATCCTTTATCCACAACTGTGTTAAGTGCAGGAAATTCAGACGTCGAGCAGAAGAGCAAAAGATGGCAAACCTACCAAGTGAGAGAATGGAGACAACTCCTCCCTTCACATATTGCGGGATGGATTGTTTCGGCCCGTTCTACATTAAAGAAGGAAGAAAAGAACTGAAGCGTTACGGGCTTCTGTTTACCTGTCTATGCTCTCGTGCGGTGCACATAGAGCTACTCGATGATATGTCAACCGATGCTTTTCTAAACTCACTGCGTTCTTTCATCGCTTTGCGTGGGAATGTACGTCAGTTGCACTCAGATCAAGGCACCAATTTTGTTGGAGCCAGACGTGAGTTTCTGGAAGCAGTAAAGGCAATGGATCAGGAAAGTCTGAAACAGCTAGGCTGCGAGTTTGTGATGAATCCTCCCTCTGCCAGTCATATGGGCGGAGCCTGGGAAAGGCAAATTCGTACGATCCGAAGTGTATTGACAACCATTCTGGATCAGTCATCCAGATCATTGGACAGTTCATCTCTAAGAACCTATCTTTATGAAGTGATGGCGATAGTTAACAGCAGACCTATCACCCCACATCTACTCAACGATCCTACTGGACCTCAGCCACTTACACCTAATCTTCTGTTGACCATGAAGTCGTCAGTAATACTGCCACCACCAGGAGACTTTGTAAAGGAAGATTTGTATCTTCGCAAAAGATAGCGTAGAGTCCAGTACTTGGCCAGTGAGTTTTGGCACAGATGGAAGAAAGAGTACTTATTGAGCCTACAACAAAGACAAAAGTGGCACAAAACAAACAGAAATGCAAAGGTCAATGACATAGTGATCGTACAAGATGACCAAGCATCAAGAAACGACTGGAAGTTGGCCAAAGTTGTTGCCATACACCCGAGTGAAGATGGATGTATACGCAAGGTACAACTGTTAATGAGTGACTCATTGTTAGATGACCATGGAAAGAGACTGAGTAAACCAGTTCTACTTGACAGACCTATACACAAGACTGTGACACTATTAGAAGCAGATTAGTTTACATTTCATAAGTTCATGGGTGAAAATCACAAGTGATTTGGTGGGAGTGTAGCTGCCGTCAAAAGCAACTCTCGCATTTAAGTTCATTTTATTGGATTTAATGTTGAAAAAATTAGTAGTTGAAATATTAAGAAGTAATAAATAAATAGTAATTCATGTTCTGTTCATTAGATTTATATGTTTAAATGTGTATTTGTGCTAACTGTGCAATTAGATAGGAACCTTTTCTATAGTTCCGTCTGTTGTTGCTAGGAGGGCATTTTTCTTGGCTGGCACACTCAGCAAGCTAATTAAGAGACGAGCCACGAGGTTTGCACGTCTACAGAAAGTTGTAAAGAGTGCCTTTTTGGACTACCCCACGACGTGAGGATTAAAGTTTTTATTCCCTTTGAGTGAGGCCAATGAGGTAAATGTTTTCTTTTGTTTATTATCGCTGTATGTAAATACGCTAGTATTGCGTGATATTCTAGTGCAATTACCGCAGTGTGAAGTGTAATGTGTATTTTATTGATCGTTTTGTTGGAATGTTTTGTTTTATATAATGCTTAAGGGCTTTATTAAGAATATTCATTTAAGTTGTATCTCTTTTTAGTTCTGACGGCATTGTATCGGCTGTGGTTGGACGTCATTACATGTTAAGGCATGTCGAAGAATCCTCCTGTCCGAAATAAATGTCAGTTTAAAAGCAAAGAACAAGTTGAGCTTTATTAAGACTCGAGGGGAGTAACAATGATAAAACACGCCTACCATGTTTTGGGTTCCTGCAACTGGTCCGTCAGGTTATTGTCTCCCCAGAAACACTTCCCTTCCCCTTGTCTTTTTCCTATTTCTGTTGTGTTTTGTGTGTTTTTGCAGCGTTTTTCTTACTGCTGGTTGCAGTCCGTTTGGCCTCTCAGGGCCACTGTACTTTAACCTGTGCCTGACTTTCTTTCAATGCTCGATCCATCGCAGGGGCTTTGCGTGCCTCAGTGACCCTAAAAGCTAGATCAGCGGAAGCTTAGCCTTCAGGTGCAACACCCAAGTTGGTCAGGTCTTACGGTGCGTTCACACCGAACGCGATAGAGGCGAGCGAAAACGCCCCAAACGTCCCTAATGTGACGCGTGCACATTCGCACCTCAACCCGTGTCCAGGGAAAGTCCACGGCGCCTCGAAATTGCATCTTTCCACGCGCGTGGACCGGAAATGTGGGAAGAAGTTGTGCCAGATGTGTTGTGCTGCAGATGTCCTCTGAATAAACACATTATCTTGTTAGAGGAAAGGTATTTGTACATCAGTGGGAAAATAGCGGGACATTAGGCGGGCTTGCTAACTTTTGCACGGTTTCATCGGGTCAGTCTGGAAATTAAAAAGCAGAATGAATGAACTTACCAGGTTGCCCAATCTCCTCACTAATGTGCCTCCAAGCTAGGTCCGTTTTATTCCTGTCTCGGTAGAAGTAGTAACTAGCATCATTTAGCTCTGGATGATTAGCCACGGCACTGATGAGCTTTTCCTCCATACTGAATGACGAATGAAGGGCTTTGGCTGGATCTGCCCCTTTGACCTAGTTACAGCCACGTCACCGGCCTCCTGATTGGTTGTCGGGGCGCGATTTGACACCGGAGTTCATATTTTCCAACTCGAGCGTGTGCACAAAATGCAACACACAATCTGACACGCGTGGTTTTCTTCGCGAGTCACACGCGTCCCACGCGGTACACTGAAGCGCGTTTCACGGGTTTTGGCGTTTTCGCGACGCAAATCTGCTTCCGCATTTTCGCCGGATGCCCAATCGCGTGTCATCGCGCTCTTTCCATTGACTTTACATGTGAACCTGACGCTCTGTTCACACCGAACCTCTATCGCGTTCGGTGTGAACACACCGTTAGGGTAGAAGCCTGACAAAGTGCAATCCAATTACATGACAAAAACAGTTATCTGGAGCACCCCACCCAATCCCCAGCCCTTAAGTGTTAAGTCACCAGTTTATCATTTCTGCAAAGAGATATTGCTGCTCACTTTTAACAGATGTTTTTTAATTTTTTGATTTTTACTTCTTTAAGAGCCATGAAGAAACTAGCATTTGAATCTTTTTTTCTTTTTTTTCAGTTTTATTGGAGAGAAGGCCGGCATTTCCTTAGCAGATGTCTTAGAATGAAGCCATAACATTATAGGACATAGGAAAGTGAAAACATTTCGTTTTGGTGTGAACTCTTCCTCTAAAATCTGATTCGGATGTCGTATAATCTAATTAATGATATCGTCATTTCTTCTTCCAGAAAACATGCAGGGCTTGCAATCATTAAAATACTGAAACCATCATAACATTTTGACTTTGTAGTAACAAAAACATTTAATAAAGACACCTGCTTATCAGTTCCACTTGCATTTCAGCTACAACCAGCTGATTAGAGGTCATGCACCAGGGGAGGAAAATGTTAGCGCAGTATACAGCCTGGATATTGAAATTACTTTTTTTTTATTGCGCAAAAGGACAAGAGAGATTTCTTTCATTAGCAACCACAGCATTTTTTTTTATCATCTAGAGAAAACTGAGACATACTGTTGAAATTGCACTTCTTTTTCAAATATTGAGATAGCTCAGAAGTGAAATGTGCAGTTCAACTACTTTACACAGGACATTTTCACTGGTGGCATGTATGTAGCCCTCGATGTAAAAATCAGTTTAACATCTCTGGCTTAAACAGTGTAAAGACAGTGTATGGGATGGAAATCATGAAACATCTGTGTACATCTTGTTGGATTCAGATGTGTAAATCCACAAAAAGCAGTAAACCTCAGGTCAAGATCAGCTGATCACAGACTGTATACAGGTTTCAGTTCAAGGAGACAGGAAGTAAGTAAGTAGCCTCTTAACAGCTTAGTATTGACATATGTTTATCTGTTTCTCTAAATTACATTGGAAATACATTAAAGGCTCACAGTCAGTGTGACAGGAAACAGAGGCACAGAGTTTTAGAAACTCGTGCAATGTGAAAGCCCTTTTTTCTGACAGTTGGAGCTACAACTGCTACATCCTCAGATTGGCACCATTAAACAGGATACATCTCTAAATTAGAAAAGGATGATGATTGAGCAAGAGTACAGTGACAGCAATAACCTAGCACAGCCGTTTTCATAAAGCTAAAAACTAAACCTCTTTCTAACAGGAAGTTGTTACTTTGGTGCCATTACATAGTTTTTTAAAAGTATGTCCCCATACGGAGTATAAGTATGGACAAAATAGGTTTTTTTATACTATCAAGCAATAAAGAGGTCATTGTTTAACAAAAACAGTTTTATATCTCCATGTAAGAGCGCAGGCTCTCAGTACATTAATATTTCTATGACTGAATTATTCATATCTACATGTGTGTGTTTTAAGGACTTGGATAATCGATAAATGGAAAAAGAATAAACCAGACAATGAAACAATGATCTTTTATGAGTGTTTATTTTTAAACCAGCCAAAATGATTAAATTAGGAACTAAATATAACAGCTGCTGGCTATGCTTCTAATTTCTGGTTGATATTGTAGTATTCTTTTAGGCTGGACGTCCAAATTGGGTGAGACGACTTGAGGTTTGAGTGGGAGTTTAATTTGAGTACATTTGATTTATATAGCACCATTTTACAATAATAATTGTTAAATATAATAAATAAAAGACCTTAAAAATAATAGAGACACCCTAACAATTAAATAATCCCCTATGAGCAAGCACTTGGGGATGGTGGGATGGAAAAAAGCCCTTTTAAGAAATGTTCGGCAGAATGAGGCTCAAGGACGAGCAACTGGTTGGGGATGACAGAAAAGACAAAATAAGAAAAAAATCAAGAGCATACGAGGACAAGACAAAACACATGATGGGAGGAAGAGGACCAACGTTACTGACACGCAGTAGTGATATATTAACGCACTGAGAGTAAAAGACAGAAGTGCTCAGTGCATGATGGGAAGTTAATGAGCAGTTGTGGCCTATAACAGCATAACTAAAGGATGGGACAGGGTCAGCTGATCCAGCTGTAGCTATAAGACTGATCAAAAAGGAAAGGTATGAGTTTAATGTTAAAAGACGAGAGCGTTTCTGGTTAAACAGGACAGGGACAGGAAAGCTGAAGGCTCAGCCTCCCATTAGACTCATTAGACCTCACCAGAGTGAACAACTTTCTCTGCAGCAACACAACTCATAACTTTTATTCACACCCTGTCCTGATACTTCTATTTCATCTGCTATAAACAATAACCATACACTATTATTGCAATCTATACTACAGCTCAAAAGTCTGTAGAGAATTAGAAATGTCTTATTTACTGACAACTATGAGGGGCCGTACAAGCCAAAATTCATTCTTTCACTCTCACACACATACATTCTTCTTTCACACACATATACTTTCACTCTCACATACATATATTCTTCTGTCAGACACACGTATTGTCACTCTCACATACATATATTTTTCTTTCACATACATATACTTTCACTCTCACATACATATATTTTTCTTTCACATACATATACTTTCACTCTCATATAGTTTTATTTTAATTTTTATATTTAGATATTTTTATTCTCATGTTTACACATATTTAACACAAACATTGCAATATTGTGCTCTCTTATACATGTATTTTAATGTACATATTTACAAATTTTCACTCTAACATACATGCATTTTCATTTATGCATTCCTACATTTTGCTCTCATTTACATGCATTCAATATGCATGTTGCGGCTCCTCCAACCAAAGGCCGCGGCAGGCTAAACATGAGGACACAGATGACGCGCAAAAATAAACGCATAAAATACACTTCTGTAACATTTGCTCCTTTTATTCCACATGCAACTGTCCAATATACAAATCAGCACATGGGATTAACAATTAAACAAATGCACAGACTGCACAAACAAATAACTGCAACTCACAAGAACTGCACTAACTACTATGCCAAACTACAACTTGGCCTATGGCATCAATTAGTGCATAAATATACAAAAACCCATTAAGTTACAGTCTATGTTACATAAGAACAATGATCAGTGGTGACGGCTGGCGCCGCTTTGGAAACAGAAATGTTGGTTTGAAAGCCTTTAGTGTCTCCTTGTGGCGGGACTCTTATTTTTTTTTTTTTTTGTCTGTCCCATTTGGTTCTTTAGCCGTCAGAATTATTGTCTGAAGACCAACAAGGATACCAAATGGATTTATTTTGCCAAATGGATCATCATGGCATTGCCGTATTGGTCCATTTGATCAAACTTTGTTGTTATTATTTATTTTATTTTCAGTTGTTACAGATGGGACAGACATGACTGGGGGATAGGAAAGGGAGAAAGAAAGAGAGGAAGGAAAAGAAAAACAGAAGGGAAAAGGGACAGTGAGAAAGGGCACTTACAAAGACAAAGAGAAAAAAAAAATCTCCTGGATCACCTGTTGAGAGAAAAAGAAGAGAAAACAAGCAAAAAAAACAAACAAACAAAGCAACATACTAAACACAACACCATCACGTTAATCTAGCTAAGTGTGAACAGCAGTAAAAACTAAATATTGAATGTGGTTGTGCAGCACGCAGGACAGACAGCGCACAATGTGCTTTAAAGTAGCAGCTAAGAAAGGTGTAGTTTATGTCTACGAACAGTGAACACCCGTGTGCAAACCTGTGTGGATCAGCCTATACATGTATACATGTCAACCAGATCGGCTTGAAACTGTTTGTCGAGCTCATTCACCAATACTCTATTTCTGGGGAAGTGAATCCTAACTGGTTTATGTAGAGTGTAAATGTCATCTCGTTCTAAATAATGTTTGACCTGAGATAGCGGTGGTGTCACACATGGTACCTTCCCGACCGCTATACGTAACTTATTTAAACTGGCGAGCCCTGCAGGATGGGCTGTATCATGATGTATTTTAAGCAATGTGTTTTCCATGATCAGTGCAAGGCACAAATGACTAAAGTGTTGGTGTTAACACGTGTTTTTATTTAATTTACACACACACACACACACACACACACACACACACACACACACACACACACACACACAATGATAAGATAAGATAAGATAAGATAACCTTTATTAGTCCCACACGTGGGAAATTTGTTTTGTCACAGCAGGAAGTGGACAGTGCAAAAGTTATGAAGCAAAAATTAGAATAAAATAAAATAAGAATAAATACAGTACACAACTGTACAGAATAGAATAAAATAGAATACTATATACACTAGAATAAAATAGAATAAAATATACAATAAGATAAAAATGCTATATACAACTGAGTAAAAATACAACGATGCCAGAAAAGATTATTGCACTTAGTGTTATTGCACATTTGTGGATGTGTGTGTTTGATCAGTTAAAGTCTTTGTTGTGGAGTCTGACAGCAGTGGGGAGGAAAGACCTGCGAAATCTCTCCGTCCCACACCGTGGGTGCCGCAGTCTCCCACTGAAGGAGCTGCTCAGTGCTGTCACAGTCTCATGCATGGGGTGGGAGATGTTGTCCAACAGGGATGACAGCTTAGCCACCATTCTCCTGTCACTCACCACCTCCACTGGGCCCAGAGGGCATCCTAGAACAGAGCTGGCCCTTCGGATCAGCCTGTTCAGTCTCTTCCTGTCCCCAGCAGAGATGCTGCCACCCCAGCAGACCACACCGTAAAAGATGGCTGAGGCCACCACAGAGTCATAGAAGGTCTTCAGGAGTGGGCCCTCCACTCCAAACGACCTGAGTCTCCGCAGCAGGTACAGTCTGCTCTGCCCTTTCCTGTAGAGGGCGTCTGAGTTATGAGTCCAGTCCAGTTTGCTGTTCAGATGAACACCAAGGTACCTGTAGCTGTCCACAGCCTCAATGTCCATACCTTGGATGTTCAGTGGTTGCAGTGGAGGATGTTTGTGCCTGCGGAAGTCTACCACCAGCTCCTTTGTTTTACTGGCATTGATCTGGAGGTAGTTCAGCTGGCACCAGTCCACAAAGTCCTGAGTCAGTCCTCTGTACTCCTTGTCGTCCCCATCAGTGATGAGGCCGACTATAGCAGAGTCATCAGAGAACTTCTGCAGGAAGCACTGGGTGGAGTTGTGGGAGAAGTCTGCAGTGTAGATGGTGAAGAGGAACGGAGCCAGAACCGTTCCCTGTGGGGCCCCCGTACTGCAGACGACCCTGTCCGACACACAGCCCTGAGTCTTCACATACTGTGGTCGGTCGGTGAGGTAGTCCAAAATCCAGGTAGTGAGGTGATGGTCCACTCCAGAGTTCTCCAGCTTGTCCTTCAGAACCGAGGGAAGAATAGTGTTGAAGGCACTGGAGAAATCAAAGAACATGATTCTCACAGTGCTTCCAGCGGTCTCCAGGTGAGCGAGGGAGCGATGTAGGAGGTGAATGACGGCATCATCCGCTCCAATGCCAGGCTGGTAGGCAAACTGAAGTGGGTCCAGTGATGAGCTCACAAGGCGCCGAAGCTGAGCCAGGACCAGCCGCTCCAGGGTCTTCATCAGGTGGGATGTCAGAGCCACCGGCCTGTAGCTGTTGAGGTCCTTGGGGCGTGAAGTCTTTGGCACTGGTACAACACAGGACGTTTTCCAGAGCTGTGGGACTCTTCCCAGCCTCAGGCTCAGGTTGAAGAGGTGCTCCATCACCCCACACAGTTGGTCCGCGCAGGACCTGACGACCCTCGAGCTGATGCCATCTGGGCCCGCTGCCTTCTTGCCATTAATCCTCCTCAGTTCCCTCCTAACCTGGGTGGTTGAGAGAGTCAGGTTGGAGCCTTGTGTTGATTGTGTATTGGATGCTATTGTTGGGGGTGGGGAGGAGTGAGCAGGGTGAATAGAGGAGGTGTGAAGTGTCTGAGGTGTCAGAGGTGGAACAGCAGCAGTGGGGGTGGGTGAGTCTGCAGCCGATGTTGGAGACTGCCTCATGGCTGAATCAAATCTGTTGAAGAAATGATTCAGTTCATTTGCCCACCTCACATCCCTCCCAGGCAGAGAGTTCTGATGTTTGTGGCCTGAGATGGTTCTAAGGCCTCTCCAGATTTCACCAACGTTGTTTTGCTGAAGCTGGTTCTCCATCTTCTGCCTGTAGCTGTCCTTCCCATTCCTTATCAGTCCCCTCAGCTCTCTCTGCACCCTTTTCAACTCCTCTTTGTCTTTGGATTTGAAGGCCCTCCTCTTCTGCTTGAGGACGGCTTTAATTTCTGGGGTAATCCAAGGTTTGTTGTTGGAGAAACACCGTACAGTCCTGGTAGGTACGGTGTTATCCACACAGAAATTAATATAGTCAGTAATGCATGTGGTAAGGCTGTCGATGTCGTCAAGGATCACCTCCCACACAGTCGACTCAAAACAATCCTTAAGAGCCTCCTCGCTCTCCTCCGACCATCTCTGCACTGTGCGGGTGGCTGGTGGCTCCCTGCGCACTAAGGGCTCATACACAGGGACAAGGTGCACCAGGTTGTAAGTCCAGTGTTTTATTGTCTCTGGTTGGGCAGGTCACATACTGGGTGAAGGTGGGCAGTGTGGAGTCCAGTGAGGCATGATTGAAGTCCCCTGATATTATGAGGAGGGCTCTCGGAGATTGTGTTTGCAGTCTGCTGACCACTGAGTGGAGAGTGTCACAGGCTACATCCGCGTTGGCCGAGGGGGGGACATACGCTGTTATCGCGATAACATGCGAGAATTCCCGGGGCAGGTAGTACGGACGCATGCTAACGGCTAACAGCTCAATGTCTCTGCTGCAGAGTTGTTCTTTCACAGTAATGTGCCCAGGGTTACACCATCTGTCATTCACAAACACTGCCAGTCCCCCTCCTTTCCTCTTACCGCTCTCTCTCGTCCTGTCCGCTCGCAGCAGCTGGAATCCCGGTAGTGTCACGCTCGTGTCCGGAGTTAGCGGTGTTAGCCACGACTCCGTTAGCATCATGATGCTACATTGCCGGTACTCCCTCTGTGACCAGGTTAGCGACGTGAGCTCATCCATTTTATTGTGCAAAGACCGTACATTTCCAATAATTACAGAAGGAAGAGATGGTCGATAACGTCTCCTTCTCGGCCGACGGCGCTCCTTCCCAGCACGACACCCCCGTCTTTTCCTCCTCAGCTCGCTGGGAATGTCGAGTCTGTCCGCCGGCAGTACAGCTGCTGGACGCAGCGCTAACAGTTGATCCTTACTGTAAACAAAGGATCCCTGCTCTGGGTCCCCAGACACGGGTGAAAAAAGTAGACAAAAACTAAGAAAAACGACCAGAACTAGCACAAAACGGTAGAACATGGTTGCAGAGTCTAATTACTAATACGTTAGTTATAAAAAATTTACGAGAAGAAAAGATAAGAAAGAAATAAACTCAGAATGAGCAGAGCTGCTGTAACAGGCTGCCGCACACGGGGGGCGCCGGAAGTAAGCCGTAAGTAAGATAGTGTCTCCCTGTCCTCATACTTCTATATATTCTTCTGTAATAGATAACTATACACTATCATTGCAATCTACACTACAGCTCAAAAGTTTGAAGTCAATTTTCACCTGGTTTATAACCATGTGATCGGTCCATAAAGCAGTGATTGTTACTAAAAATGGGCCCATGTATAAGTGTGTAGACATTTCCTAATGCATCATGGGTGATTTAACATAAATGATTCATCTGTGAAAACATTTCTGATAAATTTCATGTAATATTATGTTAAAGTAAATGTAAATGATTAATTAAAAAACGACAGTTTCAATCTGACCACAAACCTTTGAGCAGTAGTGTGTGTTGTATGCATGTGTCTGTCTGTATCTGATCAGGATTTTGTCATCAGTGTCAACAAAATGCTCATTTTTTAGCTGTGTCTATCATCAAAAATTGAGTTGGAGTGTTTTAACTCTGATGGCAATCTCTCCCTAACAATTCCACTTTATTGCGTGCTCATTTTCTCCTATTAGTGGCTCATACGTATATAATTAGGAAACATGCATTAAGTGGACTAATTTCTCACGCTTATCAGTGGCTCATGGTTGCTTAAGGCCTATGTCTGTACTTGACCACAGAGGCAGAGCATCATTCAACCTGTCAGCTGCCTATCATGGGAGCTTTTCAAGGATGACAGACTCCACTTTCTCTGCAGCAAGACAGCTCATAACTTTTTTACAGTGTCTGCCTGTCCTCATACTTCTGTATATTCTTCTGTAATAGATAACTATACACTATCATTGCAATCAATCTACACTACAGCTCAAAAGTTTGAAGTCAATTTTCACTTGGTTTATAACCATGTGATCGGTCCATACAGCAGTGATTGTTACTAAAAATGGGCCCATGTATAAGTGTGTAGACATTTCCTAATGCATCATGGGTGATTTAACATAAATGATTCATTAAACACACATCTGTGAAAACATTTCTGATAAATTTTTAAAAAAATTATTTTAAAGTAAACGACAGTTTGAATCTGACCACAAACCTTTGAGCAGTAGTGTGTGTTGTATGCATGTGTCTGTCTGTATCTGATCAGGATTTTGTCATCAGTGTCAACAAAACGCTCATTTTTTAGCTGTGTCGGTCATCAAAAATTAAGTTGGAGTGTTTTAACTCTGATGGCAATCTCTCCCTAACAAGTCCACTTTATTGCGTGCTCATTTTCTCCTATTAGTGGCTCGTATGTATATAATTAGGAAACATGCATTAAGTGGACTAATTTCTCACGCTTATCAGTGGCTCATGGTTGCTTAAGGCCTATGTCTGTAATTGACCACAGAGGCAGAGCATCATTCAACCTACCAGCTGCCTATCTTGGGAGCTTTTCAAGGATGACAGACTCCACTTTCTCTGCAGCAAGACAGCTCATAACTTTTTTACAGTGTCTGCCTGTCCTCATACTTCTGTATATTCTTCTGTAATAGATAACTATACACTAGCATTGCAATCTACACTACAGCTCAAAAGTTTGAAGTCAATTTTCACCTGGTTTATAACCATGTGATCGGTCCACACATCAGTGTCAACAAAATGCTCTTTTATTTAGCTGTGTCTATCATCAAAAATTGAGTTGATGGCTAACTCTCCCTAACATGTTCACTTTATTGCATGCTCATCAATCTACTCTACAGCTTAAAAGTTTGAAGTCAGTTAGAAACGTCTTTTTTTCTTAAAAAACCAAGATTCGTTTTTAGATTTTGTGAATTAATTGGGATTGCAAATAAATATTATTGCTTAAAACTTGTATAGATCACCAATTATAAATGATGTTTGATAAAATATTAACTGGTGTATGGATGCAACAATAATGGTGGTGTATGGATTACAACAATAATAGCGAGTGTGTAGATTATATTACCTTTCCTCAGTTTATCACATTAAATCTCAGCTTACTAGTGACCCAGCATCCTTCCAAGTACAGCAGCGCTAACCAACATCATTTTTTCAAGTAATATAAAAAACAATTTTATATATTACCTTTTTAAACATCCCATTTTTCTTTCTAATGTCATTAAAACAAGTTTGCACATTTGTATAACAACAGTTGGACCTCCAGATCTTTCAAGCTTTCAGTTTTTTTCTCAGTGTCACACATAGATTAATTTTCGTCTCTTTTAATAAGAAAGTCAAATCTTCAAACCCTAAAGCAATCTTTGTTTCTTTCAATCACTCCAATACTTTCATCTCCTGTTATATAATTGCAGTTAACCAGGGCTTAGCTACTCTGATCCACAGTGATTTTGGGGATGTGGATACCTATTTTTTTTTTCACAGGTGCAGAGCCTTTTTCTACAAAATTACGAATAAACTGCATTTTTTAAAAGTACCATTAACATAAATGTAGACTGACAAGTAACTCAACCTTTAACACAGTGATCAGTAGAGAAGAAAGAAAATAACCCATTTCAAAATTTCTAGTTCAGATCAAAATTATTGTTCTGATTAAGGAAACAGTAAATCTGGCCACATTATTGTCCTGATCCTCCAATTTTCCCTTTCCAATGTGACTAAATAAAATTCAACTTTTTAAAATAAAAGCAGATGCACACCCAGATATTTCTTACAGTAAGAATCCTCCAACAACCTTTCAAAAGAAACATTTTTGTCTTTCCTCAATTTTGAGACCAACTGAACCCACAAACCTGAAGCTGCAGACCCCAAACTAACCAAATTTAATGTTTCCTTAATCAGCACAGTAATTTTTAAGTCTTTGTGTGTTATGTTTACTCACAGTTTTGATGCTTGCTTCTTCGACTTGATCCACGATTAGCTCTGCACCATCGCTCTGCTGTTTTCTCTCTCCTCATGCTTCTCCTTCATGCGTCCTGTCCTCAGATATAATCCAACCAGCTGCCTCCTTGTTTCCTCCTTGACTTGTATTCGCAAAATTTCCAGTTAAATTAAGAGAAATCCAGAAAGGTTTTCCTGCTTCAAAAGCTCTTCCAGTTCCCTGTCTTCTTGTCCTCCTTCAAATGTGCATTTTGTATATTTGTATTTATTTGACTTCATATTGCCATGACAACATAACACAGAGCATCATGGTAGATTAAAGCAGGTGGTTCTGTCCTCTGCAGAAATGTTGGTGTTCCATAGTGATGTAAAAGTATGTTAATAATCTTTAAACAGACACTCACTGATCCTGTAAGAGCAGGAATTTAACTACAAACCCTCATAGTTCCCATCAGTATCATTCATTCTGCTCTGCCGCAATGGTCACAGTGGCTAGTTTAAGTACAGTAAGTACAGCGCATCCTAAACATTTTACCAACATGTAAAAGGCATATGTCCACAAGATTTTGATTTGTTTAATTTTAATTGAAACTTGTTTTATTCTGAATAAATGTGTGAGATGGCCCTCAGGCCTCTAAATCCACGTCCAGGTTTGGGTGACTACTTGGATTAGGGGAGTATTATTTAGAGCAATGTTTGTCACTTTGGTTAATTGCTCAACTCAAGCCGTTTTTGTTCAGTCTTTTTCTAACTGAATTTTCACATTTAACATGCTAGCTGAAGCCTGTAGAGTCTGAGATGTAGCTCTTTAATTTTCTGTATTGTACAGTCTGACTTAGTGGTGAATTGGTGACTTGCGTTGCATGTTTTGAATAATGTAATGGCCCTAGCTGGGCCTCCTGATACTGCCCTTGTGTGGGCGTGGTGTTTTTCTCCGCCTCCTCCTCTCTTGCTCCACCCCTCTGTCTCTCTCTCGCTTCTTACAAACATCCAGCAGGGCAAGCGACGGCTTTGCCATAAACCCAGAAATATCAAAAGTGGCCATGAAAACACAAATCGGCCCGAAACACATAAATTAACCACCCAAGGGCCAAACAACCCTTTTACTACACAACCAAAAACAGATGAAATAAAATGTGTTGTGTCAAGTCAACCATTAACTAAAATTCTACCCACACTCTCCCCAGTCCTGCCTACTCAGAATCTAACCTCACCTAGCTTCTGGAGCGTACCAGGCTCGAGGCCACTTTAAAGGCAAATCATCAAGTGCCGAAGGCACCGAAAAGCCTACCCCCAACAGAGAATTAATCCCCACCCGGGTTTGCTCCGAACATAACAAAGGCAATACAAAAAACGAGTGTCCGAAGGAAGAGCAAACGCTCAGCTAGACACTCCCCTGTTCTAGCCAGGGAGAGCAGCAGCTAGTCAAATGACCCTCACACAACACACAAACACCTGTTCACACTCGTAATCAACTCAATACTTTTCATTCCGATCCCGGACGAGCCCCCACTTTGTTACGTCCCCACATGAAAGCTAGGCGAAGAGGGTGGGGGACAGTAACAGTTGAATCCTGGTTGAAATGAAAAGAACACCAGGCAGAGGTATTTAACACAAAATATATCTTTATTATAATCAATTAACTCAATATTCATATACAGTAACAAAAAGAGACAGCACCGCTGCTTTAGTGATAACTCAGACAGATCAACACAAGGAGAATGGTGACCACTTCAACAAAGAAAACAACTATAAGGCTTCAACAGAAAAAGACAGCAACGCTGCTATTAACAATAACCAGGCAGGCCAAACAAAGTAATGGAGGCCGCCGTCACCTAAGCAAAACCACTACTCGGTTAAGAGCTACTCACAAAGAGCCACGCACGGTGGGGCTGGTCACACACACACAGCAGGCCTTTTCCACACCTAGGCTGGAAACACACACTGACCAGCACAGAGGAAAACCACCAGAAACCTCTTCCACTGCTCCTACCACTCCACACCGTAGGCAGGACAATCACACACATAACACGCAACGCAGAGACACCAGAGAAAGCCACCCTCCCACATTCAGTCCATCCCCAGCTTATATAACCTCAGAGAGGTGATTGCTGACTGGGCCCAGGTGGTAAATGAGGCCAATGAGCAGCAGCTGTGTCCTGGGGAGAGAGAAGAAGCGAGAGAGAGACAGAGGGGTGGAGCAAGAGAGGAGGAGGCGGAGGAAAAAACACCACGCCCACACAAGGGCAGTATCAGGAGGCCCAGCTAGGGCCGTTACAATAATCTTCTTCAGAGTAGACTTTTGGTGTAAGCTGATAGTGAATGAAGAAAACTATAAAAAGCTGCTGTGGTTTTAATTTTCCAAGAGAGGTAATGCACATAATGCAGAGAAGGCAGCCTGCTGCTGTACACAGGCGGATTCTTCTCAGTCATAGTTCTTAACAACTTGACTGTTTTCTCAAACCACACAAAGAGTGCTGTTTCCATTCTGGGAAGTCTACTCTTGGTGTAGGTAGCTCTTCAAATTATAAGTAGCTATATATGAGCAGCTATATTAGCTTTGACTTAACATATGTTAAATAGTATACTTTCCTGGTTTAAAATTTATGATGGCTCAAAATTCAAACCTTACAAATTAAAACCCTGAATCATCACCACTTGTGTGAACTACAAGGGTGCCATCATTTTTCTTTTCAATCCATTAAGTACCACATTTTACACACTGAGCAAGAAAGGAAGTAAGCTCTTCAAGGTGACCCCAGAAATTTTAATGTATCACTTTCTAGCATACTACTGACACTGCTCGACATCTTTTTTTTTTTTTTGCCTGTCCCGTTTGGTTCTTTTGCCATCAGAATTATTGTCTAAAGACAAAAAAAGATGCCCAACGGATTTACTTTACCAAATGGACTATCCCAGCCTTGCCGTATTGATCTATTTGATTCACCTTTGCTTTTATTGTTTATTTTGTTTTATTTTCACTTGCTAAACATGGGACAGATTTGACTGGGGAAAAGAAAATGAAGAAAGACAGAGGGAAAGAAAAACAGCGGGGAAGAGGAATGGTGATAAAGGGCAAAAAACAAAAACCAACAAAACAAACAGACAGAAAATACATATATCAATCACCTGGATCACCTGTTAGGAAAGTGTCAATAGAAAATTGTATTTTTTAGTCAGTATAAGCTTTTAATGATAAGTTTGCTTGTGATAGAATGCTGCATGATGATCATTTCCTAGCTTAGAACTGATTGTACTTTTCATTGTTTTGATGCAGAAACATCAGAACTGTTATCTGTGACTCAGCACTGACTCCCGATGCCGTGGGAAGCCAGCACCGACGTCTGTGCACAGCCCTCTTAGACGAGGCCGAAAAGACCTGGGACGTTAAATTCGGGTCCAGGCCGGTGTTTATAGTCTGGTCCACGGCGGTGGGATTCAGTCTGACGATCCGAACCACCAGTGAGACGTCTGAGGGTGAGAGAAACACTATTTTGGTTAGGAATCGCCGTAATGAACCGAATAACGAACAAAATAGAAAAATAAAATAGGTTAGGATTCACCAAAATGAACCGAATTCGAATTAGGTTTTAGAGGTAGCCGTAATTACATAACAAATTAAAATAGGTTAGGATTCGCCGTAACGAACCGAATTAGACTTAGGTTTTAGAGGTAGCCGTAATTACTAGGGGTGCAACAATACTCGTATTGATATTGAACCGTTCGATACAGTGTTTTCGGTTCGGTACGCATATGTATCGAACAATACAAAATTTTTTATTTATTTTATCAACTTTTCTTCTGACGATGCTGTCTGTGTTGAGAGCTCAGTGGATCTGCGTTCGACTTCTCCGCCCTGGCTGCACTGTCGAGCGCAGATCCACTGAGCGCAGCGCAAGCTAGCGAGACAGAAGTTAAGCTCGTTCCAACATGGCAAATTGAACCTCCCCCACCCTCATTCAGATCTGGCGTTTGGAACTATCTTGGTTTTCATGCGAAGTATGATCCTGAAGGTAAGCGCGTCATGGACAATAGTAAAACAGTATGTCGGATTAGACAGCCATTAGCACCTGATTCTCCTTATGGGGACCTGATATGTTTAATATGCTGCTGAGAATATAGCCCAGAAGAAGCGTATAGTATAGCTTTTATTTTGAAAAGAGCCATTTCTCTGTAATAAACTCTCTTTTCCAAAGATGAGTGATTTCTCGATCAGATAGATTTATTTTTTTAAATTATTTTGTTGTTTCAGCAACATTAAATTTAAAAACTGTACTTTTGAGTTAAAATCTATATATTTATAATTTTAATAAATGACAAATTAAAAAGGCATGAACATTTTTTTGTATCGAAAAAATATTGAACTGTGACACCAAAGTATTGAACCGAACCGAACCGTGAATTTTGTGTATCGTTGCACCCCTAGTTGCACCCCTAGTATATACTAGGGGTGCAACGATAGTACATATATATATATATATATATATATATATATATCGATAGTGCCAGGTGTACCAGCACTTGTAATGAAAAGCTACACCAGCACTTGTAATGAAAAAAGAAGGACTTTCTATTGCTTGTAGAGAGCAATTTCTTTTTTTCAATAGCGGCTTTATTTTACTTTCTTATATCAACAGACGCAATAAAATAAAAACCTTTAAGATTATCCGACTAGTATTGGATTGCACAATGAAAAGAAGTACTTTCTATTGCTTGTAACCTACAGTCCGCCCACCTCGTATGTGTAAAAATATCCCTTAGCGAAAAAAGCGCCGCGCCCGTATTCAGAAATCGGGCCCAAATAATTTTATTAAAACACCCTCGGACGAGGTATTGTGTGGGAAAGAGTTTTCTTTTACAACAGGGAAGCGGGTTTTCTCATTAGCAGAAAACTCTGGATAGACAGAAACCCTAAAAGAAAAACGGTCTTGTTTTGCACACATCAAGAAGGAGTCAGACAACCAATATTAGTTTTTCATCTTGCTTGTAACCTAGCGATGAATTTCATACAGGCCTCATCTCCCTGTATGTGTGAAATAACCCCGAGTGAAAAAAGCGCCGCGCACATATTCAGAAATCGGCCTCAAATAATTTTATTAAAACACCCCGATGAGGTATTTTGGTTTTGTGCAGCCACTCCTTCTCAGACTAAAGTAAAGAGTTTAGAAACTGGACACTGGACACTGGAGCAAGTGTCTCTGACACCCACTATTATTGCCTTTGGTAAGTCTTTTTCATAGCTCTCTCTCTCTCTTTTTTTAATTGCACTGTTTATAGAATGTCATGTACTGCAGTACTTATTAATATAACCTGTTAAATAATTTGTTCACAGGACAGTCCTGCTATTCCTTAAGAAGATACATGCTGAGTCTTGATCGGAACCTTGTCAGCACAAACATATCCTCATTCATTTCTGCATTGTGCATCATGTTCGGGAGCTACTATAATTTTAACATCCATTATCTGAGCTGGCTTCCACTCTGGAGGTTCTTCAAAGGTGAGCAAATATGTCTTTCTTATTTCTCAGACCTGAGAATCTCACGTTACAGCAATTGTGATTAAGACTCTGGGATCTGGAGTCTGGCTCTGAGGTGGCTGGAATCCAGGTCTGGCTCGGACTCTTGGCTGGGTTTGGACCCGGATTAAGACTGTTTTTATAAAATAACAGTCTGAATCTGGGTCCAAGCCTGGCTAAGACTCGGGGCTAGACCAAGACTCAGCTGATGTCTGACTACCTATAACCTTTGCGCTGGATTTTTAAAATGCAAAAGTGTGATTTATCACTGCAAAAGACACATGTTGTGAAGGATGCCTATACTTTTGGCCATGCAGTGTTCACTTCCCAAAGCATTTTGGTTATATTTTGTCTTGAATTAGGGGAAACCACTGAGTGTTTTTTTTTTTTTTTTTTTTTTTAATATTAGACAAAAAAAAAAAAGAAACCACTGAGTGTTAATATAACAGCTTTAAGATGCATTTGTAGATATTATTACGTGTTTTACCGTCTTTATGGTGCTAGCTTAAAGTTACGGTGTAAACGTTAGCTTATATTGTAGTAAAGCTGTTACTGTTTAAACGATGTTAGGACAGAAATGTTAGCTTCTGTCATGACTGATGAAGTTACTAGTTAATAAAGTTTCCAGTAAAGTGATTAATCGCAGCCACAGATTGACAGTAAATATCTTGATTAGCTTCAATGCATCTGTAATAAATATGTGCAAGTTTCAGTGCTTCGTTTAAACTGTATGATACTTATACTGACCCAGGGTCAGTGTAAAATACTACGGAGCCCCGCAGGGGACATGGGAGAAAAAAAAAATTAAGACGGACTTTTGCGGGATCTCGCAAAACATTGCGAGATCTCGCAAAACAAACTCGGGATCTCGCAAAACTTTTGCGAGATCTCGCAAAACAAACTCGGGATCTCGCAAAAGTTTTGCGAGATCTCGCAAAACAAACTCGGGATCTCGCAAAACTTTTGCGAGATCTCGCAAAACCATACACCTCCAAATCAGCACTGAAACCTCAGAAACAACCACAGCGATGGAGGACACACACCCATTTGAGCGATTCATAGATTTTTACTTTGAGCTTGGACTAAACTATAAAGACATTAAAACTGTGCTTTGCAGTAGACACAGTTTTCATATAAGCGAAAGACATCTGAAGAGAGTTCTTAGCACAAGGGGACACACTCGTCACAAAGCGTACTCTGACCTGGCCGTCTTGGTTGAATTTATTGACAACCAACTGCAGTACTCTGGGCAGCTTCACGGATACTACGGAGCCCCGCAGGGGACATGGAGGAGGATTTAGAACATTTCTTGCGGTCAAGAGAGGTCCCACACGAGGACATAATGCACATGCAACAAGACAAAGTATGTATAAACAACAAAGCAATAAACACCGCGGTTCAAAGGGCGAGTAACTTGTCGATGTCATAGTTCTGACTTTAAAAAAGCTGATCATGCATTCTTGCTTTGACAAAATTTAAGCATGTATGTTATTTTCTGTAATATTATTCTTTTGGATCTTAAAAGAAATAACCTACAGTACTGTGAAACACTTGCTCGATTTCTATTAATCAGAATTCATCTCTTGTTTGTTTAAAACTTGATTTTGTTGCAGCAATAATAAAACATTTTAAGTAGTAAGAAGTACATCAAGATATGATAAAAACCTGTGGAATTCCACTGTAATATGTCTTTTTACTCTTGTAAGTGAGACATGTAGGCTGAAAATAAAGAGGTGTATCTTTTTTCTATTTCTTAAGATCTATTGACATATTTTGCAGACTTTTTAAGAACATTCATGATTTAGAATAGGCCAAGGTAGAAGATTGAAGAAGAGTCTTATAATCTTGAAGGGTTAAGGTGTCTGTTGTCAGTTAATGCAATACTTTCTTCTCAGAATGCCGACACAAATGGATTACCTATGGATGGTTTCCTGCTCCCATTGTCTTCAACTAATGGCTTGCCCACATCCCATATGCAGTCAATACAGGAGGAAGCAACCCAGATTGCACAGGTAAGATGGATCAATTCAGGCAACCATAAACACCTATCTTTACATAATGTAGAGATGGCAAAATTGCATGCTATTTTCCGAGGATATGGCAGTTTGTGGGTCCATTTGAATTAAAAGGATATTGTCAGTTGAGAGACAATTCCAGTGATTCACATTAAGATAAGATTAAACAGGAAATTTAGTCTTGAAATCAAATTATTTACATAACACAGGAGCAACACATTGTTTTGGTGTCACTATTGTGATCTCTACCTTCTTTGCACAGAAGTGAGTCTTCTCATACATGTATGAGCATATATAGAACACTTGTATAATTTTCTGAGGCATACGAGGAGATCCATCAGGCCGAAATGTTAATGTTATATATAAATTATCAGTGCAAACATGGTTTGGGAATGTACAACCCACTAAAATTAGACAAAGAAATTTCAAACTTTATCAGAAGATTGATATTGTGTAATCTGTACAATTTATTTACATTTCTTATGGACTGTGCATATTTTGTCTTTTACTCAGGACCATGGACTGAATTTCATCGCACAAGGTTTGCCTTTAGATTCAAGCAGCCAACTTTCCCCATCAAATTCAGGAGACCCACAGAGCCCCCTACATGTATCAGTTCGCAGGATAAAAGTTGTTGATGATCTTTTGGCTGTATTTATGGACAGTAGCATTATGAATGAGACTTTAAAGATGAACTTTGTAAATGAAAATGCTGTTGATGATGCTGGGGTGTCAAGGGAGGTTTACACTGCATTTTGGGAGCAATTTTTGGAACAGTGTGAAGGTGAAACTGAACGAGTTCCAAGGCTGAGGGCTGAATGGCAAGCAGTTGGGCAGATATGGGTGAAAGGCTTACTAGACCATGGTGTCTTTCCAGTGAGGCTGTCAAAGGCTTTCATTTTAGCCTGCATCCACGGAATGGACTCAGTTGATGTAGACATTCTGATTGCATCGTTTCTCAACTATCTCCCTCCTGTTGAGAGATCTGCTGTCAACAAGGCTCTCCAAGGCACAATGGATGAAAATGATGAAGAGGACCTGCTTGATCTTTTTACAAGGATGGGTTCCCACTTCCTACCACCTAAGAACAACATGCAGCCTGCCATTGAAACAATGGCTCATAAGGCCATTCTCCAAGAGCCAAAGTATATAATGGATTGCTTCTCCACACCCATGGCACGTCTGCAGCTGAAACTGTCAGGCAAGGAAAGTGTGTTGTCTCTGTATGAGACAAAGAAGGCCACAGGCAAAAGACTAGTGCAGCTGTTTGAAACAACAAAATTGATGCTGTCTCACGGAGAACAGACAACCTTTAACCATCTTCAGCGTTATGTTAAAAACGCTGATGAAACCAAAGCTGAGAAAATCCTGCGCTTCTGCACAGGATCTTCTGTGATATGTGTTGACAAAATTTTGGTGTGCTTTAATGCTGAAACTGGGCTCAACAGAAGGCCTGTTGCTCACACCTGTGGAGCTACCCTTGAAGTGCCATGCACTTACAGTTCTTATCCTGAATTTCGCACCGAGTTCAACAATATCCTTTTCAGCAATTACTTTGAAATGGACATCATTTGAATCTGATGAGTGTACTAATGGTTACAGCTGTAATTGTTATATGTATGATTATCCTTGAGTTCATGAATTCTGTCTTTTCTCATTTGTCATTGAAGCATTTGATATATTCAGCCGTATAGTAAGCTGTCACACATTTAACTTTCTGATGGCTTAGTTGTATGTTAGCTGCGATTACACAAGGACTCTTTATTGTTTAAAATTCTTTGAAAATGACTGCATCTTTAACTTCTGTTGAAAACAAGGTTTGAGTTTATTGTTAGAGGGACAGATCACATCAAAATGTGCTGTACACATTATCATTGTTTTCATTTACTCCTGCCATCAGCCAGAATAAAGGCTCGCTTTTGTTTTAAGTTCAGTGTCCTCTCTCTCTCTCATTGTCTGCTTTTGGGTACGTTCTGTCAACACACCTGCATAGCCCGCAGTGACACACATTGGCCTGCTGTTTATCCATCTAGAATATTTTGTTGTGAGTTGCCTAGTTTTGTGAGATATTAGCTGTAGAGATCTCTTCCTTGTTGAAAAACTACATGAAGCTACATAAAGTCTACATAAAGACATTGCTACTAAGCATTAGGTACCATGTGAAACAAGAGAAAGGTAGGCTTGTACAGTCAATATCTCTAAAATTGGGTAACTCACACTACAGCTAGCAAACAGAAAAATGTGTAAATTTGATTTTAGGGTGAAAGGTCCATTAATATTAGCAAATAATGTCACTATGGTTGCAAAAAAGTTATTGAAAGTTAATGATAAGATCCTGTTTACAAATTCTTAAAGCTGATGTAGCCTATAAACATCATCTTGTAACAATAAGTCCTATTCCCCTTGATTAGCTTCCAAAATGTTTACTAGTTGTTTTGTTAATAAGCATATTGCCATCACAAGTTCTTTTTTGAAAGGACTTTGCCCATAACGTGACATACAGATGATCCACAATTCTTTATACTGTCTTATATAAATACAAATTAACAAGTAATGATTATCAGATTTAACATTTTCTTGGATAAACAAGTTTGTATGCCAGGATTTCAAATTAGATTAAATAGTATATATGGTTAATTATAAAATATTGCTACATTTTTGACAGATTATGCACTTCTGTCTACCCTTCTCTGAAATTTAAGTGCCTGGGAACACAGGCAGTCAATACACAGATGTTGTCGATATGCTTTTGTCATTTGCAGTTTTTTAGTTGTCAGTACTACATGGTCCCCCCCAAAAAATTAGAAATTGATTCGATTTCAGTTTATTTGTCCGGTAGTTCAACAACACATATCATCCTTTCAGAAGTGGCGAGTTTTTCAAAAATAGCATTCGAATGAAATTGCTGTTCATCAACAGTATAGGTGGGTGCAGAGAATTTATTATTCAGCTGATGAAATAAGCTTCAGATTAAATTCAGTAGCCAAAAAAGAATGTTTATATCTATTTGAAATTCTAGGAGTTCAAAATGTCTTGATTTAGTTCTTTATTTTTTCAGTTTTGTTTAACCAACATTAAAAAACTAAAGCTCGTCTGGAATCACAGTAAATAGTTTTAAAAAAAATAGCAAAAATTACATCAAATAATTATATTTTTAGACAGAGAAACTTGAGTTCAGAAAAATGCTAAAGGTGCCCCCCCTCAGATTATAATGCCCCTTAGTACCATTTCTTGTAGCCTACCAGTGTGACAGTGGGCGTTATAATATATATAGAGCAACAAGGCATAATACAATATCTCTTCAATTTTAAACTGTATTCTAGCCAACATCAACAACTAAACATTCCCGTCATTAACAAATAGAGATGGTGTAAATACCAACTCACCATTTAAAAATTATTACAAAATACTCAACATAAACCACCATTATCCTAGTAAACACTGTACATTAAAACTCCTAACACATTAAATTAATACTTCTCTTATGTTTTGATCCATGTATCAAGCCAAATAGACAGGTAAAGTAATCCGAAGTAATACACATAGACATAGAACTTGATAACATTTGACAGAAAATTACAATGTTTTTGTGCTAAAGAACACTCAGAATATCATTAACAGGCAGAGACTTCCCTTTATACTTTAGTTCACTGACCCTCCTGGAACACAATTATAAATATTTCTATATAAGATATTCTCATAAATGACTGTGTACTAGAAAGCTTACAGTTTAAAGTCTGTTAAATATCCAGAAGTTAGCTTTCTCACATACAGCACAGGTCAATTTTGAGAAACGTTCTCAGCTGCAGTGTATGGAATTTACACTAATGCCATGATGTTCTCTCTTAGATGCATGTACAAGTTTACAGCCTGACATGGGTCTGTTGGTGGAGTCAGATGGGACTCAGTCATGAGGATATTGCACAGTTCATACACATCGGGGTCACATGGTTTGGTCAGTCGGAAAACACACTCAGTTTTACACATTTCAACATGTTCTTCTTCAGTAGGGCAAAGGAAGTCTCTTGTCCCGTAGAGCTCAGGTAATGTATACATTACATTAGGTCGCCCACTGGGGATATTGATGTTTGTTGATGGCCTGATGGAGTGTGCATTCCAAACCTGTGCAGTGTCATCCAGCTCATCCTGTTGACAAGAATACAGAAATTAAAGAAATGCGATCGCATGTATGTATATACATATATACATATACGCAGATCACGATGAACTCAGTCACTTAGAGGAAGGTTTCTTATATTTATGCAATTTATTATTTTTAAACAATCATGTGTATTTTTGTAATCATGTACTTTACCTAATGTCATCTGTACAAGTGTTTCACACACTAACTCCTGTTACTGTTATGCTGTGATATTTTACATTAGTACTATTGGTCTTATTACTACCTGCTTGGCTCATCTACTCCTCTTATAATAATCAATTTGTTTTATGTCACTGATCATTGTATTTTGTATTTGAAAGTTATTTGGATATTCCAATCAAAATAATTCCAAATTGTAAATAGTTAATATTATAGATGAGAAATTTTCATATGCCATGTCAACATCTTCAACATAGATGTTACTGTAGTCTTGGTTGTTGAGCTCTGCCTTAAGGTGGCCAATTGCTTAAGCCTAAATTATAGTATTTACACAATTTTTCATTTACTCCCTGCTCCTGTCAACCTCTTCTCCCTGTCTTGTCTCTTTCTTCCTGCAAGTCTCTCCATTCCCTAAACCTGGCACAGATCTCATCTCTCACAATACTTCGTGTATTACCTCTCTATCACTTCTTCGGTTTCCTTTATCTCTCACTCACACACGCATGCATCCATACACACAACAAAACATATTTTATTAACTCACCTGGATGAGTCCCATGCAACAAAACTGGAGGAGGTTTTTGTCCAGAAACCCACCATCAAAGTACCCGTTGTCTCTGATGTCTGCAAATAAGGATAACCAGAACTCCAGACACTGGCTGCGAAGAAAACGCCACCAGTATTCAATCCTTTGATTGGCGGTACTTGCTCCCTCCAAGTAACTCTCAAGGGTGTCGTTAGGAGCCACGGGCACAAGGAAACGCTGAAAGCCTCTAACATGGCCATTTTCAGTTCCAAGATCGCCTCTCACAACTCTAGGGCAGCCCTTTAAACGCTGCACCGCTTCTATGTAATACCCCCCGATCACTTTCGGATTACTATTTGTTGTGTACGCATTAAGCCAGATTATTTTTCTCGAGAAACCGTCAATACTACCATTGATACAGATGCCATATGGCTTCAGTTTGTCGTATGAGTCCATGTGCCAGATGAAGTTCGGCCCTTTTGAAAAATAGTTCCTTCGCCTGAAACGTCTTGCTTGCCTCAGTGCGACGCCTCGGGGATCCAGCTCCTTCAACACCAAGCGCACATCCTCTTTCCTCACGCGTAGTCCATGTTCCCTGCATTTAGTGTACATCCATCGGTATCCGTGAAGCTGCCCAGAGTACTGCAGTTGGTTGTCAATAAATTCAACCAAGACGGCCAGGTCAGAGTACGCTTTGTGACGAGTGTGTCCCCTTGTGCTAAGAACTCTCTTCAGATGTCTTTCGCTTATATGAAAACTGTGTCTACTGCAAAGCACAGTTTTAATGTCTTTATAGTTTAGTCCAAGCTCAAAGTAAAAATCTATGAATCGCTCAAATGGGTGTGTGTCCTCCATCGCTGTGGTTGTTTCTGAGGTTTCAGTGCTGATTTGGAGGTGTATGGTTTTGCGAGATCTCGCAAAAGTTTTGCGAGATCCCGAGTTTGTTTTGCGAGATCTCGCAAAACTTTTGCGAGATCTCGCAAAAAAAACAAACTCGGGATCTCGCAAAAGTTTTGCGAGATCCCGAGTTTGTTTTGCGAAATCTCGCAAAAAAAACAAACTCGGGATCTCGCAAAAGTTTTGCGAGATCCCGAGTTTGTTTTGCGAAATCTCGCAAAAGTTTTGCGAGATCCCGAGTTTGTTCATCGTAATTTTTTTTTCTCCCATGTCCCCTGCGGGGCTCCGTAAAATACAAACCTAGCTGTGTGAACAAAGCCTGGCTCCTTTAATCCTGCATGAAAAACCTCAGGATGCAGGTTATTATTACTCTTTCCTGTGGGCACACCTGTCACACCTGAGAGTCAGCTAGAAACTTACAGTGACGTGGACATCATGCAAAGACTGACAGACTCTGTAATACTGCAAATGATCAGTGACTCAGGTTAACACTAAACCTTAAACAGTACCTCTGTGTCTCTATGTGTGCTGAACATCTAGAATCAGGATTTCATTCAGGCTGCATTGACTGTGGGACTTTTCTCTGTTAAAAACAGGTTGAAGACGGCTCAGAAACATTTGAAGATTAAAATTTAGCATTATGGCTGCTGGTGGTGTGTAAAGCCTCTACTCAGCTGTATTTTTGTTACTAATTTATGTTTGTTGTTGTTTAACACAGATTTCAGAAGAGCAAAGATGAGCACTGTTGCTTCATCCTCAATAGTTTAACTGGATTGGAAATCAAAAAAATCCTGATTCTTCTTCCACAGAAGTTTCATTTGTCAGTGTGGGACTGCTGAGTCACCTGAAGAACTCATTTCATTCTCCACGATGTTCATTTACAGAAATGTTTCACAGGAACTGATTCCTCCCAAAGGGTGAACTAGTGTGTTTCCATAGATTATCTCTGTATGAATGTACTTCTTAAATGAAGGCAAGTGTTTGTCCTTTTTTGTTCCTCAGGTACAGTACGTGATATTAAGGGCAGGCGGTCATCACTGGGGGAAGACAAGAAGCAGACGTACTTCCAAGAGGGAGCTGCAGTGAGCACACAGCCTGGTCACTGAGGTCAGAGGTCAGAATCTGAAACAGCTCAGGTTTATATTCTAGGGGTTATAAAAAATTCAAAATGTATTTGTAAAGAAACCTTTAAATAATATTTTAAATAATAATCATAATTATGATTATTATTAGCAATATCAAACATCTAAGTGGATTTTCTGTCACACGTATTGTGTTAGCCCTGCGATAAACTGACAGCCTGTCTTTGTCCTGTATCAGCTGGGATAGGCTTCATCCTCCCGCTACCTTGAATTGGATACATTGTATTCCAATTATGTAATCTCATCATTTACAAACTCAAGGTATCTAACCAAAATGTAAGCATTAATGGTAAAAATGGGAAAGCAGAAATAAGTGTGACATGAATGTAAACGTGTTAGCTGACATAGAGGACAGCTACATGTAGTCTGAAAAACCTTTGTTGTCAAGTTTGCAGGTCCATCAGCACGAGACATTCTTACATAGAAGAGACTGTTAAAGTCTCTAACTCAGTGAAGCATTATTGGTCCAGTCTGTTTGGATAAATATAGTAAGTTGATATATGTGCATTTATTGACACATTTTCTTAAGTGCTTATCCAGTTCAGGATCACAGTGAAGCTGCAGCTGGATATGTTCAGTAAAGAAACCTTACAAAAGTTAACAATAAACCTGCATCTCTGTACGTTGTTGTCCACAGGATGAGAAAATCAAACTGGAAGACTGTGGAACATGTTAATAAATGTTTGTGTTTATCCCTGTGTCTTTCACAGGAGGCGCTGAAAGGTTTCCCTAATAGTTCCTGGTGAATCAAAGCAGAACCATAAAGGTTGCTGGACTGCATGATGGCCTTACCCCTGAGAAGTCATCCTGTTAAAGGAGGAACCAGTTAGAAGCTGTTTTCAAAGCAGCTGAGCAGATTTCATCTCAAGTAAGCGATTAACTGTTTGGTCATTTGTTCTGCCACTTAAAGGACATTAAAGGACGTCTTTTGAGTGTCTAGTTGAATTAATTCTACTGGCTTTCATGGTCATTTGTGATTATGGACATATTTTTCATGTTCATCAACCATTTAGTAAATTCTCTCTATTTAGTAATATCTGTCAGCAAAAAAATGTAATGTAAATATAAAAATATCTAAATATCTCCTGCCCTTTATATTTTAATGATGTAAGACCAGACGTCTGTTATCGTGTTACTTTAGCATTCTTCACATATCAATGAGATGCTGTACAGTACAATCCTACTGACACGACGGATAACGACGGCTATTCGTTACACGACACATTCGAGCTGCATGATGCAGACAAAATGACTAAATCATCTTTTTGTGGTTTATTGTCTTCAAACCAGCAGACAAAGCCGATGGCAGAAGATGTTTGGAGAAGAACTTCAGGCCGTGTACTGAAAAGGTATTTTTTTCTTGTTATCAAAAGACATTTAGAGTTGTCTAAAAAAAGTTGTAGAAACCAGTTGGCTTCTACAACTGGTTGTGCTGAAGTAAAGCTTACAGTCTAAGAAATCACAGTGTTGATATTCAGCACAAGGAGAAAATCTCACTTGTTTGAATTTATTTACAATCATAGTTTTATAAATTCTGACTGTAAACAGCTTTTACAGCTTTGATATTGTATGACACTCGATATCAGGTGATGGGAATTAATTTAAAGGTTTCTCTGTCCCTATGAGCCATTTACACTGACCAGTGTCACTTTAACTGTAACACATTCATTATTTAGATCCAGCATTTCTAAGAGAAACAACTGAATGTAAAAAATGGCAGCCCTCAGGCCAGGTTTAATTGATAGAGATATATGCATGCATTATGAAATTTATGTATCCCAGATTATTTTTATTCATCTAGTCATGGCAGACACCCCCCCCCCCCCCCCCCACCCCCACCCTTCCTCCCAAGTTAACTGCAACCCAAAAGAAGTAGTGGGGCTATTTACACACTCACAACCAGTGTGGGGTAGAAAGAGCCACCAAAAACCTGTCAGCCTGCACAGATACAGATGTGCTAAAAGCTATAAGAGTTAGAAGCTGTGCTTATGGAGAAACTTTCTAAGTCTAACAGGACAGGTACTCCTGCCCAAATAACATGATATAACCCCACATACAGCCCAGCCATAAAGAGAACCAAGTCATTTAGTTAAAGACAGCATGGGACCAAATGCATGTAACCAGCCTGCACCCACCTGACATTTCTTCCTCCTGAATTAAATGAATGAATGGATGAAATTTAAATGACTACAAACCTAAAGCCACTAGTTCCCACACTGGAGTTCCCTGACACAGTGTGTTAACTGTACTGAGCTTGTGTCAACAGTTGTAAAAGGCTAAGCTACCTGAGACACTGCATTGAATAATTGTTTCTATCTTAATGATTTCAGCTGACTGGTTTCAGCTCAGATGTTCTGCTTTTTCCTTTCAGTAGATCAAAGCAGCTCGTGCTCTTTCTGCTTCCATTTTCATGGCAAGAAGAAGAAGAAGAAGAAGAATGCTTCAGCGAAGTGGCGTTCATGGTCTCAGTGAACAGTCATGGTCACACACTGCATGTGTTTTTAAAAGCAACATGTCTGTTCACCACAACAATCGAGATGTGTAATATTAGTGCATGCTACGATTTGTTCTTGAACATCAGTTCTGTTTTCTACTTTGACCACTTAGACCAAAAAAGTGTTGTTTTCAGATTCTTTCTTTTAAATCTATAAAGCACCTGTTCATTTTTAATTAAAATTAGTTTCACATAAATGTTAGTGTTTCCTTTATGATCTTTTAATGCTTACACTACACTGTACACGTCTACATTAGAGACATTTCTGTTACCTATTTATGAGACTGGGCTGCTTGACTACAATTTGGAAATGGATGCAAAATTACATGGAGCGTGCTATCGTTTCTTTTTTAATATATGATGGACTGAACACAGGAGGTGTCTGACTAAGCAAAGATTAATCTGATCCCATTTCTACCTGTCTCTACTGTTTCAACATTTCACTGAAGTTTGCTTAACTGTAACTGTAAGGATATATATTTATTCCAGCTCTCATAGGGCAAAGGAATGACTCAGACTTTTCAAATGTTCTTTGATTAGATACACAATATGAAGTTCACAATTTTCTTACAAATAAAACTCTAATGACAAACATGAACAGGTGTGCTTATTTCTGAGACATGGATGTTTGTAAACAACTTTATTTTTTGAATGTGTTCATATTTAGACAGTGTGCATTTGTATGCTGAAACTGTAATGGTGAACCTGAGGTGATGGTCAACAGAAGGCAAATATATATAAATATAAAACAATATTGAAGTAATGTATTTACCCTGTGCAGCATGTATGGACGCTGTGCACGCAATCACCTTATTCACTGTAGTAAACATGTACCGCTAGCTGACGTGACTGATTGTCTCCATGGTTACATCGTATATTATGTATAGCTATGTAAACAGTAAACAGCTTCCAAAGATACCACCATAGCTCTCTGCAGCTGTAACACTTTCACCCTTTGCAAATCATTTCACGTTTTTGATAGTTATGAAGACAGAATATGTTTTTAAGGTCATGCTAGGTGGTTGCTATGGTGGTTGCTGTGGACTAGGGTGGACCGCGCGTCCGAATCCTGTTATTAGCTGTCCGCCGTAGGAAGGCTGCGTTCCATTTAGAAGTAGCTCCAGTCTGCCGTAACTCGAACTCAAACCCCGTTTTGTTCTTTAATTAAAGGCATTTTATAGCCGTTCATGACATGCACGCACACATATAAAACACTTTGCCTCACCATGAGAATGCAGCTTTACTAAAACCTTTAAAGTATCTGATATAGGATAGAAAAATGAAGCAACCAGAGATTTAATGATGAAGACTCTGGGTTCTGTAGTTCACGTTTTACAGTCCTGAATGACTCTTTGCACATCCATATAATTTATTGAAGAGGAGTTTAGAATGCACTTTACATTTAGACTGTTGCTGTTTAATTTTTTACATTGTTACTGTGTTATGTCATGAATAAAGTTGACCTGCTAGGGGTTTGATGGATCAGCTGGACAATACAGTCAGACAGACTTCATTCATGATATGCAAGAATCCTAGTTGGATTTTTGTTTTCACTCATATTTTTTAGCCAAATATTGAAAACAACTGTGACAGACTGGATACCTGGTCAGGGTGTACATTACCTTTCACTCAAGCATCCCAGGACAGGGACCTGCCCCACCATGAGCCTGGGTGGATACGTGGTTATAATATAAAATGACTGATACTGCATATGAATATTTCATGAAAATCGAATTATAATATGAATTCCTAGGTGTTTGTTATAGCCAGCAAGAGTAATATTGATTACATATATCTGAAACCCTAATCCTAACCCTAGCTCAACAGACCACAATGCCCTGGACTGTCAGTATTATTACATGCTGTGAACATAAGTAGCTTTGATCACAGTTTATGTTGTAAAAGAGAAGAAATACTGAAAAAAAGATCTACATTGTGATATTATCTCTTCCAAACTGACCAGAAACATGCTTGTCAGACTCTCACAGCACAGGATCAGACTCACTGTGCATGACGGCTCAGGCCAATAATGTTTGTTAGATTGTCAGTTGTTTATACTTCTGTACAGTTAGGGTCACCATCTCTATTTCAGTATAATTAATATACAGAAAACACTAAAAGTTGATTGTCTTCCAATATTCTAACATAATTAGAAAACTTTGACTTTGTAAGTACATATTGTTACAGTCCTAATGCCAATATGATTCTTCATAACTCCTGCTTTGAAATACTGAGCTTTAAAATTGACCTCATGAAAGATAATTTACAGTGGCAGTCTGTCAGGATAATTCTGACTATAAGATCACTGTATTAATCTGAATCCTTCTGAAATGTGCTGTGAATGAATGCTGATGCAACTCACTGTGGGTAAGCTGTTAATAAAATGAATCTGACACATGCAACACATTCACAGAGGACACAAAGGGAGGACACGCAGAGGCTGTGTTAAAGTCAGAAATCCAAATCTTTATTCAAAAACAGGCGGCAGTTACAAACAGGAAGACAAGCAGTCCATTAAACAGTCTACAGGGTCAAACATACAGTGAATTCAAACAACAGTAAAAAAATAACTGGACACTGAAAAACGTAAAGCAATGTGTGACGCAATAAAAGGAAGCAGCGCAGTATATTCACTGAATTATCATCAATTACAAAAGAGAAAAACGATGATTTCTAAGGTTTGTTTTCTAAATGCAGTTAGAGTGTGGCTGGTAAAGATGGAAACATACAGAATGTAAACTGTGTGAGTTTGATGAACCTTGTTAGTAACAAATGAGGTAAAAAAACCAAAACAGACAAAACACAGAAAGAGGCTCTCAGTATTCATGAATAATTAGAAAGCATCTAAACATTCTGGTCATGGATTTTTACAGTCTTAGTTCCGCTCGCTGTCATGATTATAATCATCATGATCAATGGTGAGGCCGTGAGGTGGGCGGGGCTGTCTCTGGTGGAACAGTGTCTGGCACATGTTGATGAAACATCCCAGTACACTGGTTTAGTTTCCTCTCCAGCTGTTGGACATTTGACACTTCAACATTAAGGGGGAGAAGAAGAAACAGTGTTAGGTCAGGTGACCACATGGTTTCTAAAATAACTGACAGCAAGTAACCAGGCTGTTAGAAATGGATATCATGTGTTTAGAGTTACTGTAGTTAGATAGCTCTACTTACCAAAAGCAGAAGCACACAGATGACAGATCAGACGCTGAATGTTGCAGGAACATGCTGATGTGTGGTGATCATTCAGTGCTGCTCCGGGAGGTTAGACAGTCCAAGACTGATATCCTGTCCATCTGAGAGTTTGAAAACACACATGCAAAGATTTATTTTGTGTTACAGTCAAAGTTCGATGTTTGTTTTTGTCCTTTAAAAATGTTCGTATATTTGAAAGCACTAACATTTAAAGATGACTCGGATCGTCTCTCTCTAAGAGTATCTCCTTTAAAGGGGAGACAAGTGTATCCACTGATCCATGTCACTTTACCTGGATGATGACTCCTCTCTCCCTCACTCAGAAACACTCCTAATATAACCAAGCAAATAAATAATATTGAAGATTTACTTACATCATTACAAAAACATCAAAAACATCTCCCTTTGATTCCATTTCTCCATTCCTGCTAAACATCAGGCTACAAATACCCAGTAAATCACAGTAAAATGTAAAGCACATATTTTCTCTGCTTTGTCTAACCTCTGCAGAGCCCCTCTGTCAAGAAAAACATATCTGTAAGCATAAAACAAATATACATTTCATAACACTGCACTGGACAAACCTCGGTCAGTTGATTTCCTCTGTGCAGTGTAGACAAGCATCAGTCAGCAAGTCAAGGTGGTGAGATGGACTGGTGCCCTTTGTGACTCTGCTAGTTCTTCTGAGGAAACACCACCGACTTTCCACACCATCACCATCTGTGAGCACAAACTGGCGCTCTGTCAGCATGCAGGAAATCAGATATCACACACACAGGGGTGAAGAAACATTAGAGCTCAACTTTGGATACTTTAGATCTAAACAGATCAAACTAGCTCTTAGTTTCAGCAATCAGTGAACAGACAAACAATGATACCATACTGATTCTGTATGAATACAATATGGTATTTTCAATACAGGTGTCAAATTAATTTATTAAAACTAATACAGATATATGTATATATATTTTTTTTTGATAAATTAGTTTGCTAAATTATAAGAATATTTTTTTATTTAACAATTGCAACTGAAAGAAATTAAATATTGAACAAAAATATATTGTCACATTCTTCATTCTCAAATACAAATTTCACAAAGTAAATTTTTGATTAAATGAAAAAATATGAATTACAAAAAATAATTGTATATTATTAAAATATTATGCAACCATGACCAAAGCCAGAATCATCATTACAGTATTGTGGACTTAATGCTTGGGTAATAGTGATAAACTTCAGGGGAGATCATGATGACAGACAACTGTAAACAACACTCTGAAGTCAAGCTTCTTTTCTTGTTTCTGTGACATCAGCATGCTGACAGACTTGAAGTTGCTACAGATTTTAAAAAGTGATAATTATAGGGAAGAAACTTCTCTTTTTCATCCGTTTAATCAAACATTTGATGCCTCAGCTGTCTCAGTCCTATAGCATTCTGCAACTACAACTAACCTGAGGAGGCTTGGATTTGGCTGCAGATACCCCTGTACATCCTTCTCAGCAGCACACATGTGGGTACCATTTAATCACACTTCTTCCTGAGCTTTGCTTCATCACAAGACTAAAGGTGGCATCCCGTGTCACGGTCTTATCATCATCCAATTGGAGAAGAAACATTTACGCGCCTCCTGGTTTTGTTTTCTGATCCTGCAAAAAGACTGAGGACAACAAAGCCCAGAGAACACGAGATGCACAACATCCAACATTCAGACTCAACAGCCTCCATAAATGAAGAGCACCAGGTTGGTCCAGTTATACTAGATATAAGCATAATTCACATTACTGTGTATGAATAATAATCAAAAGACAAACTGTGACCAGTGTGTGAATGTGTGTGTGAATGGGTGGATGACTGGATGTGTAAAGCGCTTTGTGGTCCTTAGGGACTAGTAAAGCGCTATACAAATACAGGCCATTTACCATTTACAAGATGCAGAGCATGAGGTCCCATTATCAGACTGCAAACAAACATCCTCCAGGCTTCTTTGTTGGCAGAGGTGATAATTCTCCCATCAGGGATCAGTAGCGTGCATTAACCTGTGGTATAAGCAGCAGTCAGTGAAATATTACTGTTTCAGATAAGAAATCTAGCACATAAAAGCCAGGGTGGGAGGGATCTCTGCAACTGACTTACCTCTGCACGTGTAAGGCTGTTCCTCCAGCCTCAACAAAAATCTGACTCTCCAGTCACAGACAAAAAAAAAAACTCCAGCTGGGAGATAGAAAACGCTGTCTGGGTCTTGCTGGATGTTGCTGGTCAGAGTCCACACATTAGCAGAGTGCTGCTTGGTCCCACTGACCCATGTGGACAGTGACTGTGGAGAACCGTTCTGGCAAACGGAAAAGAGAATTAAAATGACAAAAAGCCAAACAGGATTTCCACAAAGACTCTCTGGGAATCAGCAATCAGAAAATCATTGGTTCATATTTCAATTAAATATGAACAAGTTCTTTAACTGTAAGTAGTTAGGATCTGATTTAATTTACATCCTTTACACAGCACATGTGTCCAGGCTGTCAGATAGAATTAATCATTCAGTAAGAAAGATTGCCAGCTCTAATATTATTACCACACAATCCAAGGACACACCAACAGCTCAGATTTCTAGAACTATTTAAACAAATGTCAGTCTATCCATTCATTTTCTTCTGAATATTCAATTCAGGTTCACAGTGGGAGGTTGGGGGGTATCGTGGAATTTTGTAAATAAAGTCTGCAACACAGAAAGAGCTGTGATCAAGCTATTTATTACTGCGCGCAGGAGAGCCAACACACATCAAACATCAAAGTCCACAGTCATGCCAGCTCTGCCACAGAAGTTGTGCTCCTACTCCTTTGTGCATTCCAAGGAAGAGGGAGGAAGTTACAAACTGATCATACCACACTTCACACACCTCGCTATGAAACCTAACGGATCAATGGGTATGCTGTTTTGTGCCCTTGGCCTTATCAGCACCTGTAAAGGGAGTTGTTTTCTCAAACTGCTAATGCTAAAGTAAGTTCATCTAGTTTTAGAAACTTTCACTGAACAGTCTATAACAGTGTCACAACTAAGCATATGCATAAGCACTTAAATACTTTAAATGAGAATAATAGAAAATTTCTATTACAGGAGCTAGAGCCTGTCCCAGTAGTCATAGGTAGACCTGGACAGGTCACCAGTCTGTCAGAGGACTAACAGAGAGCCAGACATCAGAGTAACAAATCTATTTAAAATTAATGTAAGCTTGCTACAGCTTTATGCATGAACATGTGTTTCTGTGCTCACAGTCCACCTCTCAGGAACCTGCAGTTCATTTTAAGTCTACTTTAAACAGACCTCACAAAAGGCTGATGTGGCTGGATCAGTAGTCTGATTTAAGTACAATACCTTTGGCCAGGGATTAATCTGGTACATCGCTTCACTGCAGTCTTACGTTTTCCCCCCACACCTGGATTAAAAAATACTGATGTTTACATATAACAGATTCAGCTGATGCAGCCTGACTCAATCCTGATTCTAGATGTTCAGCACACACAGAGACACAGAGGTACTGTTTAAGGTTTAGTGTTAACCTGAGTCACTGATCATTTGCAGTATTACAGAGTCTGTCAGTCTTTGCATGATGTCCACGTCACTGTAAGTTTCTAGCTGACTCTCAGGTGTGACAGGTGTGCCAGCAGGAAAGAGTAATAATAACCTGCATCCTGAGGTTTGTCATGCAGGATTAAAGGAGCCAGGCTTTGTTCACACAGCTAGGTTTGTATTTTACACTGACCCTGGGTCAGTATAAGTATCATACAGTTTAAACGAAGCACTGAAACTTCACATATTTATTACAGATGCATTGAAGCTAATGGGGATATTCACTGTCAATCTGTGGCTGTGATTAATCACTTTACTAGGAAACTTTATTAACTAGTAACTTCATCAGTCATGACAGAAGCTAACATTTCTGTCCTAACATCGTTTAAACAGTAACAGCTTTATTACAATATAAGCTAACGTTTACACCGTAACTTTAAGCTAGCACCATAAAGACGGTAAAACACGTAATAATATCTACAAATGCATCTTGGGAGTGAGAACGTGTTGAAATTTGTGTGTCTGAGTCTTCTATTAAAAGTTAATGGAGATGTAGAAAAACACTTTATTTCGCCAAGACAGTGCGTTTCTCGCTATTACATGCATTTGAATGGAGTTCTCGCCCAAAACAAAGTATAGGTTTTCATTTTGTGAACAACTTGAAAATCTCAACACGGGGGTGTTGAATTCTATAAGGTAAAGCCATAAATATGTGTGTCTGAGTCTTCTATCAAAAGTTACAGCTATCTTTATGAAGTTGTAGAAAAACGCTTTATTTCGCCAAGACAATGCGTTTCTCGCTATTACATGCATTTGAATGGAGTTCTCACCCAAAACAAAGTATAGGTTTTCATTTTGTGAACAACTTGAAAATCTCTGCTCAAACAGCTGCAAAACCTATTTCCCAAACACGGGGATACTGAATTCTATAATATCAAGCCATAAATATGTGTGTCTGAGTCTTCTATCAAAAGTTACAGGTATCTTTATAAAGTTTTAGAAAAACGCGTTATTTCACCAACTTAGTGCGTTTCGCTATTACATGCATTTGAATGGAGTTCTCGCCCAAAACAAAGTATAGGTTTTCATTTTGTGAATAACTTGAAAATCTCTGCTCAAACAGCTGCAAAACCTATTTTGCCAGCAAGGGAATATTGAATTCTATAATATCAAGCCATAAATATGTCTGTCTGAGTCTTTTATCAAAAGTTACAGCTATCTTTATGAAGTTGTAGAAAAACGCTTTATTTCGCCAAGACAATGCGTTTCTCGCTATTACATGCATTTGAATGGAGTTCTCGCCCAAAACAAAGTATAGGTTTTCATTTTGTGAACAACTTGAAAATCTCTGCTCAAACAGCTGCAAAACCTATTTGCTCAACACGGGGGTGTTGAATTCTATAAGGTAAAGCCATAAATATGTGTGTCTGAGTCTTCTATCAAAAGTTACAGCTATCTTTATGAAGTTGTAGAAAAACGCGTTATTTCACCAACTTAGTGCATTTCTCGCTATTCCATGCATTTGAATGGCGTTCTTGCCCAAAACAAAGTATAGGTTTTCATTTTGTGAATAACTTGAAAATCTCTGCTCAAACAGCTGCAAAACCTATTTGCTCAACACGGGGGTGTTGAATTCTATAAGGTAAAGCCATAAATATGTGTGTCTGAGTCTTCTATCAAAAGTTACAGCTATCTTTATGAAGTTGTAGAAAAACGCTTTATTTCGCCAAGACAATGCGTTTCTCGCTATTACATGCATTTGAATGGCGTTCTCGCCCAAAACAAAGTATAGGTTTTCATTTTGTGAATAACTTGAAAATCTTACCTCAAACAGCTGCAAAACCTATTTCGCCAGCAAGGGAATATTGAATTCTATAACATAAAGTCATAAATATGTGTGTCTGAGTCTTCTATCAAAAGTTACAGGTATCTTTATAAAGTTTTAGAAAAACGCGTTATTTCACCAACTTAGTGTGTTTCGCTATTACATGCATTTGAATGGAGTTCTCGCCCAAAACAAAGTATAGGTTTTCATTTTGTGAACAATTTGAAAATCTCTGCTCAAACTGCTGCAAAACCTATTTCCCAAGCACGGGGATACTGAATTCTATAATATCAAGCCATAAATATGTGTGTCTGAGTCTTCTATCAAAAGTTACAGGTATCTTTATAAAGTTTTAGAAAAACGCGTTATTTCACCAAGACAGTGCGTTTCGCTATTACATGCATTTGAATGGAGTTCTCGCCCTAAACAAAGTATAGGTTTTCATTTTGTGAATAACTTGAAAATCTCTGCTCAAACAGCTGCAAAACCTATTTCACCAGCAAGGGGATATTGAATTCTATAATATCAACCATAAATATGTGTGTCTGAGTCTTCTATCAAAAATTACAGCTATCTTTATGAAGTTGTAGAAAAATGATTTATTTCACCAAGACAGTTCGTTTCTCACTATTACGTGTATTTGAATGGAGTTCTCGCCCAAAACAAAGTATTGGTTTTCATTTTGTGAATAACTTGAAAATCTCTGCTCAAACAGCTGCAAAACCTATTTCCCAAGCACAGGGATATTGAATTCTATAATATCAAGCCATAAATATGTGTGTCTGAGTCTTCTATCAAACATTACAGCTATCTTTATGAAGTTGTAGAAAAATGATTTATTTCACCAAGACAGTTCGTTTCTCACTATTACGTGTCTTTGAATGGAGTTCTCGCCCAAAACAAAGTATAGGTTTTCATTTTGTGAACAACTTGAAAATCTCTGCTCAAACAGCTGCAAAACCTATTTCGCCAGCAAGGGGATATTGAATTCTATAACATAAAGTCATAAATATGTGTGTCTGAGTCTTCTATCAAACGTTACAGCTATCTTTATGAAGTTGTAAAAAAACGCGTTATTTCACCAACAGCTGCAAAACCTATTTGTTCAACACGGGGGTGTTGAATTCTATAAGGTAAAGCTATAAATATGTATGTCTGAGTCTTCTATCAAAAGTTACAGCTCTCTTTATGAAGTTGTAGAAAAACGCGTTATTTCACCAACTTAGTGCGTTTCTCGCTGTTACATGCATTTGAATGGAGTTCTCACCCAAAACAAAGTATAGGTTTTCATTTTGTGAATAACTTGAAAATCTCTGCTCAAGTAGTTGGCCTCAACCAGCAGCACAGGCCCTGTTGTGGTGTATTTGGCCTCAGCCATAATCACAGGCCCTGGTGTGGTGAAGATGGCCACAGCCAGAGCCACAGGCCCTGGTGTGGTGTAGTTGGCCTCCACCAGCAGCACAGGCCCTGGTGTGGTGAAGTTGGCCTCAGCCATAATCACAGGCCCTGGTGTGGTGAAGATGGCCTTGGCCAGAAGCAAAGGCACTCGTGTGGTGTAGATGGCCTCCACCAGCAGCACAGGCCCTGGTGTGGTGAAGTTGGCCTCAGCCATAATCACAGGCCCTGGTGTGGTGAAGATGGCCTTGGCCAGAAGCAAAGGCACTTGTGTGGTGAAGATGGCCTCAACCAGCAGCACAGGCCCTGATGTGTTGTACATGGCCACAGCCAGTGCCACAGGCCCTGGTGTGGTGTAGTTGGGCTCAACAAGCAGCACAGGCCCTGGTGTGGTGTAGTTGGCCTCGGCCTGAAGCAAAGGCCCTGGTGTGGTGTAGATGGCCTAGGAAGGAGCCACAGGCCATTGTCTGCAATGAAGGGTCTACAATGTCGATGTTGGGTATTTACTCTTTGTATATGGCGAAGATGGCCTTCCAAAAGGCCCTGGTGTGGTGTAGTTGGCCTCAAACAGCACCACAGGCTCTGTTGTGCCTCAGCAAGAAGCACAGGACCTGGTGTGGATTAGTGGGCTCAGCCAGAAGCACTGGCCCTGGTGTGGTGAAGGTGGCTTCAGCCAGCAGCACAGGCCCTGGTGTGGTGTAGGTGGTCTCAGCAAGAAGCACAGACCCTGGTGTGGTGTAGTCCCCTCGGCCAGAAGCAGAGCACTGTTGTGGTGCAGATGGCCTCAGCCAGTGCCACAGGCCCTAGTCTGGTGTAGTTGGCCTCAACCAGCAGCACAGGCCCTGTTGTGGTGTATTTGGCCTCAGCCATAATCACAGGCCCTGGTGTGGTGAAGATGGCCTTGGCCAGAAGCAAAGGCACTCCTGTGGTGTAGATGGCCTAGGACAGAGCCACAGGCCATTGTCTGCAATGAAGGGTCTACAATGTCGATGTTGGGTTTTTACTTTTTGTATACGGCGAAGATGGCCTTCCAAAAGACCCTGGTGCGGTGTAGTTGGCCTCAAACAGCAGCACAGGCCCTGTTGTGGTTTAGGTTGCCTCAGCAAGAAGCACAGGACCTGGTGTGCAGTAGTGGGCTCAGCCAGAAGCACTGGCCTTGGTGTGGTGAAGGTGGCTTCAGCCAGCAGCACAGGCCCTGGTGTGGTGTAGTCGCCTCGGCCAGAAGCAGAGCACTATTGTGTTGTACATGGCCACAGCCAGTGCCACAGGGCCTGGTGTGGTGTAGTTGGGCTCAACAAGCAGCACAGGCCCTGGTGTGGTGTAGTTGGCCTCGGCCTGAAGCAAATGCCCTGGTGTGGTGTGGATGGCCTAGGAAGGAGCCACAGGCCATTGTCTGCAATGAAGTTTCTACAATGTCGATGTTGGGTTTTTACTCTTTGTATACGTCGAAGATGGCCTTCCAAAAGGCCCTGGTGCGGTGTAGTTGGCCTCAAACAGCAGCACAGGCCCTGTTGTGGTTTAGGTTGCCTCAGCAAGAAGCACTGGACCTGGTGTGGAGTAGTGGGCTCAGCCAGAAGCACTGGCCTTGGTGTGGTGAAGGTGGCTTCAGCCAGCAGCACAGGCCATGGTATGGTGTAGGTGGTCTCAGCAAGAAGCACAGACCCTGGTGTGGTGTAGTCGTCTCGGCCAGAAGCAAAGCACTGGTGTGGTGAAGATGGCCACAGCCAGAGCCACAGGCCCTGGTGTGGTGTAGTTGGCCTCAACCAGCAGCACAGGCCCTGGTGTGGTGAAGTTGGCCTCAGCCATAATCACAGGCCCTGGTGTGGTTTAGGTTGCCTCAGCAAGAAGCACAGGACCTGGTGTGGAGTAGTGGGCTCAGCCAGAAGCACTGGCCCTGGTGTGGTGAGTTTGGCTTCAGCCAGCAGCACAGGCCATTGTGTGGTGTAGGTGGTCTCAGCAAGAAGCACAGACCCTGGTGTGGTGTAGTCGCCTCGGCCAGAAGCAGAGCACTGTTGTGGTGCAGATTGCCTCAGCCAGTGTCACAGGCCCTAGTCTGGTGTAGTTGGCCTCAACCAGCAGCACCGGCCCTGTTGTGGTGTATTTGGCCTCAGCCATAATCACAGGCCCTGGTGTGGTGAAGATGGCCACAGCCAGAGCCACAGGCCCTGGTGTGGTGTAGTTGGCCTCAACCAGCAGCACAGGCCCTGGTGTGGTGAAGTTGGCCTCAGCCATAATCACAGGCCCTGGTGTTGTGAAGATGGCCTCGACCAGAAGCAAAGGCACTGGTGTGGTGAAGATGGCCTCAACAAGCAGCACAGGCCCTGGTGTGGTGTAGTTGGCCTCAACCAGCAGCACAGGCCCTGGTGTGGTGTAGTTGGCCTCAACCAGCAGCACAGGCCCTGGTGTGGTGAAGTTGGCCTCAGTCATAATCACAGGCCCTGGTGTGGTGAAGATGGCCTTGGCCAGAAGCAAAGGCACTCCTGTGGTGTAGATGGCCTAGGACAGAGCCACAGGTCATTGTCTGCAATGAATGGTCTACAATGTCGATGTTGGGTTTTTACTCTTTGTGTACGGCGAAGATGGCCTTCCAAAAGGCCCTGGTGCGGTGTAGTTGGCCTCAACCAGCAGCACAGGCCCTGGTGTGGTGTAGTTGGCCTCAGCCAGCAGCACAGGACCTGGTGTGGTGTAGTCGTCTCGGCCAGAAGCAGAGCACTTGTGTGGTGAAGATGGCCACAGCCAGAGCCACAGGCCCTGGTGTGGTGTAGTTGGCCTCAACCAGCAGCACAGGCCCTGGTGTGGTGAAGTTGGCCTCAGCCATAATCACAGGCCCTGGTGTGGTGTAGTTGGCCTCAACCAGCAGCACAGGCCCTGGTGTGGTGTAGTTGGCCTCAACCAGCAGCTCAGGCCCTGGTGTGGTGTAGTTGGCCTCAGCAATAATCACTGGCCCTGGTGTGGTGTAGTTGGCCTCAACCAGCAGCACAGGCCTGGTGTGGTGTAGTTGGCCTCAACCAGCAGCACAGGCCCTGGTGTGGTGTAGTTGGCCTCAGCCATAATCACAGGCCCTGGTGTGGTGAAGATGGCCACAGCCAGATCCACAGGCCCTAGTCTGGTGTAGTTGGCCTCAACCAGCAGCACAGGCCCTGTTGTGGTGTATTTGGCCTCAGCCATTATCACAGGCACTGGTGTGGTGAAGATGGCCTCGGCCAGAAGCAAAGGCACTCGTGTGGTGAAGATGGCCTCAACCAGCAGCACAGGCCTGGTGTGGTGTAGTTGGCCTCAACCAGCAGCACAGACCCTGGTGTGGTGTAGTTGGCCTCAGACATAATCACAGGCCCTGGTGTGGTGTAGTTGGCCTCAGCAATAATCACAGGCCCTGGTGTGGTGTAGTCGTCTCGGCCAGAAGCACAGCACTGGTGTGGTGAAGATGGCCACAGCCAGAGCCACAGGCCCTGGTGTGGTGTAGTTGGCCTCAACCAGCAGCACAGGCCCTGGTGTGGTGAAGTTGGCCTCAGCCATAATCACAGGCCCTGGTGTGGTGAAGATGGCCTCGGCCAGAAGCAAAGGCACTGGTGTAGTGAAGATGGCCTCAATAAGCAGCACAGGCCCTGGTGTGGTGTAGTTGGCCTCAACCAGCAGCACAGGCCCTGGTGTGGTGTAGTTGTCCTCAACCAGCAGCACAAGCCCTGGTGTGGTGAAGTTGGCCTCAGCCATAATCACAGGCCCTGGTGTGGTGAAGATGGCCTCGGCCAGAAGCAAAGGCACTCCTGTGGTGTAGATGGCCTAGGACAGAGCCACAGGCCCTTGTCTGCAATGAATGGTCTACAATGTCGATGTTGGGTTTTTACTCTTTATATACGGCGAAGATGGCCTTCCAAAAGGCCCTGGTGCGGTGTAGTTGGCCTCAACCAGCAGCACAGGCCCTGGTGTGGTGAAGTTGGCCTCAGCCATAATCACAGGCCATGGTGTGGTGTAGGTGGTCTCAGTAAGAAGCAGAGACCCTGGTGTGGTGTAGTCGCCTCGGCCAGAAGCAGAGCACTGTTGTGGTGCAGATGGCCACATCCAGAGCCACAGGCCCTGGTGTGGTGTAGTTGGCCTCAACCAGCAGCACAGGCCCTGGTGTGGTGAAGTTGGCCTCAGCCATAATCACAGGCCCTGGTGTGGTTTAGGTTGCCTCAGCAAGAAGCACAGGACCTGGTGTGGAGTAGTGGGCTCAGCCAGAAGCACTGGCCTTGGTGTGGTGAATTTGGCCTCAACCAGCAGCACAGGCCATGGTGTGGTGTAGGTGGTCTCAGCAAGAAGCAGCACAGGCCCTGGTGTGGTGTAGTCGCCTCGGCCAGAAGCAGAGTACTGTTGTGGTGCAGATTGCCTCAGCCAGTGCCACAGGCCCTAATCTGGTGTAGTTGGCCTCAACCAGCAGCACAGGCCCTGGTGTGGTGTAGTTGGCCTCAGCCATAATCACAGGCCCTGGTGTGGTGAAGATGGCCACAGCCAGATCTACAGGCCCTAGTCTGGTGTAGTTGGCCTCAACCAGCAGCACAGGCCCTGGTGTGGTGAAGTTGGCCTCAGCCATAATCACAGGCCCTGGTGTGGTGAAGATGGCCTCGGCCAGAAACAAAGGCACTCGTGTGGTGTAGTTGGCCTCAACCAGCAGCACAGGCCCTGTTGTGGTTTAGGTTGCCTCAGCAAGAAGCACAGGACCTAGTGTGGAGTAGTGGGCTCAGCCAGAAGCACTGGCCCTGGTGTGGTGAAGGTGGCTTCAGCCAGAAGCACAGGCCATGGTGTGGTGTAGGTGGTCTCAGTAAGAAGCACAGACCCTGGTGTGGTGAAGATGGCCTTGGCCAGAAGCAGAGCGCTGTTGTGGTGCAGATGGCCACAGCCAGTGCCACAGGCCCTAGTGTGGTGTAGTTGGCCTCACCCAGCAGCACAGGCCCTGTTGTGGTGTATTTGGCATCAGCCATAATCACAGGCCCTGGTGTGGTGAAGTTGGCCTCAGCCATAATCACAGACCCTGGTGTGGTGAAGATGGCCTCGGCCAGAAACAAAGGCACTCGTGTGGTGTAGTTGGCCTCAACCAGCAGCACAGGCCCTGGTGTGGTTTAGGTTGCCTCAGCAAGAAGCACAGGACCTAGTGTGGAGTAGTGGGCTCAGCCAGAAGCACTGGCCTTGGTGTGGTGAAGGTGGCCTCAGCCAGAAGCACAGGCCATGTTGTGGTGTAGATGGTCTCAGTAAGAAGCACGGACCCTGGTGTGGTGTAGTCGCCTCGGCCAGAAGCAGAGCACTGTTGTGGTGCAGATGGCCTCAGCCAGTGCCACAGGCCCTAGTGTGGTGTAGTTGGCCTCACCCAGCAGCACAGGCCCTGTTGTGGTGTATTTGGCATCAGCCATAATCACAGGCCCTGGTGTGGTGAAGATGGCCACAGCCAGAGCCACAGGCCCTGGTGTGGTGTAGTTGGCCTCAACCAGCAGCACAGGCCCTGGTGTGGTGTAGTTGGCCTCAACCAGCAGCACAGGCCCTGGTGTGGTGAAGTTGGCCTCAGACATAATCACAGGCCCTGGTGTGGTGAAGATGGCCTTTGCTAGAAGCAAAGGCACTCCTGTGGTGTAGATGGCCTAGGACAGAGCCACAGGCCATTGTCTGCAATGAATGGTCTACAATGTCGATGTTGGGTTTTTACTCTTTGTGTACGGCGAAGATGGCCTTCCAAAAGGCCCTGGTGCGGTGTAGTTGGCCTCAACCAGCAGCACAGGCCCTGGTGTGGTGTAGTTGGCCTCAGCCAGCAGCACAGGACCTGGTGTGGTGTAGTCGTCTCGGCCAGAAGCAGAGCACTGGTGTGGTGAAGATGGCCACAGCCAGAGCCACAGGCCCTGGTGTGGTGTAGTTGGCCTCAACCAGCAGCACAGGCCCTGGTGTGGTGAAGTTGGCCTCAGCCATAATCACAGGCCCTGGTGTGGTGTAGTTGGCCTCAACCAGCAGCACAGGCCCTGGTGTGGTGTAGTTGGCCTCAACCAGCAGCTCAGGCCCTGGTGTGGTGAAGTTGGCCTCAGCAATAATCACTGGCCCTGGTGTGGTGTAGTTGGCCTCAACCAGCAGCACAGGCCCTGTTGTGGTGTATTTGGCATCAGCCATAATCACAGGCCCTGGTGTGGTGAAGTTGGCCTCAGCCATAATCACAGGCCCTGGTGTGGTGAAGATGGCCACAGCCAGATCCACAGGCCCTAGTCTGGTGTAGTTGGCCTCAACCAGCAGCACAGGCCCTGTTGTGGTGTATTTGGTCTCAGCCATTATCACAGGCACTGGTGTGGTGAAGATGGCCTCGGCCAGAAGCAAAGGCACTCGTGTGGTGAAGATGGCCTCAACCAGCAGCACAGGCCTGGTGTGGTGTAGTTGGCCTCAACCAGCAGCACAGGCCCTGGTGTGGTGTAGTTGGCCTCAGCCATAATCACAGGCCCTGGTGTGGTGTAGTTGGCCTCAGCAATAATCACAGGCCCTGGTGTGGTGTAGTTGTCTCGACCAGAAGCAGAGCACTGATGTGGTGAAGATGGCCACAGCCAGAGCCACAGGCCCTGGTGTGGTGTAGTTGGCCTCAACCAGCAGCACAGGCCCTGGTGTGGTGAAGTTGGCCTCAGCCATAATCACAGGCCCTGGTGTGGTGAAGATGGCCTCGGCCAGAAGCAAAGGCACTGGTGTAGTGAAGGTGGCCTCAACAAGCAGCACAGGCCCTGGTGTGGTGTAGTTGGCCTCAACCAGCAGCACAGGCCCTGGTGTGGTGTAGTTGGCCTCAACCAGCAGCACAAGCCCTGGTGTGGTGAAGTTGGCCTCAGCCATAATCACAGGCCCTGGTGTGGTGAAGATGGCCTCGGCCAGAAGCAAAGGCACTCCTGTGGTGTAGATGGCCTAGGACAGAGCCACAGGCCATTGTCTGCAATGAATGGTCTACAATGTCGATGTTGGGTTTTTACTCTTTATATACGGCGAAGATGGCCTTCCAAAAGGCCCTGGTGCGGTGTAGTTGGCCTCAACCAGCAGCACAGGCCCTGGTGTGGTGAAGTTGGCCTCAGCCATAATCACAGGCCATGGTGTGGTGTAGGTGGTCTCAGTAAGAAGCACAGACCCTGGTGTGGTGTAGTCGCCTCGGCCAGAAGCAGAGCACTGTTGTGGTGCAGATGGCCACAGCCAGAGCCACAGGCCCTGGTGTGGTGTAGTTGGCCTCAACCAGCAGCACAGGCCCTGGTGTGGTGAAGTTGGCCTCAGCCATAATCACAGGCCCTGGTGTGGTTTAGGTTGCCTCAGCAAGAAGCACAGGACCTGGTGTGGAGTAGTGGGCTCAGCCAGAAGCACTGGCCTTGGTGTGGTGAATTTGGCTTCAGCCAGCAGCACAGGCCATGGTGTGGTGTAGGTGGTCTCAGCAAGAAGCACAGACCCTGGTGTGGTGTAGTCGCCTCGGCCAGAAGCAGAGCACTGTTGTGGTGCAGATTGCCTCAGCCAGTGCCACAGGCCCTAATCTGGTGTAGTTGGCCTCAACCAGCAGCACAGGCCCTGTTGTGGTGTATTTGGCCTCAGCCATAATCACAGGCCCTGGTGTGGTGAAGATGGCCACAGCCAAAGCCACAGGCCCTGGTGTGGTGTAGTTGGCCTCAACCAGCAGCACAGGCCCTGGTGTGGTGAAGTTGGCCTCAGCCATAATCACAGGCCCTGGTGTTGTGAAGATGGCCTCGACCAGAAGCAAAGGCACTGGAGTGATGAAGATGGCCTCAACAAGCAGCACAGGCCCTGGTGTGGTGTAGTTGGCCTCAACCAGCATCACAGGCCCTGGTGTGGTGTAGTTGGCCTCAACCAGCAGCACAGGCCCTGGTGTGGTGAAGTTGGCCTCAGCCATAATCACAGGCCCTGGTGTGGTGAAGATGGCCTTGGCCAGAAGCAAAGGCACTCCTGTGGTGTAGATGGCCTAGGACAGAGCCACAGGTCATTGTCTGCAATGAATGGTCTACAATGTCGATGTTGGGTTTTTGCTCTTTGTATACGGCGAAGATGGCCTTCCAAAAGGCCCTGGTGCGGTGTAGTTGGCCTCAACCAGCAGCACAGGCCCTGGTGTGGTGAAGTTGGCCTCAGCCATAATCACAGGCCCTGGTGTGATGAAGATAGCCTCGGGCATAATCACAGGCTCTGGTGTGGTGAAAATGGCCACAGCCAGAGCCACAGGCCCTGGTGTGGTGTAGTTGGCCTCAACCAGCAGCACAGGCCCTGGTGTGGTGTAGTTGGCCTCAGCCATAATCACAGGCCCTGGTGTGGTGTAGTTGGCCTCAGCCAGCAGCACAGGGCCTGGTGTGGTGTAGTTGGCCTCAACCAGCAGCACAGGCCCTGGTGTGGTGAAGTTGGCCTCAGCCATAATCACAGGCCCTGGTGTGGTGAAGATGGCCACAGCCAGATCCACAGGCCCTAGTCTGGTGTAGTTGGCCTCAACCAGCAGCACAGGCCCTGGTGTGGTGAAGTTGGCCTCAGCCATAATCACAGGCCCTGGTGTGGTGAAGATGGCCTCGGCCAGACACAAAGGCACTCGTGTGGTGTAGTTGGCCTCAACCAGCAGCACAGGCCCTGTTGTGGTGTATTTGGCCTCAGCCATAATCACAGGCCCTGGTGTGGTGTAGGTGGCCTCAGCCATAATCACAGACCCTGGTGTGGTGAAGATGGCCTCGGCCAGAAACAAAGGCACTCGTGTGGTGTAGTTGGCCTCAACCAGCAGCACAGGCCCTGTTGTGGTTTAGGTTGCCTCAGCAAGAAGCACAGGACCAAGTGTGGAGTAGTGGGCTCAGCCAGAAGCACAGGACCTGGTGTGGTGTAGTCGTCTCGGCCAGAAGCAGAGCACTGGTGTGGTGTAGTTGGCCTCAACCAGCAGCTCAGGCCCTGGTGTGGTGTAGTTGGCCTCAGCAATAATCACTGGCCCTGGTGTGGTGTAGTTGGCCTCAACCAGCAGCACAGGCCCTGGTGTGGTGTAGTTGGCCTCAGCCATAATCACAGGCCCTGGTGTGGTGAAGATGGCCACAGCCAGATCCACAGGCCCTAGTCTGGTGTAGTTGGCCTCAACCAGCAGCACAGGCCCTGTTGTGGTGTATTTGGCCTCAGCCATTATAACAGGCACTGGTGTGGTGAAGATGGTCTCGGCCAGAAGCAAAGGCACTCGTGTGGTGAAGATGGGCTCAACCAGCAGCACAGGCCTGGTGTGGTGTAGTTGGCCTCAACCAGCAGCACAGGCCCTCTTGTGGTGTAGTTGGCCTCAGCCATAATCACAGGCCATGGTGTGGTGTAGTTGGCCTCAGCAATAATCACAGGCCCTGGTGTGGTGTAGTCGTCTCGGCCAGAAGCAGAGCACTGGTGTGGTGAAGATGGCCACAGCCAGAGCCACAGGCCCTGGTGTGGTGTAGTTGGCCTCAACCAGCAGCACAGGCCCTGGTGTGGTGAAGTTGGCCTCAGCCATAATCACAGGCCCTGGTGTGGTGAAGATGGCCTCGGCCAGAAGCAAAGGCACTGGTGTAGTGAAGATGGCCTCAACAAGCAGCACAGGCCCTGGTGTGGTGTAGTTGGCCTCAACCAGCAGCACAGGCCCTGGTGTGGTGTAGTTGGCCTCAACCAGCAGCACAAGCCCTGGTGTGGTGAAGTTGGCCTCAGCCATAATCACAGGCCCTGGTGTGGTGAAGATGGCCTCGGCCAGAAGCAAAGGCACTCCTGTGGTGTAGATGGCCTGGGACAGAGCCACAGGCCATTGTCTGCAATGAATGGTCTACAATGTCGATGTTGGGTTTTTACTCTTTATATACGGCGAAGATGGCCTTCCAAAAGGCCCTGGTGCGGTGTAGTTGGCCTCAGCCATAATCACAGGCCATGGTGTGGTGTAGGTGGTCTCAGTAAGAAGCACAGACCCTGGTGTGGTGTAGTCGCCTCGGCCAGAAGCAGAGCACTGTTGTGGTGCAGATGGCCTCAGCCAGTGCCACAGGCCCTAGTGTGGTGTAGTTGGCCTCACCCAGCAGCACCGGCCCTGTTGTCGTGTATTTGGCATCAGACATAATCGCAGGCCCTGGTGTGGTGAAGATGGCCACAGCCAGAGCCACAGGCCCTGGTGTGGTGTAGTTGGCCTCAACCAGCAGCACAGGCCCTGGTGTGGTGAAGTTGGCCTCAGCCATAATCACAGGCCCTGGTGTGGTGAAGATGGCCTCGGCCAGAAGCAAAGGCACTGGTGTGGTGAAGATGGGCTCAACAAGCAGCACAGGCCCTGGTGTGGTGTAGTTGGCCTCAACCAGCAGCACAGGCCCTGGTGTGGTGTAGTTGGCCTCAACCAGCAGCTCAGGCCCTGGTGTGGTGTAGTTGGCCTCATCAATAATCACCGGCCCTGGTGTGGTGTAGTTGGCCTCAACCAGCAGCACAGGCCTGGTGTGGTGTAGTTGGCCTCAACCAGCAGCACAGGCCCTGGTGTGGTGTAGTTGGCCTCAGCCATAATCACAGGCCCTGGTGTGGTGTAATTGGCCTCAGCCAGCAGCACAGGGCCTGGTGTGGTGTAGTCGTCTCTGCCAGAAGCAGAGCACTGGTGTGGTGAAGATGGCCACAGCCAGAGCCACAGGCCCTGGTGTGGTGTAGTTGGCCTCAACCAGCAGCACAGGTCCTGGTGTGGTGAAGTTGGCCTCGGCCATAATCACAGGCGCTGGTGTGGTGAAGATGGCCTTGGCCAGCAGCAAAGGCACTCGTGTGGTGTAGATGGCCTAGGACAGAGCCACAGGCCATTGTCTGCAATGAATGGTCTACAATGTCGATGTTGGGTTTTTACTCTTTGTATACGGCGAAGATGGCCTTCCAAAAGGCCATGGTGCGGTGTAGATGGCCTCAAACAGCACCACAGGCTCTGTTGTGGTTTAGGTTGCCTCAGCATGAAGCACAGGACCTGGTGTGGAGTAGTGGGCTCAGCCAGAAGCACTGGCCTTGGTGTGGTGTAGTTGGCCTCAACCAGCAGCACAGGCCCTGGTGTGGTGTAGTTGGCCTCATCAATAATCACCGGCCCTGGTGTGGTGTAGTTGGCCTCAACCAGCAGCACAGGCCTGGTGTGGTGTAGTTGGCTTCAGCCAGCAGCACAGGCCATGGTGTGGTGTAGGTGGTCTCAGCAAGAAGCACAGACCCTGGTGTGGTGTAGTCGCTTCGGCCAGAAGCAGAGCACTGTTGTGGTGCAGATGGCCTCAGCCAGTGCCACAGGCCCTAGTGTGGTGTAGTTGGCCTCAACCAGCATCACAGGCCCTGGTGTGGTGAAATTGGCCTCAGCCATAATCACAGGCCCTGGTGTGGTGAAGATGGCCTCGGCCAGAAGCAAAGGCACTCGTGTGGTGAAGATGGCCTCAACCAGCAGCACAGGCCCTGGTGTGGTGTAGTTGGCCTCAACCAGCAGCATAGGCCGTGGTGTGGTGAAGTTGGCCTCCGCCATAATCACAGGCCCTGGTGTGGTGAAGATGGCCTCGGCCAGAAGCAAAGGCACTCCTGTGGTGTAGATGGCCTAGGACAGAGCCACAGGCCATTGTCTGCAATGAAGGGTCTACAATGTCGATGTTGCGTTTTTACTCTTTGTATACGGCGAAGATGGCCTTCCAAAAGGCCCTAGTGTTGTGTAGTTGGCCTCAAGCAGTGCCACAGGCCCTGGTGTGGTGCAGATGGCCTTAGGAAAAAGCACAGGCCCTGGTGTGGTGTTTTTGGCCTCAGTCATAATCACAGGCCCTGGTGTGGTGAAGATGGCCTCAGCCATAATCACAGGCTCTGGTGTGGTGAAGGTGGCCACAGCCAGAGCCACAGGCCCTGGTGTGGTGTAGTTGGCCTCAAACAGCACCACAAGCCCTGGTGTGGTGTAGTTGACCTCAGACATAATCATAGGCCCTGGTGTGGTGAAGATGGCCTCAGCCAGAAGAAAAGGCACTCCTGTGGTGTAGATGGCCTAGGACAGAGCCACAGGCCATTGACTGCAATGAATGGTCTACAATGTCGATGTTGGGTTTTTACTCTTTGTATACGGCGAAGATGGCCTTCCAAAAGGCCCTGGTGTGGTGTAGTTGGCCTCAAACAGCAGCACAGGCCCTGTTGTGGTTTAGGTTGCTTCAGCAAGAAGCACAGGACCTGGTGTGGAGTAGTGGGCTCAGCCAGAAGCACTGGCCCTGGTGTGGTGAAGGTGGCTTCAGCCAGCAGCACAGGCCATGGTGTGGTGTAGGTGGTCTCAGCAAGAAGCACAGGCCCTGGTGTGGTGTAGTTGCCTTGGCCAGAAGAAGAGCACTGTTGTGGTGCAGATGGCCTCAGCCAGTGCCACAGGCCCTAGTCTGGTGTAGTTGGCCTCAACCAGCAGCACAGGCACTGGTGTGGTGTATTTGGCCTCAGCCATAATCACAGGCCCTGGTGTGGTGAAGATGGCCTCAACCAGCAGCACAGGCCCTGGTGTGTTGTAGTTGGCCTCAACCAGCAGCATAGGCCCTGGTGTGGTGTAGTTGGCCTCAGCCATAATCACAGGCCCTGGTGTGGTGTAATTGGCCTCAGCCAGCAGCACAGGGCCTGGTGTGGTGTAGTCGTCTCTGCCAGAAGCAGAGCACTGGTGTGGTGAAGATGGCCACAGCCAGAGCCACAGGCCCTGGTGTGGTGTAGTTGGCCTCAACCAGCAGCACAAACCCTGGTGTGGTGAAGTTGGCCTCGGCCATAATCACAGGCGCTGGTGTGGTGAAGATGGCCTCGGCCAGAAGCAAAGGCACTCCTGTGGTGTAGATGGCCTAGGACAGAGCCACAGGCCATTGTCTGCAATGAATGGTCTACAATGTCGATGTTGGGTTTTTACTCTTTGTATACGGCGAAGATGGCCTTCCAAAAGGCCATGGTGCGGTGTAGTTGGCCTCAAACAGCACCACAGGCTCTGTTGTGGTTTAGGTTGCCTCAGCAAGAAGCACAGGACCTGGTGTGGAGTAGTGGGCTCAGCCAGAAGCACTGGCCTTGGTGTGGTGTAGGTGGTCTCAGCAAGAAGCACAGACCCTGGTGTGGTGTAGTCGCTTCGGCCAGAAGCAGAGCACTGTTGTGGTGCAGATGGCCTCAGCCAGTGCCACAGGCCCTAGTGTGGTGTAGTTGGCCTCAACCAGCAGCACAGGCCCTGGTGTGGTGAAATTGGCCTCAGCCATAATCACAGGCCCTGGTGTGGTGAAGATGGCCTCGGCCAGAAGCAAAGGCACTCGTGTGGTGAAGATGGCCTCAACCAGCAGCACAGGCCCTGGTGTGGTGAAGTTGGCCTCAACCAGCAGCATAGGCCGTGGTGTGGTGAAGTTGGCCTCCGCCATAATCACAGGCCCTGGTGTGGTGAAGATGGCCTCGGCCAGAAGCAAAGGCACTCCTGTGGTGTAGATGGCCTAGGACAGAGCCACAGGCCATTGTCTGCATTGAAGGGTCTACAATGTCGATGTTGCGTTTTTACTCTTTGTATACGGCGAAGATGGCCTTCCAAAAGGCCCTGGTGTGGTGAAGTTGGCCTCAACCAGTGCCACAGGCCCTGGTGTGGTGCAGATGGCCTTAGGAAAAAGCACAGGCCCTGGTGTGGTTTTTTTGGCCTCAGTCATAATCACAGGCCCTGGTGTGGTGAAGATGGCCTCAGCCATAATCACAGGCTCTGGTGTGGTGAAGGTGGCCACAGCCAGAGCCACAGGCCCTGGTGTGGTGTAGTTGGCCTCAAACAGCACCACAAGCCCTGGTGTGGTGTAGTTGACCTCAGACATAATCATAGGCCCTGGTGTGGTGAAGATGGCCTCGGCCAGAAGAAAAGGCACTCCTGTGGTGTAGATGGCCTAGGACAGAGCCACAGGCCATTGTCTGCAATGAATGGTCTACAATGTCGATGTTGGGTTTTTACTCTTTGTATACGGCGAAGATGGCCTTCCAAAAGGCCCTGGTGCGGTGTAGTTGGCCTCAAACAGCAGCACAGGCCCTGTTGTGGTTTAGGTTGCTTCAGCAAGAAGCACAGGACCTGGTGTGGAGTAGTGGGCTCAGCCAGAAGCACTGGCCTTGGTGTGGTGAAGGTGGTCTCAGCAAGAAGCACAGGCCCTGGTGTGGTGTAGTTGCCTTGGCCAGAAGAAGAGCACTGTTGTGGTGCAGATGGCCTCAGCCAGTGCCACAGGCCCTAGTCTGGTGTAGTTGGCCTCAACCAGCAGCACAGGCCCTGGTGTGGTGTATTTGGCCTCAGCCATAATCACAGGCCCTGGTGTGGTGAAGATGGCCTCAACCAGCAGCACAGGCCCTGGTGTGTTGTAGTTGGCCTCAACCAGCAGCACAGGCCCTGGTGTGGTGAAGTTGGACTCAGCCATAATCACAGGCCCTGGTGCTGTGAAGATGGCCTCGGCCAGAAGCAACGGCACTCCTGTGGTGTAGATGGCCTCAACCAGCAGCACAGGCCTGGTGTGGTGTAGTTGGCCTCAACCAGCAGCACAGGCCCTGGTGTGGTGTAGTTGGCCTCAGCCATAATCACAGGCCCTGGTGTGGTGTAGTTGGCCTCAGCAATAATCACAGGCCCTGGTGTGGTGTAGTCGTCTCGGCCAGAAGCAGAGCACTGATGTGGTGAAGATGGCCACAGCCAGAGCCACAGGCCCTGGTGTGGTGTAGTTGGCCTCAACCAGCAGCACAGGCCCTGGTGTGGTGAAGTTGGCCTCAGCCATAATCACAGGCCCTGGTGTGGTGAAGATGGCCTCGGCCAGAAGCAAAGGCACTGGTGTAGTGAAGATGGCCTCAACAAGCAGCACAGGCCCTGGTGTGGTGTAGTTGGCCTCAACCAGCAGCACAGGCCCTGGTGTGGTGTAGTTGGCCTCAACCAGCAGCACAAGCCCTGGTGTGGTGAAGTTGGCCTCAGCCATAATCACAGGCCCTGGTGTGGTGAAGATGGCCTCGGCCAGAAGCAAAGGCACTCCTGTGGTGTAGATGGCCTAGGACAGAGCCACAGGCCATTGTCTGCAATGAATGGTCTACAATGTCGATGTTGGGTTTTTACTCTTTATATACGGCGAAGATGGCCTTCCAAAAGGCCCTGGTGCGGTGTAGTTGGCCTCAACCAGCAGCACAGGCCCTGGTGTGGTGAAGTTGGCCTCAGCCATAATCACAGGCCATGGTGTGGTGTAGGTGGTCTCAGTAAGAAGCACAGACCCTGGTGTGGTGTAGTCGCCTCGGCCAGAAGCAGAGCACTGTTGTGGTGCAGATGGCCACAGCCAGAGCCACAGGCCCTGGTGTGGTGTAGTTGGCCTCAACCAGCAGCACAGGCCCTGGTGTGGTGAAGTTGGCCTCAGCCATAATCACAGGCCCTGGTGTGGTTTAGGTTGCCTCAGCAAGAAGCACAGGACCTGGTGTGGAGTAGTGGGCTCAGCCAGAAGCACTGGCCTTGGTGTGGTGAATTTGGCTTCAGCCAGCAGCACAGGCCATGGTGTGGTGTAGGTAGTCTCAGCAAGAAGCACAGACCCTGGTGTGGTGTAGTCGCCTCGGCCAGAAGCAGAGCACTGTTGTGGTGCAGATTGCCTCAGCCAGTGCCACAGGCCCTAGTCTGGTGTAGTTACCCTCAACCAGCAGCACAGGCCCTGTTGTGGTGTATTTGGCCTCAGCCATAATCACAGGCCCTGGTGTGGTGAAGATGGCCACAGCCAAAGCCACAGGCCCTGGTGTGGTGTAGTTGGCCTCAACCAGCAGCACAGGCCCTGGTGTGGTGAAGTTGGCCTCAGCCATAATCACAGGCCCTGGTGTTGTGAAGATGGCCTCGACCAGAAGCAAAGGCACTGGAGTGGTGAAGATGGCCTCAACAAGCAGCACAGGCCCTGGTGTGGTGTAGTTGGCCTCAACCAGCATCACAGGCCCTGGTGTGGTGTAGTTGGCCTCAACCAGCAGCACAGGCCCTGGTGTGGTGAAGTTGGCCTCAGCCATAATCACAGGCCCTGGTGTGGTGAAGATGGCCTTGGCCAGAAGCAAAGGCACTCCTGTGGTGTAGATGGCCTAGGACAGAGCCACAGGTCATTGTCTGCAATGAATGGTCTACAATGTCGATGTTGGGTTTTTGCTCTTTGTATACGGCGAAGATGGCCTTCCAAAAGGCCCTGGTGCGGTGTAGTTGGCCTCAACCAGCAGCACAGGCCCTGGTGTGGTGAAGTTGGCCTCAGCCATAATCACAGGCCCTGGTGTGATGAAGATAGCCTCGGGCATAATCACAGGCTCTGGTGTGGTGAAAATGGCCACAGCCAGAGCCACAGGCCCTGGTGTGGTGTAGTTGGCCTCAACCAGCAGCACAGGCCCTGGTGTGGTGTAGTTGGCCTCAGCCATAATCACAGGCCCTGGTGTGGTGTAGTTGGCCTCAGCCAGCAGCACAGGGCCTGGTGTGGTGTAGTTGGCCTCAACCAGCAGCACAGGCCCTGGTGTGGTGTCGTTGGCCTCAGCCATAATCACAGGCCCTGGTGTGGTGAAGATGGCCACAGCCAGATCCACAGGCCCTAGTCTGGTGTAGTTGGCCTCAACCAGCAGCACAGGCCCTGGTGTGGTGAAGTTGGCCTCAGCCATAATCACAGGCCCTGGTGTGGTGAAGATGGCCTCGGCCAGAAACAAAGGCACTCGTGTGGTGTAGTTGGCCTCAACCAGCAGCACAGGCCCTGTTGTGGTTTAGGTTGCCTCAGCAAGAAGCACAGGACCTAGTGTGGAGTAGTGGGCTCAGCCAGAAGCACTGGCCTTGGTGTGGTGAAGGTGACTTCAGCCAGAAGCACAGGCCATGGTGTGGTGTAGGTGGTCTCAGTAAGAAGCACAGACCCTGGTGTGGTGTAGTCGCCTCGGCCAGAAGCAGAGCGCTGTTGTGGTGCAGATGGCCTCAGCCAGTGCCACAGGCCCTACTGTGGTGTAGTTGGCCTCACCCAGCAGCACAGGCCCTGTTGTGGTGTATTTGGCCTCAACCATAATCACAGGCCCTGGTGTGGTGAAGTTGGCCTCAGCCATAATCACAGACCCTGGTGTGGTGAAGATGGCCTCGGCCAGAAACAAAGGCACTCGTGTGGTGTAGTTGGCCTCAACCAGCAGCACAGGCCCTGTTGTGGTTTAGGTTGCCTCAGCAAGAAGCACAGGACCTGGTGTGGTGTAGTCGTCTCGGCCAGAAGCAGAGCACTGGTGTGGTGTAGTTGGCCTCAACCAGCAGCTCAGGCCCTGCTGTGGTGTAGTTGGCCTCAGCAATAATCACTGGCCCTAGTCTGGTGTAGTTGGCCTCAACCAGCAGCACAGGCCTTGGTGTGGTGTAGTTGGCCTATACCAGCAGCACAGGCCGTGGTGTGGTGTAGTTGGCCTCAGCCATAATCACAGGCCCTGGTGTGGTGAAGATGGCCACAGCCAGATCCACAGGCCCTAGTCTGGTGTAGTTGGCCTCAACCAGCAGCACAGGCCCTGTTGTGGTGTATTTGGCCTCAGCCATTATCACAGGCACTGGTGTGGTGAAGATGGCCTCGGCCAGAAGCAAAGGCACTCGTGTGGTGAAGATGGGCTCAACCAGCAGCACAGGCCTGGTGTGGTGTAGTTGGCCTCAACCAGCAGCACAGGCCCTTTTGTGGTGTAGTTGGCCTCAGCCATAATCACAGGCCATGGTGTGGTGTAGTTGGCCTCAGCAATAATCACAGGCCCTGGTGTGGTGTAGTCGTCTCGGCCAGAAGCAGAGCACTGGTGTGGTGAAGATGGCCACAGCCAGAGCCACAGGCCCTGGTGTGGTGTAGTTGGCCTCAACCAGCAGCACAGGCCCTGGTGTGGTGAAGTTGGCCTCAGCCATAATCACAGGCCCTGGTGTGCTGAAGATGGCCTCGGCCAGAAGCAAAGGCACTGGTGTAGTGAAGATGGCCTCAACAAGCACCACAGGCCCTGGTGCGGTGTAGTTGGCCTCAACCAGCAGCACAGGCCCTGGTGTGGTGTAGTTGGCCTCAACCAGCAGCACAAGCCCTGGTGTGGTGAAGTTGGCCTCAGCCATAATCACAGGCCCTGGTGTGGTGAAGATGGCCTCGGCCAGAAGCAAAGGCACTCCTGTGGTGTAGATGGCCTGGGACAGAGCCACAGGCCATTGTCTGCAATGAATGGTCTACAGTGTCGATGTTGGGTTTTTACTCTTTATATACGGCGAAGATGGCCTTCCAAAAGGCCCTGGTGCGGTGTAGTTGGCCTCAGCCATAATCACAGGCCATGGTGTGGTGTAGGTGGTCTCAGTAAGAAGCACAGACCCTGGTGTGGTGTAGTCGCCTCGGCCAGAAGCAGAGCACTGTTGTGGTGCAGATGGCCTCAGCCAGTGCCACAGGCCCTAGTGTGGTGTAGTTGGCCTCACCCAGCAGCACCGGCCCTGTTGTCGTGTATTTGGCATCAGACATAATCGCAGGCCCTGGTGTGGTGAAGATGGCCACAGCCAGAGCCACAGGCCCTGGTGTGGTGTAGTTGGCCTCAACCAGCAGCACAGGCCCTGGTGTGGTGAAGTTGGCCTCAGCCATAATCACAGGCCCTGGTGTGGTGAAGATGGCCTCGGCCAGAAGCAAAGGCACTGGTGTGGTGAAGATGGGCTCAACAAGCAGCACAGGCCCTGGTGTGGTGTAGTTGGCCTCAACCAGCAGCACAGGCCCTGGTGTGGTGTAGTTGGCCTCAACCAGCAGCTCAGGCCCTGGTGTGGTGTAGTTGGCCTCATCAATAATCACCGGCCCTGGTGTGGTGTAGTTGGCCTCAACCAGCAGCACAGGCCTGGTGTGGTGTAGTTGGCCTCAACCAGCAGCACAGGCCCTGGTGTGGTGTAGTTGGCCTCAGCCATAATCACAGGCCCTGGTGTGGTGTAATTGGCCTCAGCCAGCAGCACAGGGCCTGGTGTGGTGTAGTCGTCTCTGCCAGAAGCAGAGCACTGGTGTGGTGAAGATGGCCACAGCCAGAGCCACAGGCCCTGGTGTGGTGTAGTTGGCCTCAACCAGCAGCACAGGTCCTGGTGTGGTGAAGTTGGCCTCGGCCATAATCACAGGCGCTGGTGTGGTGAAGATGGCCTTGGCCAGAAGCAAAGGCACTCGTGTGGTGTAGATGGCCTAGGACAGAGCCAAAGGCCATTGTCTGCAATGAATGGTCTACAATGTCGATGTTGGGTTTTTACTCTTTGTATACGGCGAAGATGGCCTTCCAAAAGGCCATGGTGCGGTGTAGATGGCCTCAAACAGCACCACAGGCTCTGTTGAGGTTTAGGTTGCCTCAGCATGAAGCACAGGACCTGGTGTGGAGTAGTGGGCTCAGCCAGAAGCACTGGCCTTGGTGTGGTGTAGTTGGCCTCAACCAGCAGCTCAGGCCCTGGTGTGGTGTAGTTGGCCTCATCAATAATCACCGGCCCTGGTGTGGTGTAGTTGGCCTCAACCAGCAGCACAGGTCTGTTGTGGTGTAGTTGGCTTCAGCCAGCAGCACAGGCCATGGTGTGGTGTAGGTGGTCTCAGCAAGAAGCACAGACCCTGGTGTGGTGTAGTCGCTTCGGCCAGAAGCAGAGCACTGTTGTGGTGCAGATGGCCTCAGCCAGTGCCACAGGCCCTAGTGTGGTGTAGTTGGCCTCAACCAGCATCACAGGCCCTGGTGTGGTGAAATTGGCCTCAGCCATAATCACAGGCCCTGGTGTGGTGAAGATGGCCTCGGCCAGAAGCAAAGGCACTCGTGTGGTGAAGATGGCCTCAACCAGCAACACAGGCCCTGGTGTGGTGTAGTTGGCCTCAACCAGCAGCATAGGCCGTGGTGTGGTGAAGTTGGCCTCCGCCATAATCACAGGCCCTGGTGTGGTGAAGATGGCCTCGGCCAGAAGCAAAGGCACTCCTGTGGTGTAGATGGCCTAGGACAGAGCCACAGGCCATTGTCTGCAATGAAGGGTCTACAATGTCGATGTTGCGTTTTTACTCTTTGTATACGGCGAAGATGGCCTTCCAAAAGGCCCTAGTGTTGTGTAGTTGGCCTCAAGCAGTGCCACAGGCCCTGGTGTGGTGCAGATGGCCTTAGGAAAAAGCACAGGCCCTGGTGTGGTGTTTTTGGCCTCAGTCATAATCACAGGCCCTGGTGTGGTGAAGATGGCCTCAGCCATAATCACAGGCTCTGGTGTGGTGAAGGTGGCCACAGCCAGAGCCACAGGCCCTGGTGTGGTGTAGTTGGCCTCAAACAGCACCACAAGCCCTGGTGTGGTGTAGTTGACCTCAGACATAATCATAGGCCCTGGTGTGGTGAAGATGGCCTCAGCCAGAAGAAAAGGCACTCCTGTGGTGTAGATGGCCTAGGACAGAGCCACAGGCCATTGTCTGCAATGAATGGTCTACAATGTCGATGTTGGGTTTTTACTCTTTGTATACGGCGAAGATGGCCTTCCAAAAGGCCCTGGTGTGGTGTAGTTGGCCTCAAACAGCAGCACAGGCCCTGTTGTGGTTTAGGTTGCTTCAGCAAGAAGCACAGGACCTGGTGTGGAGTAGTGGGCTCAGCCAGAAGCACTGGCCCTGGTGTGGTGAAGGTGGCTTCAGCCAGCAGCACAGGCCATGGTGTGGTGTAGGTGGTCTCAGCAAGAAGCACAGGCCCTGGTGTGGTGTAGTTGCCTTGGCCAGAAGAAGAGCACTGTTGTGGTGCAGATGGCCTCAGCCAGTGCCACAGGCCCTAGTCTGGTGTAGTTGGCCTCAACCAGCAGCACAGGCCCTGGTGTGGTGTATTTGGCCTCAGCCATAATCACAGGCCCTGGTGTGGTGAAGATGGCCTCAACCAGCAGCACAGGCCCTGGTGTGTTGTAGTTGGCCTCAACCAGCAGCATAGGCCCTGGTGTGGTGTAGTTGGCCTCAGCCATAATCACAGGCCCTGGTGTGGTGTAATTGGCCTCAGCCAGCAGCACAGGGCCTGGTGTGGTGTAGTCGTCTCTGCCAGAAGCAGAGCACTGGTGTGGTGAAGATGGCCACAGCCAGAGCCACAGGCCCTGGTGTGGTGTAGTTGGCCTCAACCAGCAGCACAGGCCCTGGTGTGGTGAAGTTGGCCTCGGCCATAATCACAGGCGCTGGTGTGGTGAAGATGGCCTTGGCCAGAAGCAAAGGCACTCCTGTGGTGTAGATGGCCTAGGACAGAGCCACAGGCCATTGTCTGCAATGAATGGTCTACAATGTCGATGTTGGGTTTTTACTCTTTGTATACGGCGAAGATGGCCTTCCAAAAGGCCATGGTGCGGTGTAGTTGGCCTCAAACAGCACCACAGGCTCTGTTGTGGTTTAGGTTGCCTCAGCAAGAAGCACAGGACCTGGTGTGGAGTAGTGGGCTCAGCCAGAAGCACTGGCCTTGGTGTGGTGTAGGTGGTCTCAGCAAGAAGCACAGACCCTGGTGTGGTGTAGTCGCTTCGGCCAGAAGCAGAGCACTGTTGTGGTGCAGATGGCCTCAGCCAGTGCCACAGGCCCTAGTGTGGTGTAGTTGGCCTCAACCAGCAGCACAGGCCCTGGTGTGGTGAAATTGGCCTCAGCCATAATCACAGGCCCTGGTGTGGTGAAGATGGCCTCGGCCAGAAGCAAAGGCACTCGTGTGGTGAAGATGGCCTCAACCAGCAGCACAGGCCCTGGTGTGGTGAAGTTGGCCTCAACCAGCAGCATAGGCCGTGGTGTGGTGAAGTTGGCCTCCGCCATAATCACAGGCCCTGGTGTGGTGAAGATGGCCTCGGCCAGAAGCAAAGGCACTCCTGTGGTGTAGATGGCCTAGGACAGAGCCACAGGCCATTGTCTGCAATGAAGGGTCTACAATGTCGATGTTGCGTTTTTACTCTTTGTATACGGCGAAGATGGCCTTCCAAAAGGCCCTGGTGTGGTGAAGTTGGCCTCAACCAGTGCCACAGGCCCTGGTGTGGTGCAGATGGCCTTAGGAAAAAGCACAGGCCCTGGTGTGGTGTTTTTGGCCTCAGTCATAATCACAGGCCCTGGTGTGGTGAAGATGGCCTCAGCCATAATCACAGGCTCTGGTGTGGTGAAGGTGGCCACAGCCAGAGCCACAGGCCCTGGTGTGGTGTAGTTGGCCTCAAACAGCACCACAAGCCCTGGTGTGGTGTAGTTGACCTCAGACATAATCATAGGCCCTGGTGTGGTGAAGATGGCCTCGGCCAGAAGAAAAGGCACTCCTGTGGTGTAGATGGCCTAGGACAGAGCCACAGGCCATTGTCTGCAATGAATGGTCTACAATGTCGATGTTGGGTTTTTACTCTTTGTATACGGCGAAGATGGCCTTCCAAAAGGCCCTGGTGCGGTGTAGTTGGCCTCAAACAGCAGCACAGGCCCTGTTGTGGTTTAGGTTGCTTCAGCAAGAAGCACAGGACCTGGTGTGGAGTAGTGGGCTCAGCCAGAAGCACTGGCCTTGGTGTGGTGAAGGTGGCTTCAGCCAGCAGCACAGGCCATGGTGTGGTGTAGGTGGGCTCAGCCAGAAGCACTGGCCTTGGTGTGGTGAAGGTGGCTTCAGCCAGCAGCACAGGCCATGGTGTGGTGTAGTTGGCCTCAGCCATAATCACAGGCCCTGGTGCTGTGAAGATGGCCTCGGCCAGAAGCAACGGCACTCCTGTGGTGTAGATGGCCTCAACCAGCAGCACAGGCCTGGTGTGGTGTAGTTGGCCTCAACCAGCAGCACAGGCCCTGGTGTGGTGTAGTTGGCCTCAGCCATAATCACAGGCCCTGGTGTGGTGTAGTTGGCCTCAGCAATAATCACAGGCCCTGGTGTGGTGTAGTCGTCTCGGCCAGAAGCAGAGCACTGATGTGGTGAAGATGGCCACAGCCAGAGCCACAGGCCCTGGTGTGGTGTAGTTGGCCTCAACCAGCAGCACAGGCCCTGGTGTGGTGAAGTTGGCCTCAGCCATAATCACAGGCCCTGGTGTGGTGAAGATGGCCTCGGCCAGAAGCAAAGGCACTGGTGTAGTGAAGATGGCCTCAACAAGCAGCACAGGCCCTGGTGTGGTGTAGTTGGCCTCAACCAGCAGCACAGGCCCTGGTGTGGTGTAGTTGGCCTCAACCAGCAGCACAAGCCCTGGTGTGGTGAAGTTGGCCTCAGCCATAATCACAGGCCCTGGTGTGGTGAAGATGGCCTCGGCCAGAAGCAAAGGCACTCCTGTGGTGTAGATGGCCTAGGACAGAGCCACAGGCCATTGTCTGCAATGAATGGTCTACAATGTCGATGTTGGGTTTTTACTCTTTATATACGGCGAAGATGGCCTTCCAAAAGGCCCTGGTGCGGTGTAGTTGGCCTCAACCAGCAGCACAGGCCCTGGTGTGGTGAAGTTGGCCTCAGCCATAATCACAGGCCATGGTGTGGTGTAGGTGGTCTCAGTAAGAAGCACAGACCCTGGTGTGGTGTAGTCGCCTCGGCCAGAAGCAGAGCACTGTTGTGGTGCAGATGGCCACAGCCAGAGCCACAGGCCCTGGTGTGGTGTAGTTGGCCTCAACCAGCAGCACAGGCCCTGGTGTGGTGAAGTTGGCCTCAGCCATAATCACAGGCCCTGGTGTGGTTTAGGTTGCCTCAGCAAGAAGCACAGGACCTGGTGTGGAGTAGTGGGCTCAGCCAGAAGCACTGGCCTTGGTGTGGTGAATTTGGCTTCAGCCAGCAGCACAGGCCATGGTGTGGTGTAGGTGGTCTCAGCAAGAAGCACAGACCCTGGTGTGGTGTAGTCGCCTCGGCCAGAAGCAGAGCACTGTTGTGGTGCAGATTGCCTCAGCCAGTGCCACAGGCCCTAGTCTGGTGTAGTTGGCCTCAACCAGCAGCACAGGCCCTGTTGTGGTGTATTTGGCCTCAGCCATAATCACAGGCCCTGGTGTGGTGAAGATGGCCACAGCCAAAGCCACAGGCCCTGGTGTGGTGTAGTTGGCCTCAACCAGCAGCACAGGCCCTGGTGTGGTGAAGTTGGCCTCAGCCATAATCACAGGCCCTGGTGTTGTGAAGATGGCCTCGACCAGAAGCAAAGGCACTGGAGTGGTGAAGATGGCCTCAACAAGCAGCACAGGCCCTGGTGTGGTGTAGTTGGCCTCAACCAGCATCACAGGCCCTGGTGTGGTGTAGTTGGCCTCAACCAGCAGCACAGGCCCTGGTGTGGTGAAGTTGGCCTCAGCCATAATCACAGGCCCTGGTGTGGTGAAGATGGCCTTGGCCAGAAGCAAAGGCACTCCTGTGGTGTAGATGGCCTAGGACAGAGCCACAGGTCATTGTCTGCAATGAATGGTCTACAATGTCGATGTTGGGTTTTTGCTCTTTGTATACGGCGAAGATGGCCTTCCAAAAGGCCCTGGTGCGGTGTAGTTGGCCTCAACCAGCAGCACAGGCCCTGGTGTGGTGAAGTTGGCCTCAGCCATAATCACAGGCCCTGGTGTGATGAAGATAGCCTCGGGCATAATCACAGGCTCTGGTGTGGTGAAAATGGCCACAGCCAGAGCCACAGGCCCTGGTGTGGTGTAGTTGGCCTCAACCAGCAGCACAGGCCCTGGTGTGGTGTAGTTGGCCTCAGCCATAATCACAGGCCCTGGTGTGGTGTAGTTGGCCTCAGCCAGCAGCACAGGGCCTGGTGTGGTGTAGTTGGCCTCAACCAGCAGCACAGGCCCTGGTGTGGTGTCGTTGGCCTCAGCCATAATCACAGGCCCTGGTGTGGTGAAGATGGCCACAGCCAGATCCATAGGCCCTAGTCTGGTGTAGTTGGCCTCAACCAGCAGCACAGGCCCTGGTGTGGTGAAGTTGGCCTCAGCCATAATCACAGGCCCTGGTGTGGTGAAGATGGCCTCGGCCAGAAACAAAGGCACTCGTGTGGTGTAGTTGGCCTCAACCAGCAGCACAGGCCCTGTTGTGGTTTAGGTTGCCTCAGCAAGAAGCACAGGACCTAGTGTGGAGTAGTGGGCTCAGCCAGAAGCACTGGCCTTGGTGTGGTGAAGGTGACTTCAGCCAGAAGCACAGGCCATGGTGTGGTGTAGGTGGTCTCTGTAAGAAGCACAGACCCTGGTGTGGTGTAGTCGCCTCGGCCAGAAGCAGAGCGCTGTTGTGGTGCAGATGGCCTCAGCCAGTGCCACAGGCCCTACTGTGGTGTAGTTGGCCTCACCCAGCAGCACAGGCCCTGTTGTGGTGTATTTGGCCTCAGCCATAATCACAGGCCCTGGTGTGGTGAAGTTGGCCTCAGCCATAATCACAGACCCTGGTGTGGTGAAGATGGCCTCGGCCAGAAACAAAGGCACTCTTGTGGTGTAGTTGGCCTCAACCAGCAGCACAGGCCCTGTTGTGGTTTAGGTTGCCTCAGCAAGAAGCACAGGACCTGGTGTGGTGTAGTCGTCTCGGCCAGAAGCAGAGCACTGGTGTGGTGTAGTTGGCCTCAACCAGCAGCTCAGGCCCTGCTGTGGTGTAGTTGGCCTCAGCAATAATCACTGGCCCTGGTGTGGTGTAGTTGGCCTCAACCAGCAGCACAGGCCTTGGTGTGGTGTAGTTGGCCTATACCAGCAGCACAGGCCGTGGTGTGGTGTAGTTGGCCTCAGCCATAATCACAGGCCCTGGTGTGGTGAAGATGGCCACAGCCAGATCCACAGGCCCTAGTCTGGTGTAGTTGGCCTCAACCAGCAGCACAGGCCCTGTTGTGGTGTATTTGGCCTCAGCCATTATCACAGGCACTGGTGTGGTGAAGATGGCCTCGGCCAGAAGCAAAGGCACTCGTGTGGTGAAGATGGGCTCAACCAGCAGCACAGGCCTGGTGTGGTGTAGTTGGCCTCAACCAGCAGCACAGGCCCTTTTGTGGTGTAGTTGGCCTCAGCCATAATCACAGGCCATGGTGTGGTGTAGTTGGCCTCAGCAATAATCACAGGCCCTGGTGTGGTGTAGTCGTCTCGGCCAGAAGCAGAGCACTGGTGTGGTGAAGATGGCCACAGCCAGAGCCACAGGCCCTGGTGTGGTGTAGTTGGCCTCAACCAGCAGCACAGGCCCTGGTGTGGTGAAGTTGGCCTCAGCCATAATCACAGGCCCTGGTGTGCTGAAGATGGCCTCGGCCAGAAGCAAAGGCACTGGTGTAGTGAAGATGGCCTCAACAAGCACCACAGGCCCTGGTGCGGTGTAGTTGGCCTCAACCAGCAGCACAGGCCCTGGTGTGGTGTAGTTGGCCTCAACCAGCAGCACAAGCCCTGGTGTGGTGAAGTTGGCCTCAGCCATAATCACAGGCCCTGGTGTGGTGAAGATGGCCTCGGCCAGAAGCAAAGGCACTCCTGTGGTGTAGATGGCCTGGGACAGAGCCACAGGCCATTGTCTGCAATGAATGGTCTACAATGTCGATGTTGGGTTTTTACTCTTTATATACGGCGAAGATGGCCTTCCAAAAGGCCCTGGTGCGGTGTAGTTGGCCTCAGCCATAATCACAGGCCATGGTGTGGTGTAGGTGGTCTCAGTAAGAAGCACAGACCCTGGTGTGGTGTAGTCGCCTCGGCCAGAAGCAGAGCACTGTTGTGGTGCAGATGGCCTCAGCCAGTGCCACAGGCCCTAGTGTGGTGTAGTTGGCCTCACCCAGCAGCACCGGCCCTGTTGTCGTGTATTTGGCATCAGACATAATCGCAGGCCCTGGTGTGGTGAAGATGGCCACAGCCAGAGCCACAGGCCCTGGTGTGGTGTAGTTGGCCTCAACCAGCAGCACAAGCCCTGGTGTGGTGAAGTTGGCCTCAGCCATAATCACAGGCCCTGGTGTGGTGAAGATGGCCTCGGCCAGAAGCAAAGGCACTGGTGTGGTGAAGATGGGCTCAACAAGCAGCACAGGCCCTGGTGTGGTGTAGTTGGCCTCAACCAGCAGCACAGGCCCTGGTCTGGTGTAGTTGGCCTCAACCAGCAGCTCAGGCCCTGGTGTGGTGTAGTTGGCCTCATCAATAATCACCGGCCCTGGTGTGGTGTAGTTGGCCTCAACCAGCAGCACAGGCCTGGTGTGGTGTAGTTGGCCTCAACCAGCAGCACAGGCCCTGGTGTGGTGTAGTTGGCCTCAGCCATAATCACAGGCCCTGGTGTGGTGTAATTGGCCTCAGCCAGCAGCACAGGGCCTGGTGTGGTGTAGTCGTCTCTGCCAGAAGCAGAGCACTGGTGTGGTCAAGATGGCCACAGCCAGAGCCACAGGCCCTGGTGTGGTGTAGTTGGCCTCAACCAGCAGCACAGGCCCTGGTGTGGTGAAGTTGGCCTCGGCCATAATCACAGGCGCTGGTGTGGTGAAGATGGCCTTGGCCAGAAGCAAAGGCACTCGTGTGGTGTAGATGGCCACAGCCAGAGCCACAGGCCATTGTCTGCAATGAATGGTCTACAATGTCGATGTTGGGTTTTTACTCTTTGTATACGGCGAAGATGGCCTTCCAAAAGGCCATGGTGCCGTGTAGTTGGCCTCAAACAGCACCACAGGCTCTGTTGTGGTTTAGGTTGCCTCAGCAAGAAGCACAGGACCTGGTGTGGAGTAGTGGGCTCAGCCAGAAGCACTGGCCTTGGTGTGGTGAAGGTGGCTTCAGCCAGCAGCACAGGCCATGGTGTGGTGTAGGTGGTCTCAGCAAGAAGCACAGACCCTGGTGTGGTGTAGTCGCTTCGGCCAGAAGCAGAGCACTGTTGTGGTGCAGATGGCCTCAGCCAGTGCCACAGGCCCTAGTGTGGTGTAGTTGGCCTCAACCAGCAGCACAGGCCCTGGTGTGGTGAAATTGGCCTCAGCCATAATCACAGGCCCTGGTGTGGTGAAGATGGCCTCGGCCAGAAGCAAAGGCACTCGTGTGGTGAAGATGGCCTCAACCAGCAGCACAGGCCCTGGTGTGGTGTAGTTGGCCTCAACCAGCAGCATAGGCCGTGGTGTGGTGAAGTTGGCCTCCGCCATAATCACAGGCCCTGGTGTAGTGAAGATGGCCTCGGCCAGAAGCAAAGGCACTCCTGTGGTGTAGATGGCCTAGGACAGAGCCACAGGCCATTGTCTGCAATGAAGGGTCTACAATGTCGATGTTGCGTTTTTACTCTTTGTATACGGCGAAGATGGCCTTCCAAAAGGCCCTAGTGTTGTGTAGTTGGCCTCAACCAGTGCCACAGGCCCTGGTGTGGTGCAGATGGCCTTAGGAAAAAGCACAGGCCCTGGTGTGGTGTTTTTGGCCTCAGTCATAATCACAGGCCCTGGTGTGGTGAAGATGGCCTCAGCCATAATCACAGGCTCTGGTGTGGTGAAGGTGGCCACAGCCAGAGCCACAGGCCCTGGTGTGGTGTAGTTGGCCTCAAACAGCACCACAAGCCCTGGTGTGGTGTAGTTGACCTCAGACATAATCATAGGCCCTGGTGTGGTGAAGATGGCCTCAGCCAGAAGAAAAGGCACTCCTGTGGTGTAGATGGCCTAGGACAGAGCCACAGGCCATTGTCTGCAATGAATGGTCTACAATGTCGATGTTGGGTTTTTACTCTTTGTATACGGCGAAGATGGCCTTCCAAAAGGCCCTGGTGCGGTGTAGTTGGCCTCAAACAGCAGCACAGGCCCTGTTGTGGTTTAGGTTGCTTCAGCAAGAAGCACAGGACCTGGTGTGGAGTAGTGGGCTCAGCCAGAAGCACTGGCCCTGGTGTGGTGAAGGTGGCTTCAGCCAGCAGCACAGGCCATGGTGTGGTGTAGGTGGTCTCAGCAAGAAGCACAGGCCCTGGTGTGGTGTAGTTGCCTTGGCCAGAAGAAGAGCACTGTTGTGGTGCAGATGGCCTCAGCCAGTGCCACAGGCCCTAGTCTGGTGTAGTTGGCCTCAACCAGCAGCACAGGCCCTGGTGTGGTGTATTTGGCCTCAGCCATAATCACAGGCCCTGGTGTGGTGAAGATGGCCTCAACCAGCAGCACAGGCCCTGGTGTGTTGTAGTTGGCCTCAACCAGCAGCATAGGCCCTGGTGTGGTGTAGTTGGCCTCAGCCATAATCACAGGCCCTGGTGTGGTGTAATTGGCCTCAGCTAGCAGCACAGGGCCTGGTGTGGTGTAGTCGTCTCTGCCAGAAGCAGAGCACTGGTGTGGTGAAGATGGCCACAGCCAGAGCCACAGGCCCTGGTGTGGTGTAGTTGGCCTCAACCAGCAGCACAGGCCCTGGTGTGGTGAAGTTGGCCTCGGCCATAATCACAGGCGCTGGTGTGGTGAAGATGGCCTTGGCCAGAAGCAAAGGCACTCCTGTGGTGTAGATGGCCTAGGACAGAGCCACAGGCCATTGTCTGCAATGAATGGTCTACAATGTCGATGTTGGGTTTTTACTCTTTGTATACGGCGAAGATGGCCTTCCAAAAGGCCATGGTGCGGTGTAGTTGGCCTCAAACAGCACCACAGGCTCTGTTGTGGTTTAGGTTGCCTCAGCAAGAAGCACAGGACCTGGTGTGGAGTAGTGGGCTCAGCCAGAAGCACTGGCCTTGGTGTGGTGAAGGTGGCTTCAGCCAGCAGCACAGGCCATGGTGTGGTGTAGGTGGTCTCAGCAAGAAGCACAGACCCTGGTGTGGTGTAGTCGCTTCGGCCAGAAGCAGAGCACTGTTGTGGTGCAGATGGCCTCAGCCAGTGCCACAGGCCCTAGTGTGGTGTAGTTGGCCTCAACCAGCAGCACAGGCCCTGGTGTGGTGAAATTGGCCTCAGCCATAATCACAGGCCCTGGTGTGGTGAAGATGGCCTCGGCCAGAAGCAAAGGCACTCGTGTGGTGAAGATGGCCTCAACCAGCAGCACAGGCCCTGGTGTGGTGAAGTTGGCCTCAACCAGCAGCATAGGCCTTGGTGTGGTGAAGGTGGCTTCAGCCAGCAGCACAGGCCATGGTGTGGTGTAGGTGGTCTCAGCAAGAAGCACAGGCCCTAGTGTGGTGTAGTTGGCCTCAAACAGCACCACAAGCCCTGGTGTGGTGTAGTTGACCTCAGACATAATCATAGGCCCTGGTGTGGTGAAGATGGCCTCGGCCAGAAGAAAAGGCACTCCTGTGGTGTAGATGGCCTAGGACAGAGCCACAGGCCATTGTCTGCAATGAATGGTCTACAATGTCGATGTTGGGTTTTTACTCTTTGTATACGGCGAAGATGGCCTTCCAAAAGGCCCTGGTGCGGTGTAGTTGGCCTCAAACAGCAGCACAGGCCCTGTTGTGGTTTAGGTTGCTTCAGCAAGAAGCACAGGACCTGGTGTGGAGTAGTGGGCTCAGCCAGAAGCACTGGCCTTGGTGTGGTGAAGGTGGCTTCAGCCAGCAGCACAGGCCATGGTGTGGTGTAGGTGGTCTCAGCAAGAAGCACAGGCCCTGGTGTGGTGTAGTTGCCTTGGCCAGAAGAAGAGCACTGTTGTGGTGCAGATGGCCTCAGCCAGTGCCACAGGCCCTAGTCTGGTGTAGTTGGCCTCAACCAGCAGCACAGGCCCTGGTGTGGTGTATTTGGCCTCAGCCATAATCACAGGCCCTGGTGTGGTGAAGATGGCCTCAACCAGCAGCACAGGCCCTGGTGTGTTGTAGTTGGCCTCAACCAGCAGCACAGGCCCTGGTGTGGTGAAGTTGGACTCAGCCATAATCACAGGCCCTGGTGCTGTGAAGATGGCCTCGGCCAGAAGCAACGGCACTCGTGTGGTGTAGATGGCCTAGGACAGAGCCACAGGCCATTGTCTGCAATGAATGGTCTACAATGTCGATGTTGGGTTTTTACTCTTTGTATACGGCGAAGATGAGCTTCCAAAAGGCCCTGGTGCGGTGTAGTTGGCCTCAACCAGCAGCACAGGCCCTGGTGTGGTGAAGTTGGCCTCAGCCATAATCACAGGCCCTGGTGTGATGAAGATGGCCTCGGGCATAATCACAGGCTCTGGTGTGGTGAAAATGGCCACAGCCAGAGCCACAGGCCCTGGTGTGGTGTAGTTGGCCTCAACCAGCAGCACAGGCCCTGGTGTGGTGTAGTTGGCCTCAGCCATAATCACAGGCCCTGGTGTGGTGTAGTTGGCCTCAGCCAGCAGCACAGGGCCTGGTGTGGTGAAGTTGGCCTCAACCAGCAGCACAGGCCCTGGTGTGGTGTAGTTGGCATCAGCCATAATCACAGGCCCTGGTGTGGTGAAGATGGCCACAGCCAGATCCACAGGCCCTAGTCTGGTGTAGTTGGCCTCAACCAGCAGCAACGGCCCTGTTGTGGTGTATTTGGCCTCAGCCATTATCACAGGCACTGGTGTGGTGAAGATGGCCTCGGCCAGAAGCAAAGGCACTCGTGTGGTTAAGATGGCCTCAACCAGCAGCACAGGCCTGGTGTGGTGTAGTTGGCCTCAACCAGCAGCACAGGCCCTGGTGTGGTGTAGTTGGCCTCAGCCATAATCACAGGCCCTGGTGTGGTGTAGTTGGCTTCAGCAATAATCACAGGCCCTGGTGTGGTGTAGTCGTCTCGGCCAGAAGCAGAGCACTGGTGTGGTGAAGATGGCCACAGCCAGAGCCACAGGCCCTGGTGTGGTGTAGTTGGCCTCAACCAGCAGCACAGGCCCTGGTGTGGTGAAGTTGGCCTCAGCCATAATCACAGGCCCTGGTGTGGTGAAGATGGCCTCGGCCAGAAGCAAAGGCACTGGTGTGGTGAAGATGGCCTCAACAAGCAGCACAGGCCCTGGTGTGGTGTAGTTGGCCTCAACCAGCAGCACAGGCCCTGGTGTGGTGTAGTTGGCCTCAACCAGCAGCACAAGCCCTGGTGTGGTGAAGTTGGCCTCAGCCATAAACACAGGCCCTGGTGTGGTGAAGATGGCCTCGGCCAGAAGCAAAGGCACTCCTGTGGTGTAGATGGCCTAGGACAGAGCCACAGGCCATTGTCTGCAATGAATGGTCTACAATGTCGATGTTGGGTTTTTACTCTTTGTATACGGCGAAGATGGCCTTCCAAAAGACCCTGGTGCGGTGTAGTTGGCCTCAACCAGCAGCACAGGCCCTGGTGTGAAGTTGGCCTCAGCCATAATCACAGGCCCTGGTGTGGTGAAGATGGCCTCGGCCAGAAACAAAGGCACTCGTGTGGTGTAGTTGGCCTCAACCAGCAGCACAGGCCCTGTTGTGGCTTAGGTTTCCTCAGCAAGAAGCACAGGACCTAGTGTGGAGTAGTGGGCTCAGCCAGAAGCACTGGCCTTGGTGTGGTGAAGGTGGTCTCAGTAAGAAGCACAGACCCTGGTGTGGTGTAGTCGCCTCGGCCAGAAGAAGAGCACTGTTGTGGTGCAGATGGCCTCAGCCAGTGCCACAGGCCCTAGTGCGGTGTAGTTGGCCTCACCCAGCAGCACAGGCCCTGCTGTGGTGTAGTTGGCCTCAGCAATAATCACTGGCCCTGGTGTGGTGTAGTTGGCCTCAACCAGCAGCACAGGCCTTGGTGTGGTGTAGTTGGCCTATACCAGCAGCACAGGCCGTGGTGTGGTGTAGTTGGCCTCAGCCATAATCACAGGCCCTGGTGTGGTGAAGATGGCCACAGCCAGATCCACAGGCCCTAGTCTGGTGTAGTTGGCCTCAACCAGCAGCACAGGCCCTGTTGTGGTGTATTTGGCCTCAGCCATTATCACAGGCACTGGTGTGGTGAAGATGGCCTCGGCCAGAAGCAAAGGCACTCGTGTGGTGAAGATGGGCTCAACCAGCAGCACAGGCCTGGTGTGGTGTAGTTGGCCTCAACCAGCAGCACAGGCCCTTTTGTGGTGTAGTTGGCCTCAGCCATAATCACAGGCCATGGTGTGGTGTAGTTGGCCTCAGCAATAATCACAGGCCCTGGTGTGGTGTAGTTGTCTCGGCCAGAAGCAGAGCACTGGTGTGGTGAAGATGGCCACAGCCAGAGCCACAGGCCGTGGTGTGGTGTAGTTGGCCTCAACCAGCAGCACAGGCCCTGGTGTGGTGAAGTTGGCCTCAGCCATAATCACAGGCCCTGGTGTGCTGAAGATGGCCTCGGCCAGAAGCAAAGGCACTGGTGTAGTGAAGATGGCCTCAACAAGCACCACAGGCCCTGGTGCGGTGTAGTTGGCCTCAACCAGCAGCACAGGCCCTGGTGTGGTGTAGTTGGCCTCAACCAGCAGCACAAGCCCTGGTGTGGTGAAGTTGGCCTCAGCCATAATCACAGGCCCTGGTGTGGTGAAGATGGCCTCGGCCAGAAGCAAAGGCACTCCTGTGGTGTAGATGGCCTGGGACAGAGCCACAGGCCATTGTCTGCAATGAATGGTCTACAATGTCGATGTTGGGTTTTTACTCTTTATATACGGCGAAGATGGCCTTCCAAAAGGCCCTGGTGCGGTGTAGTTGGCCTCAGCCATAATCACAGGCCATGGTGTGGTGTAGGTGGTCTCAGTAAGAAGCACAGACCCTGGTGTGGTGTAGTCGCCTCGGCCAGAAGCAGAGCACTGTTGTGGTGCAGATGGCCTCAGCCAGTGCCACAGGCCCTAGTGTGGTGTAGTTGGCCTCACCCAGCAGCACCGGCCCTGTTGTCGTGTATTTGGCATCAGACATAATCGCAGGCCCTGGTGTGGTGAAGATGGCCACAGCCAGAGCCACAGGCCCTGGTGTGGTGTAGTTGGCCTCAACCAGCAGCACAAGCCCAGGTGTGGTGAAGTTGGCCTCAGCCATAATCACAGGCCCTGGTGTGGTGAAGATGGCCTCGGCCAGAAGCAAAGGCACTGGTGTGGTGAAGATGGGCTCAACAAGCAGCACAGGCCCTGGTGTGGTGTAGTTGGCCTCAACCAGCAGCACAGGCCCTGGTGTGGTGTAGTTGGCCTCAACCAGCAGCTCAGGCCCTGGTGTGGTGTAGTTGGCCTCATCAATAATCACCGGCCCTGGTGTGGTGTAGTTGGCCTCAACCAGCAGCACAGGCCTGGTGTGGTGTAGTTGGCCTCAACCAGCAGCACAGGCCCTGGTGTGGTGTAGTTGGCCTCAGCCATAATCACAGGCCCTGGTGTGGTGTAATTGGCCTCAGCCAGCAGCACAGGGCCTGGTGTGGTGTAGTCGTCTCTGCCAGAAGCAGAGCACTGGTGTGGTCAAGATGGCCACAGCCAGAGCCACAGGCCCTGGTGTGGTGTAGTTGGCCTCAACCAGCAGCACAGGCCCTGGTGTGGTGAAGTTGGCCTCGGCCATAATCACAGGCGCTGGTGTGGTGAAGATGGCCTTGGCCAGAAGCAAAGGCACTCGTGTGGTGTAGATGGCCTAGGACAGAGCCACAGGCCATTGTCTGCAATGAATGGTCTACAATGTCGATGTTGGGTTTTTACTCTTTGTATACGGCGAAGATGGCCTTCCAAAAGGCCATGGTGCGGTGTAGTTGGCCTCAAACAGCACCACAGGCTCTGTTGTGGTTTAGGTTGCCTCAGGAAGAAGCACAGGACCTGGTGTGGAGTAGTGGGCTCAGCCAGAAGCACTGGCCTTGGTGTGGTGAAGGTGGCTTCAGCCAGCAGCACAGGCCATGGTGTGGTGTAGGTGGTCTCAGCAAGAAGCACAGACCCTGGTGTGGTGTAGTCGCTTCGGCCAGAAGCAGAGCACTGTTGTGGTGCAGATGGCCTCAGCCAGTGCCACAGGCCCTAGTGTGGTGTAGTTGGCCTCAACCAGCATCACAGGCCCTGGTGTGGTGAAATTGGCCTCAGCCATAATCACAGGCCCTGGTGTGGTGAAGATGGCCTCGGCCAGAAGCAAAGGCACTCGTGTGGTGAAGACGGCCTCAACCAGCAACACAGGCCCTGGTGTGGTGTAGTTGGCCTCAACCAGCAGCATAGGCCGTGGTGTGGTGAAGTTGGCCTCCGCCATAATCACAGGCCCTGGTGTGGTGAAGATGGCCTCGGCCAGAAGCAAAGGCACTCCTGTGGTGTAGATGGCCTAGGACAGAGCCACAGGCCATTGTCTGCAATGAAGGGTCTACAATGTCGATGTTGCGTTTTTACTCTTTGTATACGGCGAAGATGGCCTTCCAAAAGGCCCTAGTGTTGTGTAGTTGGCCTCAAGCAGTGCCACAGGCCCTGGTGTGGTGCAGATGGCCTTAGGAAAAAGCACAGGCCCTGGTGTGGTGTTTTTGGCCTCAGTCATAATCACAGGCCCTGGTGTGGTGAAGATGGCCTCAGCCATAATCACAGGCTCTGGTGTGGTGAAGGTGGCCACAGCCAGAGCCACAGGCCCTGGTGTGGTGTAGTTGGCCTCAAACAGCACCACAAGCCCTGGTGTGGTGTAGTTGACCTCAGACATAATCATAGGCCCTGGTGTGGTGAAGATGGCCTCAGCCAGAAGAAAAGGCACTCCTGTGGTGTAGATGGCCTAGGACAGAGCCACAGGCCATTGTCTGCAATGAATGGTCTACAATGTCGATGTTGGGTTTTTACTCTTTGTATACGGCGAAGATGGCCTTCCAAAAGGCCCTGGTGTGGTGTAGTTGGCCTCAAACAGCAGCACAGGCCCTGTTGTGGTTTAGGTTGCTTCAGCAAGAAGCACAGGACCTGGTGTGGAGTAGTGGGCTCAGCCAGAAGCACTGGCCCTGGTGTGGTGAAGGTGGCTTCAGCCAGCAGCACAGGCCATGGTGTGGTGTAGGTGGTCTCAGCAAGAAGCACAGGCCCTGGTGTGGTGTAGTTGCCTTGGCCAGAAGAAGAGCACTGTTGTGGTGCAGATGGCCTCAGCCAGTGCCACAGGCCCTAGTCTGGTGTAGTTGGCCTCAACCAGCAGCACAGGCCCTGGTGTGGTGTATTTGGCCTCAGCCATAATCACAGGCCCTGGTGTGGTGAAGATGGCCTCAACCAGCAGCACAGGCCCTGGTGTGTTGTAGTTGGCCTCAACCAGCAGCATAGGCCCTGGTGTGGTGTAGTTGGCCTCAGCCATAATCACAGGCCCTGGTGTGGTGTAATTGGCCTCAGCCAGCAGCACAGGGCCTGGTGTGGTGTAGTCGTCTCTGCCAGAAGCAGAGCACTGGTGTGGTGAAGATGGCCACAGCCAGAGCCACAGGCCCTGGTGTGGTGTAGTTGGCCTCAACCAGCAGCACAGGCCCTGGTGTGGTGAAGTTGGCCTCGGCCATAATCACAGGCGCTGGTGTGGTGAAGATGGCCTTGGCCAGAAGAAAAGGCACTCCTGTGGTGTAGATGGCCTAGGACAGAGCCACAGGCCATTGTCTGCAATGAATGGTCTACAATGTCGATGTTGGGTTTTTACTCTTTGTATACGGCGAAGATGGCCTTCCAAAAGGCCATGGTGCGGTGTAGTTGGCCTCAAACAGCACCACAGGCTCTGTTGTGGTTTAGGTTGCCTCAGCAAGAAGCACAGGACCTGGTGTGGAGTAGTGGGCTCAGCCAGAAGCACTGGCCTTGGTGTGGTGTAGGTGGTCTCAGCAAGAAGCACAGACCCTGGTGTGGTGTAGTCGCTTCGGCCAGAAGCAGAGCACTGTTGTGGTGCAGATGGCCTCAGCCAGTGCCACAGGCCCTAGTGTGGTGTAGTTGGCCTCAACCAGCAGCACAGGCCCTGGTGTGGTGAAATTGGCCTCAGCCATAATCACAGGCCCTGGTGTGGTGAAGATGGCCTCGGCCAGACGCAAAGGCACTCGTGTGGTGAAGATGGCCTCAACCAGCAGCACAGGCCCTGGTGTGGTGAAGTTGGCCTCAACCAGCAGCATAGGCCGTGGTGTGGTGAAGTTGGCCTCCGCCATAATCACAGGCCCTGGTGTGGTGAAGATGGCCTCGGCCAGAAGCAAAGGCACTCCTGTGGTGTAGATGGCCTAGGACAGAGCCACAGGCCATTGTCTGCAATGAAGGGTCTACAATGTCGATGTTGCGTTTTTACTCTTTGTATACGGCGAAGATGGCCTTCCAAAAGGCCCTGGTGTGGTGAAGTTGGCCTCAACCAGTGCCACAGGCCCTGGTGTGGTGCAGATGGCCTTAGGAAAAAGCACAGGCCCTGGTGTGGTGTTTTTGGCCTCAGTCATAATCACAGGCCCTGGTGTGGTGAAGATGGCCTCAGCCATAATCACAGGCTCTGGTGTGGTGAAGGTGGCCACAGCCAGAGCCACAGGCCCTGGTGTGGTGTAGTTGGCCTCAAACAGCACCACAAGCCCTGGTGTGGTGTAGTTGACCTCAGACATAATCATAGGCCCTGGTGTGGTGAAGATGGCCTCGGCCAGAAGAAAAGGCACTCCTGTGGTGTAGATGGCCTAGGACAGAGCCACAGGCCATTGTCTGCAATGAATGGTCTACAATGTCGATGTTGGGTTTTTACTCTTTGTATACGGCGAAGATGGCCTTCCAAAAGGCCCTGGTGCGGTGTAGTTGGCCTCAAACAGCAGCACAGGCCCTGTTGTGGTTTAGGTTGCTTCAGCAAGAAGCACAGGACCTGGTGTGGAGTAGTGGGCTCAGCCAGAAGCACTGGCCTTGGTGTGGTGAAGGTGGCTTCAGCCAGCAGCACAGGCCATGGTGTGGTGTAGGTGGGCTCAGCCAGAAGCACTGGCCTTGGTGTGGTGAAGGTGGCTTCAGCCAGCAGCACAGGCCATGGTGTGGTGTAGTTGGCCTCAGCCATAATCACAGGCCCTGGTGCTGTGAAGATGGCCTCGGCCAGAAGCAACGGCACTCCTGTGGTGTAGATGGCCTCAACCAGCAGCACAGGCCTGGTGTGGTGTAGTTGGCCTCAACCAGCAGCACAGGCCCTGGTGTGGTGTAGTTGGCCTCAGCCATAATCACAGGCCCTGGTGTGGTGTAGTTGGCCTCAGCAATAATCACAGGCCCTGGTGTGGTGTAGTCGTCTCGGCCAGAAGCAGAGCACTGATGTGGTGAAGATGGCCACAGCCAGAGCCACAGGCCCTGGTGTGGTGTAGTTGGCCTCAACCAGCAGCACAGGCCCTGGTGTGGTGAAGTTGGCCTCAGCCATAATCACAGGCCCTGGTGTGGTGAAGATGGCCTCGGCCAGAAGCAAAGGCACTGGTGTAGTGAAGATGGCCTCAACAAGCAGCACAGGCCCTGGTGTGGTGTAGTTGGCCTCAACCAGCAGCACAGGCCCTGGTGTGGTGTAGTTGGCCTCAACCAGCAGCACAAGCCCTGGTGTGGTGAAGTTGGCCTCAGCCATAATCACAGGCCCTGGTGTGGTGAAGATGGCGTCGGCCAGAAGCAAAGGCACTCCTGTGGTGTAGATGGCCTAGGACAGAGCCACAGGCCATTGTCTGCAATGAATGGTCTACAATGTCGATGTTGGGTTTTTACTCTTTATATACGGCGAAGATGGCCTTCCAAAAGGCCCTGGTGCGGTGTAGTTGGCCTCAACCAGCAGCACAGGCCCTGGTGTGGTGAAGTTGGCCTCAGCCATAATCACAGGCCATGGTGTGGTGTAGGTGGTCTCAGTAAGAAGCACAGACCCTGGTGTGGTGTAGTCGCCTCGGCCAGAAGCAGAGCACTGTTGTGGTGCAGATGGCCACAGCCAGAGCCACAGGCCCTGGTGTGGTGTAGTTGGCCTCAACCAGCAGCACAGGCCCTGGTGTGGTGAAGTTGGCCTCAGCCATAATCACAGGCCCTGGTGTGGTTTAGGTTGCCTCAGCAAGAAGCACAGGACCTGGTGTGGAGTAGTGGGCTCAGCCAGAAGCACTGGCCTTGGTGTGGTGAATTTGGCTTCAGCCAGCAGCACAGGCCATGGTGTGGTGTAGGTGGTCTCAGCAAGAAGCACAGACCCTGGTGTGGTGTAGTCGCCTCGGCCAGAAGCAGAGCACTGTTGTGGTGCAGATTGCCTCAGCCAGTGCCACAGGCCCTAGTCTGGTGTAGTTGGCCTCAACCAGCAGCACAGGCCCTGTTGTGGTGTATTTGGCCTCAGCCATAATCACAGGCCCTGGTGTGGTGAAGATGGCCACAGCCAAAGCCACAGGCCCTGGTGTGGTGTAGTTGGCCTCAACCAGCAGCACAGGCCCTGGTGTGGTGAAGTTGGCCTCAGCCATAATCACAGGCCCTGGTGTTGTGAAGATGGCCTCGACCAGAAGCAAAGGCACTGGAGTGGTGAAGATGGCCTCAACAAGCAGCACAGGCCCTGGTGTGGTGTAGTTGGCCTCAACCAGCATCACAGGCCCTGGTGTGGTGTAGTTGGCCTCAACCAGCAGCACAGGCCCTGGTGTGGTGAAGTTGGCCTCAGCCATAATCACAGGCCCTGGTGTGGTGAAGATGGCCTTGGCCAGAAGCAAAGGCACTCCTGTGGTGTAGATGGCCTAGGACAGAGCCACAGGTCATTGTCTGCAATGAATGGTCTACAATGTCGATGTTGGGTTTTTGCTCTTTGTATACGGCGAAGATGGCCTTCCAAAAGGCCCTGGTGCGGTGTAGTTGGCCTCAACCAGCAGCACAGGCCCTGGTGTGGTGAAGTTGGCCTCAGCCATAATCACAGGCCCTGGTGTGATGAAGATAGCCTCGGGCATAATCACAGGCTCTGGTGTGGTGAAAATGGCCACAGCCAGAGCCACAGGCCCTGGTGTGGTGTAGTTGGCCTCAACCAGCAGCACAGGCCCTGGTGTGGTGTAGTTGGCCTCAGCCATAATCACAGGCCCTGGTGTGGTGTAGTTGGCCTCAGCCAGCAGCACAGGGCCTGGTGTGGTGTAGTTGGCCTCAACCAGCAGCACAGGCCCTGGTGTGGTGTCGTTGGCCTCAGCCATAATCACAGGCCCTGGTGTGGTGAAGATGGCCACAGCCAGATCCATAGGCCCTAGTCTGGTGTAGTTGGCCTCAACCAGCAGCACAGGCCCTGGTGTGGTGAAGTTGGCCTCAGCCATAATCACAGGCCCTGGTGTGGTGAAGATGGCCTCGGCCAGAAACAAAGGCACTCGTGTGGTGTAGTTGGCCTCAACCAGCAGCACAGGCCCTGTTGTGGTTTAGGTTGCCTCAGCAAGAAGCACAGGACCTAGTGTGGAGTAGTGGGCTCAGCCAGAAGCACTGGCCTTGGTGTGGTGAAGGTGACTTCAGCCAGAAGCACAGGCCATGGTGTGGTGTAGGTGGTCTCTGTAAGAAGCACAGACCCTGGTGTGGTGTAGTCGCCTCGGCCAGAAGCAGAGCGCTGTTGTGGTGCAGATGGCCTCAGCCAGTGCCACAGGCCCTACTGTGGTGTAGTTGGCCTCACCCAGCAGCACAGGCCCTGTTGTGGTGTATTTGGCCTCAGCCATAATCACAGGCCCTGGTGTGGTGAAGTTGGCCTCAGCCATAATCACAGACCCTGGTGTGGTGAAGATGGCCTCGGCCAGAAACAAAGGCACTCGTGTGGTGTAGTTGGCCTCAACCAGCAGCACAGGCCCTGTTGTGGTTTAGGTTGCCTCAGCAAGAAGCACAGGACCTGGTGTGGTGTAGTCATCTCGGCCAGAAGCAGAGCACTGGTGTGGTGTAGTTGGCCTCAACCAGCAGCTCAGGCCCTGCTGTGGTGTAGTTGGCCTCAGCAATAATCACTGGCCCTGGTGTGGTGTAGTTGGCCTCAACCAGCAGCACAGGCCTTGGTGTGGTGTAGTTGGCCTATACCAGCAGCACAGGCCGTGGTGTGGTGTAGTTGGCCTCAGCCATAATCACAGGCCCTGGTGTGGTGAAGATGGCCACAGCCAGATCCACAGGCCCTAGTCTGGTGTAGTTGGCCTCAACCAGCAGCACAGGCCCTGTTGTGGTGTATTTGGCCTCAGCCATTATCACAGGCACTGGTGTGGTGAAGATGGCCTCGGCCAGAAGCAAAGGCACTCGTGTGGTGAAGATGGGCTCAACCAGCAGCACAGGCCTGGTGTGGTGTAGTTGGCCTCAACCAGCAGCACAGGCCCTTTTGTGGTGTAGTTGGCCTCAGCCATAATCACAGGCCATGGTGTGGTGTAGTTGGCCTCAGCAATAATCACAGGCCCTGGTGTGGTGTAGTCGTCTCGGCCAGAAGCAGAGCACTGGTGTGGTGAAGATGGCCACAGCCAGAGCCACAGGCCCTGGTGTGGTGTAGTTGGCCTCAACCAGCAGCACAGGCCCTGGTGTGGTGAAGTTGGCCTCAGCCATAATCACAGGCCCTGGTGTGCTGAAGATGGCCTCGGCCAGAAGCAAAGGCACTGGTGTAGTGAAGATGGCCTCAACAAGCACCACAGGCCCTGGTGTGGTGTAGTTGGCCTCAACCAGCAGCACAGGCCCTGGTGTGGTGTAGTTGGCCTCAACCAGCAGCACAAGCCCTGGTGTGGTGAAGTTGGCCTCAGCCATAATCACAGGCCCTGGTGTGGTGAAGATGGCCTCGGCCAGAAGCAAAGGCACTCCTGTGGTGTAGATGGCCTGGGACAGAGCCACAGGCCATTGTCTGCAATGAATGGTCTACAATGTCGATGTTGGGTTTTTACTCTTTATATACGGCGAAGATGGCCTTCCAAAAGGCCCTGGTGCGGTGTAGTTGGCCTCAGCCATAATCACAGGCCATGGTGTGGTGTAGGTGGTCTCAGTAAGAAGCACAGACCCTGGTGTGGTGTAGTCGCCTCGGCCAGAAGCAGAGCACTGTTGTGGTGCAGATGGCCTCAGCCAGTGCCACAGGCCCTAGTGTGGTGTAGTTGGCCTCACCCAGCAGCACCGGCCCTGTTGTCGTGTATTTGGCATCAGACATAATCGCAGGCCCTGGTGTGGTGAAGATGGCCACAGCCAGAGCCACAGGCCCTGGTGTGGTGTAGTTGGCCTCAACCAGCAGCACAAGCCCTGGTGTGGTGAAGTTGGCCTCAGCCATAATCACAGGCCCTGGTGTGGTGAAGATGGCCTCGGCCAGAAGCAAAGGCACTGGTGTGGTGAAGATGGGCTCAACAAGCAGCACAGGCCCTGGTGTGGTGTAGTTGGCCTCAACCAGCAGCACAGGCCCTGGTCTGGTGTAGTTGGCCTCAACCAGCAGCTCAGGCCCTGGTGTGGTGTAGTTGGCCTCATCAATAATCACCGGCCCTGGTGTGGTGTAGTTGGCCTCAACCAGCAGCACAGGCCTGGTGTGGTGTAGTTGGCCTCAACCAGCAGCACAGGCCCTGGTGTGGTGTAGTTGGCCTCAGCCATAATCACAGGCCCTGGTGTGGTGTAATTGGCCTCAGCCAGCAGCACAGGGCCTGGTGTGGTGTAGTCGTCTCTGCCAGAAGCAGAGCACTGGTGTGGTCAAGATGGCCACAGCCAGAGCCACAGGCCCTGGTGTGGTGTAGTTGGCCTCAACCAGCAGCACAGGCCCTGGTGTGGTGAAGTTGGCCTCGGCCATAATCACAGGCGCTGGTGTGGTGAAGATGGCCTTGGCCAGAAGCAAAGGCACTCGTGTGGTGTAGATGGCCTAGGACAGAGCCACAGGCCATTGTCTGCAATGAATGGTCTACAATGTCGATGTTGGGTTTTTACTCTTTGTATACGGCGAAGATGGCCTTCCAAAAGGCCATGGTGCCGTGTAGTTGGCCTCAAACAGCACCACAGGCTCTGTTGTGGTTTAGGTTGCCTCAGCAAGAAGCACAGGACCTGGTGTGGAGTAGTGGGCTCAGCCAGAAGCACTGGCCTTGGTGTGGTGAAGGTGGCTTCAGCCAGCAGCACAGGCCATGGTGTGGTGTAGGTGGTCTCAGCAAGAAGCACAGACCCTGGTGTGGTGTAGTCGCTTCGGCCAGAAGCAGAGCACTGTTGTGGTGCAGATGGCCTCAGCCAGTGCCACAGGCCCTGGTGTGGTGTAGTTGGCCTCAACCAGCAGCACAGGCCCTGGTGTGGTGAAATTGGCCTCAGCCATAATCACAGGCCCTGGTGTGGTGAAGATGGCCTCGGCCAGAAGCAAAGGCACTCGTGTGGTGAAGATGGCCTCAACCAGCAGCACAGGCCCTGGTGTGGTGTAGTTGGCCTCAACCAGCAGCATAGGCCGTGGTGTGGTGAAGTTGGCCTCCGCCATAATCACAGGCCCTGGTGTAGTGAAGATGGCCTCGGCCAGAAGCAAAGGCACTCCTGTGGTGTAGATGGCCTAGGACAGAGCCACAGGCCATTGTCTGCAATGAAGGGTCTACAATGTCGATGTTGCGTTTTTACTCTTTGTATACGGCGAAGATGGCCTTCCAAAAGGCCCTAGTGTTGTGTAGTTGGCCTCAACCAGTGCCACAGGCCCTGGTGTGGTGCAGATGGCCTTAGGAAAAAGCACAGGCCCTGGTGTGGTGTTTTTGGCCTCAGTCATAATCACAGGCCCTGGTGTGGTGAAGATGGCCTCAGCCATAATCACAGGCTCTGGTGTGGTGAAGGTGGCCACAGCCAGAGCCACAGGCCCTGGTGTGGTGTAGTTGGCCTCAAACAGCACCACAAGCCCTGGTGTGGTGTAGTTGACCTCAGACATAATCATAGGCCCTGGTGTGGTGAAGATGGCCTCAGCCAGAAGAAAAGGCACTCCTGTGGTGTAGATGGCCTAGGACAGAGCCACAGGCCATTGTCTGCAATGAATGGTCTACAATGTCGATGTTGGGTTTTTACTCTTTGTATACGGCGAAGATGGCCTTCCAAAAGGCCCTGGTGCGGTGTAGTTGGCCTCAAACAGCAGCACAGGCCCTGTTGTGGTTTAGGTTGCTTCAGCAAGAAGCACAGGACCTGGTGTGGAGTAGTGGGCTCAGCCAGAAGCACTGGCCCTGGTGTGGTGAAGGTGGCTTCAGCCAGCAGCACAGGCCATGGTGTGGTGTAGGTGGTCTCAGCAAGAAGCACAGGCCCTGGTGTGGTGTAGTTGCCTTGGCCAGAAGAAGAGCACTGTTGTGGTGCAGATGGCCTCAGCCAGTGCCACAGGCCCTAGTCTGGTGTAGTTGGCCTCAACCAGCAGCACAGGCCCTGGTGTGGTGTATTTGGCCTCAGCCATAATCACAGGCCCTGGTGTGGTGAAGATGGCCTCAACCAGCAGCACAGGCCCTGGTGTGTTGTAGTTGGCCTCAACCAGCAGCATAGGCCCTGGTGTGGTGTAGTTGGCCTCAGCCATAATCACAGGCCCTGGTGTGGTGTAATTGGCCTCAGCTAGCAGCACAGGGCCTGGTGTGGTGTAGTCGTCTCTGCCAGAAGCAGAGCACTGGTGTGGTGAAGATGGCCACAGCCAGAGCCACAGGCCCTGGTGTGGTGTAGTTGGCCTCAACCAGCAGCACAGGCCCTGGTGTGGTGAAGTTGGCCTCGGCCATAATCACAGGCGCTGGTGTGGTGAAGATGGCCTTGGCCAGAAGCAAAGGCACTCCTGTGGTGTAGATGGCCTAGGACAGAGCCACAGGCCATTGTCTGCAATGAATGGTCTACAATGTCGATGTTGGGTTTTTACTCTTTGTATACGGCGAAGATGGCCTTCCAAAAGGCCATGGTGCGGTGTAGTTGGCCTCAAACAGCACCACAGGCTCTGTTGTGGTTTAGGTTGCCTCAGCAAGAAGCACAGGACCTGGTGTGGAGTAGTGGGCTCAGCCAGAAGCACTGGCCTTGGTGTGGTGAAGGTGGCTTCAGCCAGCAGCACAGGCCATGGTGTGGTGTAGGTGGTCTCAGCAAGAAGCACAGACCCTGGTGTGGTGTAGTCGCTTCGGCCAGAAGCAGAGCACTGTTGTGGTGCAGATGGCCTCAGCCAGTGCCACAGGCCCTAGTGTGGTGTAGTTGGCCTCAACCAGCAGCACAGGCCCTGGTGTGGTGAAATTGGCCTCAGCCATAATCACAGGCCCTGGTGTGGTGAAGATGGCCTCGGCCAGAAGCAAAGGCACTCGTGTGGTGAAGATGGCCTCAACCAGCAGCACAGGCCCTGGTGTGGTGAAGTTGGCCTCAACCAGCAGCATAGGCCTTGGTGTGGTGAAGGTGGCTTCAGCCAGCAGCACAGGCCATGGTGTGGTGTAGGTGGTCTCAGCAAGAAGCACAGGCCCTAGTGTGGTGTAGTTGGCCTCAAACAGCACCACAAGCCCTGGTGTGGTGTAGTTGACCTCAGACATAATCATAGGCCCTGGTGTGGTGAAGATGGCCTCGGCCAGAAGAAAAGGCACTCCTGTGGTGTAGATGGCCTAGGACAGAGCCACAGGCCATTGTCTGCAATGAATGGTCTACAATGTCGATGTTGGGTTTTTACTCTTTGTATACGGCGAAGATGGCCTTCCAAAAGGCCCTGGTGCGGTGTAGTTGGCCTCAAACAGCAGCACAGGCCCTGTTGTGGTTTAGGTTGCTTCAGCAAGAAGCACAGGACCTGGTGTGGAGTAGTGGGCTCAGCCAGAAGCACTGGCCTTGGTGTGGTGAAGGTGGCTTCAGCCAGCAGCACAGGCCATGGTGTGGTGTAGGTGGTCTCAGCAAGAAGCACAGGCCCTGGTGTGGTGTAGTTGCCTTGGCCAGAAGAAGAGCACTGTTGTGGTGCAGATGGCCTCAGCCAGTGCCACAGGCCCTAGTCTGGTGTAGTTGGCCTCAACCAGCAGCACAGGCCCTGGTGTGGTGTATTTGGCCTCAGCCATAATCACAGGCCCTGGTGTGGTGAAGATGGCCTCAACCAGCAGCACAGGCCCTGGTGTGTTGTAGTTGGCCTCAACCAGCAGCACAGGCCCTGGTGTGGTGAAGTTGGACTCAGCCATAATCACAGGCCCTGGTGCTGTGAAGATGGCCTCGGCCAGAAGCAACGGCACTCGTGTGGTGTAGATGGCCTAGGACAGAGCCACAGGCCATTGTCTGCAATGAATGGTCTACAATGTCGATGTTGGGTTTTTACTCTTTGTATACGGCGAAGATGAGCTTCCAAAAGGCCCTGGTGCGGTGTAGTTGGCCTCAACCAGCAGCACAGGCCCTGGTGTGGTGAAGTTGGCCTCAGCCATAATCACAGGCCCTGGTGTGATGAAGATGGCCTCGGGCATAATCACAGGCTCTGGTGTGGTGAAAATGGCCACAGCCAGAGCCACAGGCCCTGGTGTGGTGTAGTTGGCCTCAACCAGCAGCACAGGCCCTGGTGTGGTGTAGTTGGCCTCAGCCATAATCACAGGCCCTGGTGTGGTGTAGTTGGCCTCAGCCAGCAGCACAGGGCCTGGTGTGGTGAAGTTGGCCTCAACCAGCAGCACAGGCCCTGGTGTGGTGTAGTTGGCATCAGCCATAATCACAGGCCCTGGTGTGGTGAAGATGGCCACAGCCAGATCCACAGGCCCTAGTCTGGTGTAGTTGGCCTCAACCAGCAGCAACGGCCCTGTTGTGGTGTATTTGGCCTCAGCCATTATCACAGGCACTGGTGTGGTGAAGATGGCCTCGGCCAGAAGCAAAGGCACTCGTGTGGTTAAGATGGCCTCAACCAGCAGCACAGGCCTGGTGTGGTGTAGTTGGCCTCAACCAGCAGCACAGGCCCTGGTGTGGTGTAGTTGGCCTCAGCCATAATCACAGGCCCTGGTGTGGTGTAGTTGGCTTCAGCAATAATCACAGGCCCTGGTGTGGTGTAGTCGTCTCGGCCAGAAGCAGAGCACTGGTGTGGTGAAGATGGCCTCAGCCATAATCACAGGCTCTGGTGTGGTGAAGGTGGCCACAGCCAGAGCCACAGGCCCTGGTGTGGTGTAGTTGGCCTCAAACAGCACCACAAGCCCTGGTGTGGTGTAGTTGACCTCAGACATAATCATAGGCCCTGGTGTGGTGAAGATGGCCTCGGCCAGAAGAAAAGGCACTCCTGTGGTGTAGATGGCCTAGGACAGAGCCACAGGCCATTGTCTGCAATGAATGGTCTACAATGTCGATGTTGGGTTTTTACTCTTTGTATACGGCGAAGATGGCCTTCCAAAAGGCCCTGGTGCGGTGTAGTTGGCCTCAAACAGCAGCACAGGCCCTGTTGTGGTTTAGGTTGCTTCAGCAAGAAGCACAGGACCTGGTGTGGAGTAGTGGGCTCAGCCAGAAGCACTGGCCTTGGTGTGGTGAAGGTGGCTTCAGCCAGCAGCACAGGCCATGGTGTGGTGTAGGTGGTCTCAGCAAGAAGCACAGGCCCTGGTGTGGTGTAGTTGCCTTGGCCAGAAGAAGAGCACTGTTGTGGTGCAGATGGCCTCAGCCAGTGCCACAGGCCCTAGTCTGGTGTAGTTGGCCTCAACCAGCAGCACAGGCCCTGGTGTGGTGTATTTGGCCTCAGCCATAATCACAGGCCCTGGTGTGGTGAAGATGGCCTCAACCAGCAGCACAGGCCCTGGTGTGTTGTAGTTGGCCTCAACCAGCAGCACAGGCCCTGGTGTGGTGAAGTTGGACTCAGCCATAATCACAGGCCCTGGTGCTGTGAAGATGGCCTCGGCCAGAAGCAACGGCACTCGTGTGGTGTAGATGGCCTAGGACAGAGCCACAGGCCATTGTCTGCAATGAATGGTCTACAATGTCGATGTTGGGTTTTTACTCTTTGTATACGGCGAAGATGAGCTTCCAAAAGGCCCTGGTGCGGTGTAGTTGGCCTCAACCAGCAGCACAGGCCCTGGTGTGGTGAAGTTGGCCTCAGCCATAATCACAGGCCCTGGTGTGATGAAGATGGCCTCGGGCATAATCACAGGCTCTGGTGTGGTGAAAATGGCCACAGCCAGAGCCACAGGCCCTGGTGTGGTGTAGTTGGCCTCAACCAGCAGCACAGGCCCTGGTGTGGTGTAGTTGGCCTCAGCCATAATCACAGGCCCTGGTGTGGTGTAGTTGGCCTCAGCCAGCAGCACAGGGCCTGGTGTGGTGAAGTTGGCCTCAACCAGCAGCACAGGCCCTGGTGTGGTGTAGTTGGCATCAGCCATAATCACAGGCCCTGGTGTGGTGAAGATGGCCACAGCCAGATCCACAGGCCCTAGTCTGGTGTAGTTGGCCTCAACCAGCAGCAACGGCCCTGTTGTGGTGTATTTGGCCTCAGCCATTATCACAGGCACTGGTGTGGTGAAGATGGCCTCGGCCAGAAGCAAAGGCACTCGTGTGGTTAAGATGGCCTCAACCAGCAGCACAGGCCTGGTGTGGTGTAGTTGGCCTCAACCAGCAGCACAGGCCCTGGTGTGGTGTAGTTGGCCTCAGCCATAATCACAGGCCCTGGTGTGGTGTAGTTGGCTTCAGCAATAATCACAGGCCCTGGTGTGGTGTAGTCGTCTCGGCCAGAAGCAGAGCACTGGTGTGGTGAAGATGGCCACAGCCAGAGCCACAGGCCCTGGTGTGGTGTAGTTGGCCTCAACCAGCAGCACAGGCCCTGGTGTGGTGAAGTTGGCCTCAGCCATAATCACAGGCCCTGGTGTGGTGAAGATGGCCTCGGCCAGAAGCAAAGGCACTGGTGTGGTGAAGATGGCCTCAACAAGCAGCACAGGCCCTGGTGTGGTGTAGTTGGCCTCAACCAGCAGCACAGGCCCTGGTGTGGTGTAGTTGGCCTCAACCAGCAGCACAAGCCCTGGTGTGGTGAAGTTGGCCTCAGCCATAAACACAGGCCCTGGTGTGGTGAAGATGGCCTCGGCCAGAAGCAAAGGCACTCCTGTGGTGTAGATGGCCTAGGACAGAGCCACAGGCCATTGTCTGCAATGAATGGTCTACAATGTCGATGTTGGGTTTTTACTCTTTGTATACGGCGAAGATGGCCTTCCAAAAGACCCTGGTGCGGTGTAGTTGGCCTCAACCAGCAGCACAGGCCCTGGTGTGAAGTTGGCCTCAGCCATAATCACAGGCCCTGGTGTGGTGAAGATGGCCTCGGCCAGAAACAAAGGCACTCGTGTGGTGTAGTTGGCCTCAACCAGCAGCACAGGCCCTGTTGTGGCTTAGGTTTCCTCAGCAAGAAGCACAGGACCTAGTGTGGAGTAGTGGGCTCAGCCAGAAGCACTGGCCTTGGTGTGGTGAAGGTGGTCTCAGTAAGAAGCACAGACCCTGGTGTGGTGTAGTCGCCTCGGCCAGAAGAAGAGCACTGTTGTGGTGCAGATGGCCTCAGCCAGTGCCACAGGCCCTAGTGCGGTGTAGTTGGCCTCACCCAGCAGCACAGGCCCTGTTGTGGTGTATTTGGCATCAGCCACAATCACAGGCCCTTGTGTGGTGAAGATGGCCACAGCCAGAGCCACAGGCCCTGGTGTGGTGTAGTTGGCCTCAACCAGCAGCACAGGCCCTGGTGTGGTGAAGTTGGCCTCAGCCATAATCACAGGCCCTGGTGTGGTGAAGATGGCCTCGGCCAGAAGCAAAGGCACTGGTGTAGTGAAGATGGCCTCAACAATCAGCACAGGCCCTGGTGTGGTGTAGTTGGCCTCAACCAGCAGCACAGGCCCTGGTGTGGTGTAGTTGGCCTCAACCAGCAGCACAAGCCCTGGTGTGGTGAAGTTGGACTCAGCCATAATCACAGGCCCTGGTGTGGTGAAGATGGCCTCGGCCAGAAGCAAAGGCACTCCTGTGGTGTAGATGGCCTAGGACAGAGCCACAGGCCATTGTCTGCAATGAATGGTCTACAATGTCGATTTTGGGTTTTTACTCTTTATATATGGCGAAGATGGCCTTCCAAAAGGCCCTGGTGCGGTGTAGTTGGCCTCAACCAGCAGCACAGGCCCTGGTGTGGTGAAGATGGCCTCGGCCAGAAGCAAAGGCACTCCTGTGGTGTAGATGGCCTAAGACAGAGCCACAGGCCATTGTCTGCAATGAATGGTCTACAGTGTCGATGTTGGGATTTACCCTTTGTATACGGCGAAGATGGCCTTCCACAAGGCCCTGGTGCGGTGTAGTTGGCCTCAACCAGCAGCACAGGCCCTGGTGTGGTGAAGTTGGCCTCAGCCATAATCACAGGCCCTGGTGTGATGAAGATGGCCTCGGCCATAATCACTGGCTCTGGTGTGGTGAAAATGGCCACAGCCAGAGCCACAGGCCCTGGTGTGGTGTAGTTGGCCTCAACCAGCAGCACAGGCCCTGGTGTGGTGAAGTTGGCCTCAGCCATGATCACAGGCCCTGGTGTGGCGTAGTTGGCCTCAACCAGCAGCACAGGCCCTGGTGTGGTGTAGTTGGCCTCAACCAGCAGCACAGGCCCTGGTGTGGTGTAGTTGGCCTCAGCAATAATCACCGGCCGTGGTGTGGTGTAGTTGGCCTCAACCAGCAGCACAGGCCTGGTGTGGTGTAGTTGGCCTCAACCAGCAGCACAGGCCCTGGTGTGGTGTAGTTGGCCTCAGCCATAATCACAGGCCCTCTTGTGGTGAAGATGGCCACAGCCAGATCCACAGGCCCTAGTCTGGTGTAGTTGGCCTCAACCAGCAGCATAGGCCCTGTTGTGGTGTATTTGGCCTCAGCCATTATCACAGGCACTGGTGTGGTGAAGATGGCCTCGGCCAGAAGCAAAGGCACTCGTGTGGTGAAGATGGCCTCAACCAGCAGCACAGGCCTGGTGTGGTGTAGTTAGCCTCAACCAGAAGCACTGGCCTGGTGTGGTGTAGTTGGCCTCAACCAGCAGCACAGGCCCTGGTGTGGTGTAGTTGGCCTCAGGAATAATCACAGGCCCTGGTGTGGTGTAGTCGTCTCGGCCAGAAGCAGAGCACTGGTGTGGTGAAGATGGCCTCGGCCATAATCACAGGCTCTGGTGTGGTGAACATGGCCACAGCCAGAGCCACAGGCCCTGGTGTGGTGTAGTTGGCCTCAACCAGCAGCACAGGCCCTGGTGTGGTGTAGTTGGCCTCAGCCATAATCACAGGCCCTGGTGTGGTGTAGTTGGCCTCAGCCAGCAGCACAGGGCCTGGTGTGGTGTAGTTGGCCTCAACCAGCAGCACAGGCCGTGGTGTGGTGTAGTTGTACTCAGCCATAATCACAGGCCCTGGTGTGGTGAAGATGGCCACAGCCAGATCCACAGGCCCTAGTCTGGTGTAGTTGGCCTCAACCAGCAGCACAGGCCCTGGTGTGGTGTAGTTGGCCTCAGCCATAATCACAGGCCCTGGTGTGGTGAAGATGGCCTCGGCCAGAAGCAAAGGCACTCCTGTGGTGTAGCAATAATCACAGGCCCTGGTGTGGTGTAGTCGTCTCGGCCAGAAGCAGAGCACTGGTGTGGTGAAGATGGGCACAGCCAGAGCCACAGGCCCTGGTGTGGTGTAGTTGGCCTCAACCAGCAGCACAGGCCCTGGTGTGGTGAAGTTGGCCTCAGCCATAATCACAGGCCCTGGTGTGGTGAAGATTGCCTCGGCCAGAAGCAAAGGCACTGGTGTAGTGAAGATGGCCTCAACAAACAGCACAGGCCCTGGTGTGGTGTAGTTGGCCTCAACCAGCAGCACAGGCCCTGGTGTGGTGTAGTTGGCCTCAACTAGCAGCACAAGCCCTGGTGTGGTGAAGTTGGCCTCAGCCATAATCACAGGCCCTGGTGTGGTGAAGATGGCCTCGGCCAGAAACAAAGGCACTCGTGTGGTGTAGTTGGCCTCAACCAGCAGCACAGGCCCTGTTGTGGTTTAGGTTGCCTCAGCAAGAAGCACAGGACCTGGTGTGGAGTAGTGGGCTCAGCCAGAAGCACTGGCCTTGGTGTGGTGAAGGTGGCTTCAGCCAGAAGCACAGGCCCTGGTGTGGTGTAGGTGGTCTCAGTAAGAAGCACAGACCCTGGTGTGGTGTAGTCGCCTCGGCCAGAAGCAGAGCACTGTTGTGGTGCAGATGGCCTCAGCCAGTGCCACAGGCCCTAGTGTGGTGTAGTTGGCCTCACCCAGCAGCACAGGCCCTGTTGTGGTGTATTTGGCATCAGCCATAATCACAGGCCCTGGTGTGAAGATGGCCACAGCCAGAGCCACAGGCCCTGGTGTGGTGAAGTTGGCCTCAGCCATAATCACAGGCCCTGGTGTGGTGTAGTTGGCCTCAACCAGCAGCACAGGCCCTGTTGTGGTGTATTTGGCCTCAGCCATTATCACAGGCTCTGGTGTGGTGAAGATGGCCTCGGCCAGAAGCAAAGGCACTCGTGTGGTGAAGATGGACTCAACCAGCAGCACAGGCCCTGGTGTGGTGTAGTTGGCCTCAACCAGCAGCACAGGCCCTGGTGTGGTGTAGTTGGCCTCAGCCATAATCACAGGCCCTGGTGTGGTGTAGTTGGCCTCACCCAGCAGCACAGGCCCTGTTGTGGTGTATTTAGCATCAGCCATAATCACAGGCCCTGGTGTGGTGAAGATGGCCACAGCCAGAACCACAGGCCCTGGTGTGGTGTAGTTGGCCTCAACCAGCAGCACAGGCCCTGGTGTGGTGAAGTTGGCCTCAGCCATAATCACAGGCCCTGGTGTGGTGAAGTTGGCCTCAACCAGCAGCACAGGCCCTGTTGTGGTGTATTTGGCCTCAGCCATTATCACAGGCACTGGTGTGGTGAAGATGGCCTCGGCCAGAAGCAAAGGCACTCGTGTGGTGAAGATGGACTCAACCAGCAGCACAGGCCTGGTGTGGTGTAGTTGGCCTCAACCAGCAGCACAGGCCCTGGTGTGGTGTAGTTGGCCTCAGCCATAATCACAGGCCCTGGTGTGGTGTAGTTGGCCTCAGCCATAATCACAGGCCCTGGTGTGGTGTAGTCGTCTCGGCCAGAAGCAGAGCACTGGTGTGGTGAAGATGGCCACAGCCAGAGCCACAGGCCCTGGTGTGGTGTAGTTGGCCTCAACCAGCAGCACAGGCCCTGGTGTGGTGAAGTTGGCCTCAGCCATAATCACAGGCCTTGGTGTGGTGTAGTTGGCCTCAACCAGCAGCACAGGCCCTGGTGTGGTGTAGTTGGCCTCAACCAGCAGCACAGGCCCTGGTGTGGTGTATTTGGCATCAGCCATAATCACAGGCCCTGGTGTGGTGAAGATGGCCACAACCAGAGCCACAGGCCCTGGTGTGGTGTAGTTGGCTTCAACCAGCAGCACAGGCCCTGGTGTGGTGAAGTTGGCCTCAGCCATTATCACAGGCACTGGTGTGGTGAAGATGGCCTCGGCCAGAAGCAAAGGCACTGGTGTGGTGAAGATGGCCTCAGACATAATCACAGGCCCTGGTGTGGTGTAGCTGGCCTCAACCAGCAGCACAGGCCCTGGTGTGGTGTAGTTGGCCTCAACCAGCAGCACAGGCCCTGGTGTGGTGTAGTTGGCCTCAGCAATAATCACAGGCCCTGGTGTGGTGTAGTCGTCTCGGCCAGAGGCAGAGAACTGGTGTGGTGAAGATGGCCACAGCCAGAGCCACAGGCCCTGGTGTGGTGAAGTTGGCCTCAACCAGCAGCACAGGCCCTGGTGTGGTGAAGTTGGCCTCAACCAGCAGCACAGGCCCTGGTGTGGTGAAGTTGGCCTCAGCCATAATCACAGGCCCTGGTGTGGTGTAGTTGGCCTCAACCAGCAGCACAGGCCCTGGTGTGGTGTAGTTGGCCTCAACCAGCAGCACAGGCCCTGGTGTGGTGTAGTTGGCCTCAGCCATAATCACAGTCCCTGGTGTGGTGTAGTTGGCCTCAACCAGCAGCACAGCCCTGGTGTGGTGTAGTTGGCCTCAAACAGCAGCACAGCCCTGGTGTGGTGTAGTTGGCCTCAACCAGCAGCACAGGCCCTGGTGTGGTGTAGTTGGCCTCAGCCATAATCACAGGCCCTGTTGTGGTGAAGATGGCCACAGCCAGATCCACAGGCCCTAGTCTGGTGTAGTTGGCCTCAACCAGCAGCACAGGCCCTGTTGTGGTGTATTTGGCCTCAGCCATTATCACAGGCCCTGGTGTGGTGAAGATGGCCTCGGCCAGAAGCAAAGGCACTCGTGTGGTGTAGATGGCCTCAACCAGCAGCACAGGCCTGGTGTGGTGTAGTTGGCCTCAACCAGCAGCATAGGCCTGGTGTGGTGTAGTTGGCCTCAACCAGCAGCACAGGCCCTGGTGTGGTGTAGTTGGCCTCAGCAATAATCACAGGCCCTGGTGTGGTGTAGTCGTCTTGGCCAGAAGCAGAGCACTGGTGTGGTGAAGATGGCCACAGCCAGAGCCACAGGCCCTGGTGTGGTGTAGTTGGCCTCAACCAGCAGCACAGGCCCTGGTGTGGTGAAGTTGGCCTCAACCAGCACCACAGGCTCTGTTGTGGTTTAGGTTGCATCAGCAAGAAGCATAGGACCTGGTGTGGAGTAGTTGGCCTCAACCAGCAGCACAGGCCCTGGTGTGGTGAAATTGGCCTCAGCCATAATCACAGGCCCTGGTGTGGTGAAGATGGCCTCGGCCAGAAGCAAAGGCACTCGTGTGGTGAAGATGGCCTCAACCAGCAGCACAGGCCCTGGTGTGGTGGAGTTGGCCTCAACCAGCAGCATAGGCCGCTGGCTTCTTGGCCAGAAGAAGAGCACTGTTGTGGTGCAGATGGCCTCAGCCAGTGCCACAGGCCCTAGTCTGGTGTAGTTGGCCTCGGCCAGAAGCAAAGGCACTGGTGTAGTGAAGATGGCCTCAAGAAGCAGAACAGGCCCTGGTGTGGTGTAGTTGGCCTCAACCATCAGCAAAGGCCCTGGTGTGGTGTAGTTGGCCTCAACCAGCAGCACAAGCCCTGTTGTGGTCAAGTTGGCCTCAGCCATAATCACAGGCCCTGGTGTGGTGAAGATGGCCTTGGCCATAAGCAAAGGCACTCCTGTGGTGTAGATGGCCTAGGACAGAGCCACAGGCCATTGTCTGCAATGAATGGTCTACAATGTCGATGTTGGGTTTTTACTCTTTGTATACGGCGAAGATGGCCTTCCAAAAGGCCCTGGTGCGGTGTAGTTGGCCTCAACCAGCAGCACAGGCCCTGGTGTGGTGAAGTTGGCCTCAGCCATAATCACAGGCCCTGGTGTGGTGAAGATGGCCTCAGCCAGAAACAAAGGCACTCGTGTGGTGTAGTTGGCCTCAACCAGCAGCACAGGCCCTGTTGTGGTTTAGGTTGCCTCAGCAAGAAGCACAGGACCTGGTGTGGAGTAGTGGGCTCAGCCAGAAGCACTGGCCTTGGTGTGGTGAAGGTGGCTTCAGCCAGAAGCACAGGCCATGGTGTGGTGTAGGTGGTCTTAGTAAGAAGCACAGACCCTGGTGTGGTGTAGTCGCCTCGGCCAGAAGCAGAGCACTGTTGTGGTGCAGATGGCCTCAGCCAGTGCCACAGGCCCTAGTGTGGTGTAGTTGGCCTCACCCAGCAGCACAGGCCCTGTTGTGGTGTATTTGGCATCAGCCATAATCACAGGCCCTGGTGTGGTGAAGATGGCCACAGCCAGAGCCACAGGCCCTGGTGTGGTGTAGTTGGCCTCAACCAGCAGCACAGGCCCTGGTGTGGTGAAGTTGGCCTCAGTCATAATCACAGGCCCTGGTGTGGTGAAGATGGACTCGGCCAGAAGCAAAGGCACTGGTGTGGTGAAGATGGCCTCAACAAGCAGCACAGGCCTGGTGTGGTGTAGTTGGCCTCAACCAGCAGCACAGGCCCTGGTGTGGTGTAGTTGGCCTCAACCAGCAGCACAGGCCCTGTTGTGGTGTATTTGGCCTCAGCCATTCTCACAGGCACTGGTGTGGTGAAGATGGCCTCAGCCAGAAGCAAAGGCACTCGTGTGGTGAAGATGGCCTCAACCAGCAGCACAGGCCTGGTGTGGTGTAGTTGGCCTCAACCAGCAGTACAGGCCCTGGTGTGGTGTAGTTGGCCTCAGCCATAATCACAGGGCCTGGTGTGGTGTAGTTGGCCTCAGCAATAATCACAGGCCCTGGTGTGGTGTAGTCGTTTCGGCCAGAAGCAGAGCACTGGTGTGGTGAAGATGGCCACAGCCAGAGCCACAGGCCCTGGTGTGGTGTAGTTGGCCTCAACCAGCAGCACAGGCCCTGGTGTGGTGTAGTTGGCCTCAACCAGCAGCACAGGCCCTGGTGTGGTGTATTTGGCCTCAGCAATAATCACCGGCCCTGGTGTGGTGTAGTTGGCCTCAACCAGCAGCACAGGCCTGGTGTGGTGTAGTTGGCCTCAACCAGCAGCACAGGCCCTGGTGTGGTGTAGTTGGCCTCAGCCATAATCACAGGCCCTGGTGTGGTGTAGTTGGCCTCAGCCAGCAGCACAGGGCCTGGTGTGGTGTAGTCGTCTCGGCCAGAAGCAGAGCACTGGTGTGGTGAAGACGGCCACAGCCAGAGCCACACGCCCTGGTGTGGTGTAGTTGGCCTCAACCAGCAGCACAGGCCCTGGTGTGGTGAAGTTGGCCTCGGCCATAATCACAGGCCCTGGTGTGGTGAAGATGGCCTTGGCCAGAAGCAAAGGCACTCCTGTGGTGTAGATGGCCTAGGACAGAGCCACAGGCCATTGTCTGCAATGAATGGTCTACAATGTCGATGTTGGGTTTTTACTCTTTGTATACGGCGAAGATGGCCCTCCAAAAGGCCCTGGTGCGGTGTAGTTGGCCTCAACCAGCACCACAGGCTCTGTTGTGGTTTAGGTTGCCTCAGCAAGAAGCACAGGCCCTGGTGTGGTGTAGTTGGCCTCAGCAATAATCACAGGCCCTGGTGTGGTGTAGTCGTCTTGGCCAGAAGCAGAGCACTGGTGTGGTGAAGATGGCCACAGCCAGAGCCACAGGCCCTGGTGTGGTGTAGTTGGCCTCAACCAGCAGCACAGGCCCTGGTGTGGTGAAGTTGGCCTCAACCAGCACCACAGGCTCTGTTGTGGTTTAGGTTGCATCAGCAAGAAGCATAGGACCTGGTGTGGAGTAGTTGGCCTCAACCAGCAGCACAGGCCCTGGTGTGGTGAAATTGGCCTCAGCCATAATCACAGGCCCTGGTGTGGTGAAGATGGCCTCGGCCAGAAGCAAAGGCACTCGTGTGGTGAAGATGGCCTCAACCAGCAGCACAGGCCCTGGTGTGGTGGAGTTGGCCTCAACCAGCAGCATAGGCCGCTGGCTTCTTGGCCAGAAGAAGAGCACTGTTGTGGTGCAGATGGCCTCAGCCAGTGCCACAGGCCCTAGTCTGGTGTAGTTGGCCTCGGCCAGAAGCAAAGGCACTGGTGTAGTGAAGATGGCCTCAAGAAGCAGAACAGGCCCTGGTGTGGTGTAGTTGGCCTCAACCATCAGCAAAGGCCCTGGTGTGGTGTAGTTGGCCTCAACCAGCAGCACAAGCCCTGTTGTGGTCAAGTTGGCCTCAGCCATAATCACAGGCCCTGGTGTGGTGAAGATGGCCTTGGCCATAAGCAAAGGCACTCCTGTGGTGTAGATGGCCTAGGACAGAGCCACAGGCCATTGTCTGCAATGAATGGTCTACAATGTCGATGTTGGGTTTTTACTCTTTGTATACGGCGAAGATGGCCTTCCAAAAGGCCCTGGTGCGGTGTAGTTGGCCTCAACCAGCAGCACAGGCCCTGGTGTGGTGAAGTTGGCCTCAGCCATAATCACAGGCCCTGGTGTGGTGAAGATGGCCTCAGCCAGAAACAAAGGCACTCGTGTGGTGTAGTTGGCCTCAACCAGCAGCACAGGCCCTGTTGTGGTTTAGGTTGCCTCAGCAAGAAGCACAGGACCTGGTGTGGAGTAGTGGGCTCAGCCAGAAGCACTGGCCTTGGTGTGGTGAAGGTGGCTTCAGCCAGAAGCACAGGCCATGGTGTGGTGTAGGTGGTCTTAGTAAGAAGCACAGACCCTGGTGTGGTGTAGTCGCCTCGGCCAGAAGCAGAGCACTGTTGTGGTGCAGATGGCCTCAGCCAGTGCCACAGGCCCTAGTGTGGTGTAGTTGGCCTCACCCAGCAGCACAGGCCCTGTTGTGGTGTATTTGGCATCAGCCATAATCACAGGCCCTGGTGTGGTGAAGATGGCCACAGCCAGAGCCACAGGCCCTGGTGTGGTGTAGTTGGCCTCAACCAGCAGCACAGGCCCTGGTGTGGTGAAGTTGGCCTCAGTCATAATCACAGGCCCTGGTGTGGTGAAGATGGACTCGGCCAGAAGCAAAGGCACTGGTGTGGTGAAGATGGCCTCAACAAGCAGCACAGGCCTGGTGTGGTGTAGTTGGCCTCAACCAGCAGCACAGGCCCTGGTGTGGTGTAGTTGGCCTCAACCAGCAGCACAGGCCCTGTTGTGGTGTATTTGGCCTCAGCCATTCTCACAGGCACTGGTGTGGTGAAGATGGCCTCAGCCAGAAGCAAAGGCACTCGTGTGGTGAAGATGGCCTCAACCAGCAGCACAGGCCTGGTGTGGTGTAGTTGGCCTCAACCAGCAGTACAGGCCCTGGTGTGGTGTAGTTGGCCTCAGCCATAATCACAGGGCCTGGTGTGGTGTAGTTGGCCTCAGCAATAATCACAGGCCCTGGTGTGGTGTAGTCGTTTCGGCCAGAAGCAGAGCACTGGTGTGGTGAAGATGGCCACAGCCAGAGCCACAGGCCCTGGTGTGGTGTAGTTGGCCTCAACCAGCAGCACAGGCCCTGGTGTGGTGTAGTTGGCCTCAACCAGCAGCACAGGCCCTGGTGTGGTGTATTTGGCCTCAGCAATAATCACCGGCCCTGGTGTGGTGTAGTTGGCCTCAACCAGCAGCACAGGCCTGGTGTGGTGTAGTTGGCCTCAACCAGCAGCACAGGCCCTGGTGTGGTGTAGTTGGCCTCAGCCATAATCACAGGCCCTGGTGTGGTGTAGTTGGCCTCAGCCAGCAGCACAGGGCCTGGTGTGGTGTAGTCGTCTCGGCCAGAAGCAGAGCACTGGTGTGGTGAAGACGGCCACAGCCAGAGCCACACGCCCTGGTGTGGTGTAGTTGGCCTCAACCAGCAGCACAGGCCCTGGTGTGGTGAAGTTGGCCTCGGCCATAATCACAGGCCCTGGTGTGGTGAAGATGGCCTTGGCCAGAAGCAAAGGCACTCCTGTGGTGTAGATGGCCTAGGACAGAGCCACAGGCCATTGTCTGCAATGAATGGTCTACAATGTCGATGTTGGGTTTTTACTCTTTGTATACGGCGAAGATGGCCCTCCAAAAGGCCCTGGTGCGGTGTAGTTGGCCTCAACCAGCACCACAGGCTCTGTTGTGGTTTAGGTTGCCTCAGCAAGAAGCACAGGACCTGGTGTGGAGTAGTGGGCTCAGCCAGAAGCACTGGCCTTGGTGTGGTGAAGGTGGCTTCCGCCAGCAGCACAGGCCATGGTGTGAAGTTGGCCTCAGCCATAATCACAGGCCCTGGTGTGGTGAAGATGGCCTCGGCCAGAAACAAAGGCACTCGTGTGGTGTAGTTGGCCTCAACCAGCAGCACAGGCCCTGTTGTGGCTTAGGTTTCCACAGCAAGAAGCACAGGACCTAGTGTGGAGTAGTGGGCTCAGCCAGAAGCACTGGCCTTGGTGTGGTGAAGGTGGTCTCAGTAAGAAGCACAGACCCTGGTGTGGTGTAGTCGCCTCGGCCAGAAGCAGAGCACTGTTGTGGTGCAGATGGCCTCAGCCAGTGCCACAGGCCCTAGTGCGGTGTAGTTGGCCTCACCCAGCAGCACAGGCCCTGTTGTGGTGTATTTGGCATCAGCCACAATCACAGGCCCTTGTGTGGTGAAGATGGCCACAGCCAGAGCCACAGGCCCTGGTGTGGTGAAGATGGCCTCAACAAGCAGCACAGGCCCTGGTGTGGTGTAGTTGGCCTCAACCAGCAGCACAGGCCCTGGTGTGGTGTAGTTGGCCTCAACCAGCAGCACAGGCCCTGGTGTGGTGAAGTTGGCCTCAGACATAATCACAGGCCCTGGTGTGGTGAAGATGGCCTTTGCTAGAAGCAAAGGCACTCCTGTGGTGTAGATGGCCTAGCACAGAGCCACAGGCCATTGTCTGCAATGAATGGTCTACAATGTCGATGTTGGGTTTTTACTCTTTGTGTACGGCGAAGATGGCATTCCAAAAGGCCCTGGTGCGGTGTAGTTGGCCTCAACCAGCAGCACAGGCCCTGGTGTGGTGTAGTTGGCCTCAGCCAGCAGCACAGGACCTGGTGTGGTGTAGTCGTCTCGGCCAGAAGCAGAGCACTGGTGTGGTGAAGATGGCCACAGCCAGAGCCACAGGCCCTGGTGTGGTGTAGTTGGCCTCAACCAGCAGCACAGGCCCTGGTGTGGTGAAGTTGGCGTCAGCCATAATCACAGGCCCTGGTGTGGTGTAGTTGGCCTCAACCAGCAGCACAGGCCCTGGTGTGGTGTAGTTGGCCTCAACCAGCAGCTCAGGCCCTGGTGTGGTGTAGTTGGCCTCAGCAATAATCACCGGCCCTGGTGTGGTGTAGTTGGCCTCAACCAGCAGCACAGGCCTGGTGTGGTGTAGTTGGCCTCAACCAGCAGCACAGGCCCTGGTGTGGTGTAGTTGGCCTCAGCCATAATCACAGGCCTGGTGTGGTGTAGTTGGCCTCAACCAGCAGCACAGGGCCTGGTGTGGTGTAGTCGTCTCGGCCAGAAGCAGAGCACTGGTGTGGTGAAGATGGCCACAGCCAGAGCCACACGCCCTGGTGTGGTGTAGTTGGCCTCAACCAGCAGCACAGGCCCTGGTGTGGTGAAGTTGGCCTCGGCCATAATCACAGGCCCTGGTGTGGTGAAGATGGCCTTGGCCAGAAGCAAAGGCACTCCTGTGGTGTAGATGGCCTAGGACAGAGCCACAGGCCATTGTCTGCAATGAATGGTCTACAATGTCGATGTTGGGTTTTTACTCTTTGTATACGGCGAAGATGGCCCTCCAAAAGGCCCTGGTGCGGTGTAGTTGGCCTCAAACAGCACCACAGGCTCTGTTGTGGTTTAGGTTGCCTCAGCAAGAAGCACAGGACCTGGTGTGGAGTAGTGGGCTCAGCCAGAAGCACTGGCCTTGGTGTGGTGAAGGTGGCTTCAGCCAGCAGCACAGGCCATGGTGTGGTGTAGGTGGTCTCAGCAAGAAGCACAGACCCTGGTGTGGTGTAGTCGCTTCGGCCAGAAGCAGAGCACTGTTGTGGTGCAGATGGCCTCAGCCAGTGCCACAGGCCCTAGTGTGGTGTAGTTGGCCTCAACCAGCAGCACAGGCCCTGGTGTGGTGAAATTGGCCTCAGCCATAATCACAGGCCCTGGTGTGGTGAAGATGGCCTCGGCCAGAAGCAAAGGCACTCGTGTGGTGAAGATGGCCTCAACCAGCAGCACAGGCCCTGGTGTGGTGTAGTTGGCCTCAACCAGCAGCACAAGCCCTGGTGTGGTGAAGTTGGCCTCAGCCATAATCACAGGCCCTGGTGTGGTGAAGATGGCCTCGGCCAGAAGCAAAGGCACTCCTGTGGTGTAGATGGCCTAGGACAGAGCCACAGGCCATTGTCTGCAATGAAGGGTCTACAATGTCGATGTAGGGTTTTTACTCTTTGTATACGGCGAAGATGGCCTTCCAAAAGGCCCTGGTGTTGTGTAGTTGGCCTCAACCAGTGCCACAGGCCCTGGTGTGGTGCAGATGGCCTTAGGAAAAAGCACAGGCCCTGGTGTGGTATTTTTGGCCTCGGTCATAATCACAGGCCCTGGTGTGGTGAAGATGGCCTCAGCCATAATCACAGGCTCTGGTGTGGTGAAGGTGGCCACAGCCAGAGCCACAGGCCCTGGTGTGGTGTAGTTGGCCTCAAACAGCACCACAAGCCCTGGTGTGGTGTAGTTGACCTCAGACATAATCATAGGCCCTGGTGTGGTGAAGATGGCCTCGGCCAGAAGAAAAGGCACTCCTGTAGTGTAGATGGCCTAGGACAGATCCACAGGCCATTGTCTGCAATGAATGGTCTACAATGTCGATGTTGGATTTTTACTCTTTATATACGGCGAAGATGGCCTTCCAAAAGGCCCTGGTGCGGTGTAGTTGGCCTCAAACAGCAGCACAGGCCCTGTTGTGGTTTAGATTGCTTCAGCAAGAAGCACAGGACCTGGTGTGGAGTAGTGGGCTCAGCCAGAAGCACTGGCCTTGGTGTGGTGAAGGTGGCTTCAGCCAGCAGCACAAGCCATGGTGTGGTGTAGGTGGTCTCAGCAAGAAGCACAGGCCCTGGTGTGGTGTAGTTGCCTTGGCCAGAAGAAGAGCACTGTTGTGGTGCAGATGGCCTCAGCCAGTGCCACAGGCCCTAGTCTGGTGTAGTTGGCCTCAACCAGCAGCACAGGCCCTGTTGTGGTGTATTTGGCCTCAGCCATAATCACAGGCCCTGGTGTGGTGAAGATGGCCTCAACCAGCAGCACAGGCCCTGGTGTGTTGTAGTTGGCCTCAACCAGCAGCATAGGCCCTGGTGTGGTGAAGTTGGACTCAGCCATAATCACAGGCCCTCGTGCTGTGAAGATGGCCTCGGCCAGAAGCAAAGGCACTCCTGTGGTGTAGATGGCCTAGGACAGAGCCACAGGCCATTGTCTGCAATGAATGGTCTACAATGTCGATGTTGGGTTTTTACTCTTTGTATATGGCGAAGATGGCCTTCCAAAAGGCCCTGGTGCGGTGTAGTTGGCCTCAACCAGCAGCACAGGCCCTGGTGTGGTGAAGTTGGCCTCAGCCATAATCACAGGCCCTGGTGTGATGAAGATGGCCTCGGCCATAATCACAGGCTCTGGTGTGGTAAAAATGGCCACAGCCAGAGCCACAGGCCCTGGTGTGGTGTAGTTGGCCTAAACCAGCAGCACAGGCCCTGGTGTGGTGTAGTTGGCCTCAGCCATAATCGCAGGCCCTTGTGTGGTGTAGTTGGCCTCAGCCAGCAGCACAGGGCCTGGTGTGGTGTAGTTGGCCTCAACCAGCAGCACAGGCCGTGGTGTGGTGTAGTTGTACTCAGCCATAATCACAGGCCCTGGTGTGGTGAAGATGGCCACAGCCAGATCCACAGGCCCTAGTCTGGTGTAGTTGGCCTCAACCAGCAGCACAGGCCCTGTTGTGGTGTATTTGGCCTCAGCCATTATCACAGGCACTGGTGTGGTGAAGATGGCCTCGGCCAGAAGCAAAAGCACTCGTGTGGTGAAGATTGCCTCAACCAGCAGCACAGGCCTGGTGTGGTGTAGTTGGCCTCAACCAGCAGCACAGGCCCTGGTGTGGTGTAGTTGGCCTCAGCCATAATCACAGGCCATGGTGTGGTGTAGTTGGCGTCAGCAATAATCACAGGCCCTGGTGTGGTGTAGTCGTCTCGGCCAGAAGCAGAGCACTGGTGTGGTGAAGATGGCCACAGCCAGAGCCACAGGCCCTGGTGTGGTGTAGTTGGCCTCAACCAGCAGCACAGGCCCTGGTGTGGTGAAGTTGGCCTCAGCCATAATCACAGGCCCTGGTGTGGTGAAGATGGCCTCGGCCAGAAGCAAAGGCACTGGTGTAGTGAAGATGGCCTCAACAAGCAGCACAGGCCCTGGTGTGGTGTAGTTGGCCTCAACCATCAGCAAAGGCCCTGGTGTGGTGTAGTTGGCCTCAACCAGCAGCACAAGCCCTGGTGTGGTGAAGTTGGCCTCAGCCATAATCACAGGCCCTGGTGTGGTGAAGATGGCCTCGGCCAGAAGCAAAGGCACTCCTGTGGTGTAGATGGCCTAGGACAGAGCCACAGGCCATTGTCTGCAATGAATGGTCTACAATGTCGAGGTTGGGTTTTTACTCTTTATATATGGCGAAGATGACCTTCCAAAAGGCCCTGGTGCGGTGTAGTTGGCCTCAACCAGCAGCACAGGCCCTGGTGTGGTTTAGGTTGCCTCAGCAAGAAGCACAGGACCTAGTGTGGAGTAGTGAGCTCAGCCAGAAGCACTGGCCCTGGTGTGGTGAAGGTGGCTTCAGCCAGAAGCACAGGCCCTGGTGTGGTGAAGTTGGCCTCAGACATAATAACAGGCCCTGGTGTGGTGAAGATGGCCTTGGCCAGAAGCAAAGGCACTCCTGTGGTGTAGATGGCCTAGGACAGAGCCACAGGCCATTGTCTGCAATGAATGGTCTACAATGTCGTGTTGGGTTTTTACTCTTTGTGTACGGCGAAGATGGCCTTCCAAAAGGCCCTGGTGCGGTGTAGTTGGCCTCAACCAGCAGCACAGGCCCTGGTGTGGTGTAGTTGGCCTCAACCAGCAGCATAGGCCGTGGTGTGGTGAAGTTGGCCTCCGCCATAATCACAGGCCCTGGTGTGGTGAAGATGGCCTCGGCCAGAAGCAAAGGCACTCCTGTGGTGTAGATGGCCTTGGACAGAGCCACAGGCCATTGTCTGCAATGAAGGGTCTACAATGTCGACGTTGGGTTTTTACTCTTTGTATACGGCGAAGATGGCCTTCCAAAAGGCCCTAGTGTTGTGTAGTTGGCCTCAACCAGTGCCACAGGACCTGGTGTGGTGCAGATGGCCTTAGGAAAAAGCACAGGCCCTGGTGTGGTGTTTTTGGCCTCGGTCATAATCACAGGCCCTGGTGTGGTGAAGATGGCCTCAGCCATAATCACAGGCTCTGGTGTGGTGAAGGTGGCCACAGCCAGAGCCACAGGCCCTGGTGTGGTGTAGTTGGCCTCAAACAGCACCACAAGCCCTGGTGTGGTGTAGTTGACCTCAGACATAATCATAGGCCCTGGTGTGGTGAAGATGGCCTCGGCCAGAAGAAAAGGCACTCCTGTAGTGTAGATGGCCTAGGACAGATCCACAGGCCCTGGTGTGGTGTAGTTGGCCTCAAACAGCACCACAAGCCCTGGTGTGGTGTAGTTGACCTCAGACATAATAATAGGCCCTGGTGTGGTGAAGATGGCCTCGGCCAGAAGAAAAGGCACTCGTGTGGTGTAGATGGCCTAGGACAGAGCCACAGGCCATTGTCTGCAATGAATGGTCTACAATGTCGATGTTGGGTTTTTACTCTTTGTATACGGCGAAGATGGCCTTCCAGATGGCCCTGGTGTGGTGCAGTTGGCCTCAACCAGTGCAACAGACCCTGGTGTGGTGCAGATGGCCTTAGGAAAAAGCACAGGCCCTGGTGTGGTGTTTTTGGCCTCAGTCATAATCACAGGCCCTGGTGTGGTGAAGATGGCCTTAGCCATAATCACAGGCTCTGGTGTGGTGAAGGTGGCCACAGCCAGAGCCACAGGCCCTGGTGTGGTGTAGTTGGCCTCAAACAGCACCACAAGCCCTGGTGTGGTGTAGTTGACCTCAGACATAATAATAGGCCCTGGTGTGGTGAAGATGGCCTCGGCCAGAAGAAAAGGCACTCCTGTGGTGTAGATGGCCTAGGACAGAGCCACAGGCCATTGTCTGCAATGAATGGTCTACAATGTCGATGTTGGGTTTTTACTCTTTGTATACGGCGAAGATGGCCTTCCAAAAGGCCCTGGTGCGGTGTAGTTGGCCTCAAACAGCAGCACAGGCTCTGTTGTGGTTTAGGTTGCTTCAGCAAGAAGCACAGGACCTGGTGTGGAGTAGTGGGCTCAGCCAGAAGCACTGGCCTTGGTGTGGTGAAGGTGGCTTCAGCCAGCAGCACAGGCCATGGTGTGGTGTAGGTGGTCTCAGCAAGAAGCACAGGCCCTGGTGTGGTGTAGTTGCCTTGGCCAGAAGAAGAGCACTGTTGTGGTGCAGATGGCCTCAGCCAGTGCCACAGGCCCTAGTCTGGTGTAGTTGGCCTCAACCAGCAGCACAGGCCCTGTTGTGGTGTATTTGGCCTCAGCCATAATCACAGGCCCTGGTGTGGTGAAGATGGCCTCAACCAGCAGCACAGGCCCTGGTGTGGTGAAGATGGCCTCGGCCAGAAGCAAAGGCACTCCTGTGGTGTAGATGGCCTAAGACAGAGCCACAGGCCATTGTCTGCAATGAATGGTCTACAGTGTCGATGTTGGGTTTTTACTCTTTGTATACGGCGAAGATGGCCTTCCACAAGGCCCTGGTGCGGTGTAGTTGGCCTCAACCAGCAGCACAGGCCCTGGTGTGGTGAAGTTGGCCTCAGCCATAATCACAGGCCCTGGTGTGATGAAGATGGCCTCGGCCATAATCACAGGCTCTGGTGTGGTGAAAATGGCCACAGCCAGAGCCACAGGCCCTGGCGTGGTGTAGTTGGCCTCAACCAGCAGCACAGGCCCTGGTGTGGTGAAGTTGGCCTCAGCCATGATCACAGGCCCTGGTGTGGCGTAGTTGGCCTCAACCAGCAGCACAGGCCCTGGTGTGGTGTAGTTGGCCTCAACCAGCAGCACAGGCCCTGGTGTGGTGTAGTTGGCCTCAGCAATAATCACCGGCCGTGGTGTGGTGTAGTTGGCCTCAACCAGCAGCACAGGCCTGGTGTGGTGTAGTTGGCCTCAACCAGCAGCACAGGCCCTGGTGTGGTGTAGTTGGCCTCAGCCATAATCACAGGCCCTGTTGTGGTGAAGATGGCCACAGCCAGATCCACAGGCCCTAGTCTGGTGTAGTTGGCCTCAACCAGCAGCACAGGCCCTGGTGTGGTGTATTTGGCCTCAGCCATTATCACAGGCACTGGTGTGGTGAAGATGGCCTCGGCCAGAAGCAAAGGCACTCGTGTGGTGAAGATGGCCTCAACCAGCAGCACAGGCCTGGTGTGGTGTAGTTAGCCTCAACCAGAAGCACTGGCCTGGTGTGGTGTAGTTGGCCTCAACCAGCAGCACAGGCCCTGGTGTGGTGTAGTTGGCCTCAGCAATAATCACAGGCCCTGGTGTGGTGTAGTCGTCTCGGCCAGAAGCAGAGCACTGGTGTGGTGAAGATGGCCACAGCCAGAGCCACAGGCCCTGGTGTGGTGTAGTTGGCCTCAACCAGCAGCACAGGCCCTGGTGTGGTGAAGTTGGCCTCAGCCATAATCACAGGCCCTGGTGTGGTGAAGATGGCCTCGGCCAGAAGCAAAGACACTGGTGTAGTGAAGATGGCCTCAACAAGCAGCACAGGCCCTGGTGTGGTGTAGTTGGCCTCAACCAGCAGCACAGGCCCTGGTGTGGTGTAGTTGGCCTCAGCCATAATCACAGGCCCTGGTGTGGTGAAGATGGCCTCGGCCAGAAGCAAAGGCACTCCTGTGGTGTAGCAATAATCACAGGCCCTGGTGTGGTGTAGTCGTCTCGGCCAGAAGCAGAGCACTGGTGTGGTGAAGATGGCCACAGCCAGAGCCACAGGCCCTGGTGTGGTGTAGTTGGCCTCAACCAGCAGCACAGGCCCTGGTGTGGTGAAGTTGGCCTCAGCCATAATCACAGGCCCTGGTGTGGTGAAGATGGCCTCGGCCAGAAGCAAAGGCACTGGTGTAGTGAAGATGGCCTCAACAAACAGCACAGGCCCTGGTGTGGTGTAGTTGGCCTCAACCAGCAGCACAGGCCCTGGTGTGGTGTAGTTGGCCTCAACCAGCAGCACAAGCCCTGGTGTGGTGAAGTTGGCCTCAGCCATAATCACAGGCCCTGGTGTGGTGAAGATGGCCTCAGCCAGAAACAAAGGCACTCGTGTGGTGTAGTTGGCCTCAACCAGCAGCACAGGCCCTGTTGTGGTTTAGGTTGCCTCAGCAAGAAGCACAGGACCTGGTGTGGAGTAGTGGGCTCAGCCAGAAGCACTGGCCTTGGTGTGTTGAAGGTGGCTTCAGCCAGAAGCACAGGCCATGGTGTGGTGTAGGTGGTCTCAGTAAGAAGCACAGACCCTGGTGTGGTGTAGTCGCCTCGGCCAGAAGCAGAGCACTGTTGTGGTGCAGATGGCCTCAGCCAGTGCCACAGGCCCTAGTGTGGTGTAGTTGGCCTCACCCAGCAGCACAGGCCCTGTTGTGGTGTATTTGGCATCAGCCATAATCACAGGCCCTGGTGTGAAGATGGCCACAGCCAGAGCCACAGGCCCTGGTGTGGTGTAGTTGGCCTCAACCAGCAGCACAGGCCCTGGTGTGGTGAAGTTGGCCTCAGCCATAATCACAGGCCCTGGTGTGGTGTAGTTGGCCTCAACCAGCAGCACAGGCCCTGTTGTGGTGTATTTGGCCTCAGCCATTATCACAGGCACTGGTGTGGTGAAGATGGCCTCGGCCAGAAGCAAAGGCACTCGTGTGGTGAAGATGGACTCAACCAGCAGCACAGGCCTGGTGTGGTGTAGTTGGCCTCAACCAGCAGCACAGGCCCTGGTGTGGTGTAGTTGGCCTCAACCAGCAGCACAGGCCCTGGTGTGGTGTAGTTGGCCTCAGCCATAATCACAGGCCCTGGTGTGGTGTAGTTGGCCTCAGCCATTATCACAGGCCCTGGTGTGGTGTAGTCGTCTCGGCCAGAAGCAGAGCACTGGTGTGGTGAAGATGGCCACAGCCAGAGCCACAGGCCCTGGTGTGGTGTAGTTGGCCTCAACCAGTAGCACAGGCCCTGGTGTGGTGAAGTTGGCCTCAGCCATAATCACAGGCCCTGGTGTGGTGTAGTTTGCCTCAACCAGCAGCACAGGCCCTGGTGTGGTGTAGTTTGCCTCAACCAGCAGCACATGCCCTGGTGTGGTGTAGTTGGCCTCAGCAATAATCACCGTCCCTGGTGTGGTGTAGTTGGCCTCAACCAGCAGCACAGGCCTGGTGTGGTGTAGTTGGCCTCAACCAGCAGCACAGGCCCTGGTGTGGTGTAGTTGGCCTCAGCAATAATCACCGGCCCTGGTGTGGTGTAGTTGGCCTCAACCAGCAGCACAGGCCTGGTGTGGTGTAGTTGGCCTCAACCAACAGCACAAGCCCTGGTGTGGTGAAGTTGGCCTCAGCCATAATCACAGGCCCTGGTGTGGTGAAGATGGCCTCGGCCAGAAACAAAGGCACTCGTGTGGTGTAGTTGGCCTCAACCAGCAGCACAGGCCCTGTTGTGGTTTAGGTTGCCTCAGCAAGAAGCACAGGATCTGGTGTGGAGTAGTGGGCTCAGCCAGAAGCACTGGCCTTGGTGTGGTGAAGGTGGCTTCAGCCAGAAGCACAGGCCATGGTGTGGTGTAGGTGGTCTCAGTAAGAAGCACAGACCCTGGTGTGGTGTAGTCGCCTCGGCCAGAAGCAGAGCACTGTTGTGGTGCAGATGGCCTCAGCCAGTGCCACAGGCCCTAGTGTGGTGTAGTTGGCCTCACCCAGCAGCACAGGCCCTGTTGTGGTGTATTTGGCATCAGCCATAATCACAGGCCCTGGTGCGGTGAAGATGGCCACAGCCAGAGCCACAGGCCCTGGTGTGGTGTAGTTGGCCTCAACCAGCAGCACAGGCCCTGGTGTGGTGAAGTTGGCCTCAGCCATAATCACAGGCCCTGGTGTGGTGAAGTTGGCCTCAGCCATAATCACAGGCCCTGGTGTGGTGTAGTTGGCCTCAGCCATAATCACAGGCCCTGGTGTGGTGTAGTCGTCTCGGCCAGAAGCAGAGCACTGGTGTGGTGAAGATGGCCACAGCCAGAGCCACAGGCCCTGGTGTGGTGTAGTTGGCCTCAACCAGCAGCACAGGCCCTGGTGTGGTGAAGTTGGCCTCAGCCATAATCACAGGCCTTGGTGTGGTGTAGTTGGCCTCAACCAGCAGCACTGGCCCTGGTGTGGTGTAGTTGGCCTCAACCAGCAGCACAGGCCCTGGTGTGGTGTATTTGGCATCAGCCATAATCACAGGCCCTGGTGTGGTGAAGATGGCCACAACCAGAGCCACAGGCCCTGGTGTGGTGTAGTTGGCTTCAACCAGCAGCACAGGCCCTGGTGTGGTGAAGTTGGCCTCAGCCATTATCACAGGCACTGGTGTGGTGAAGATGGCCTCGGCCAGAAGCAAAGGCACTGGTGTGGTGAAGATGGCCTCAGACATAATCACAGGCCCTGGTGTGGTGTAGTTGGCCTCAACCAGCAGCACAGGCCCTGGTGTGGTGTAGTTGGCCTCAACCAGCAGCACAGGCCCTGGTGTGGTGTAGTTGGCCTCAGCAATAATCACAGGCCCTGGTGTGGTGTAGTCGTCTCGGCCAGAGGCAGAGCACTGGTGTGGTGAAGATGGCCACAGCCAGAGCCACAGGCCCTGGTGTGGTGTAGTTGGCCTCAACCAGCAGGACAGGCCCTGGTGTGGTGAAGTTGGCCTCAACCAGCAGCACAGGCCCTGGTGTGGTGAAGTTGGCCTCAGCCATAATCACAGGCCCTGGTGTGGTGTAGTTGGCCTCAACCAGCAGCACAGGCCCTGGCGTGGTGTAGTTGGCCTCAACCAGCAGCACAGGCCCTGGTGTGGTGTAGTTGGCCTCAGCCATAATCACAGGCCCTGGTGTGGTGTAGTTGGCCTCAACCAGCAGCACAGCCCTGGTGTGGTGTAGTTGGCCTCAACCAGCAGCACAGGCCCTGGTGTGGTGTAGTTGGCCTCAGCCATAATCACAGGCCCTGTTGTGGTTAAGATGGCCACAGCCAGATCCACAGGCCCTAGTCTGGTGTAGTTGGCCTCAACCAGCAGCACAGGCCCTGTCGTGGTGTATTTGGCCTCAGCCATTATCACAGGCCCTGGTGTGGTGAAGATGGCCTCGGCCAGAAGCAAAGGCACTCGTGTGGTGTAGATGGCCTCAACCAGCAGCACAGGCCTGGTGTGGTGTAGTTGGCCTCAACCAGCAGCATAGGCCTGGTGTGGTGTAGTTGGCCTCAACCAGCAGCACAGGCCCTGGTGTGGTGTAGTTGGCCTCAGCAATAATCACAGGCCCTGGTGTGGTGTAGTCGTCTTGGCCAGAAGCAGAGCACTGGTGTGGTGAAGATGGCCACAGCCAGAGCCACAGGCCCTGGTGTGGTGTAGTTGGCCTCAACCAGCAGCACAGGCCCTGGTGTGGTGAAGTTGGCCTCAGCCATAATCACAGGCCCTGGTGTGGTGAAGATGGCCTTGGCCAGAAGCAAAGGCACTCGTGTGGTGTAGATGGCCTACGACAGAGCCACAGGCCATTGTCTGCAATGAATGGTCTACAATGTCGATGTTGGGTTTTTACTCTTTGTATACGGCGAAGATGGCCTTCCAAAAGGCCCTGGTGCGGTGTAGTTGGCCTCAAACAGCACCACAGGCTCTGGTGTGGTGAAATTGGCCTCAGCCATAATCACAGGCCCTGGTGTGGTGAAGATGGCCTCGGCCAGAAGCAAAGGCACTCGTGTGGTGAAGATGGCCTCAACCAGCAGCACAGGCCCTGGTGTGGTGGAGTTGGCCTCAACCAGCAGCATAGGCCGCTGGCTTCTTGGCCAGAAGAAGAGCACTGTTGTGGTGCAGATGGCCTCAACCAGCAGCACAGGCCCTGGTGTGGTGTAGTTGGCCTCAACCAGCAGCACAGGCCCTGGTGTGGTGTAGTTGGCCTCAACCAGCAGCACAAGCCCTGTTGTGGTCAAGTTGGCCTCAGCCATAATCACAGGCCCTGGTGTGGTGAAGATGGCCTTGGCCATAAGCAAAGGCACTCCTGTGGTGTAGATGGCCTAGGACAGAGCCACAGGCCATTGTCTGCAATGAATGGTCTACAATGTCGATGTTGGGTTTTTACTCTTTGTATACGGCGAAGATGGCCTTCCAAAAGGCCCTGGTGCGGTGTAGTTGGCCTCAACCAGCAGCACAGGCCCTGGTGTGGTGAAGTTGGCCTCAGCCATAATCACAGGCCCTGGTGTGGTGAAGATGGCCTCGGCCAGAAACAAAGGCACTCGTGTGGTGTAGTTGGCCTCAAACAGCAGCACAGGCCCTGTTGTGGTTTAGGTTGCCTCAGCAAGAAGCACAGGACCTGGTGTGGAGTAGTGGGCTCAGCCAGAAGCACTGGCCTTGGTGTGGTGAAGGTGGCTTCAGCCAGAAGCACAGGCCATGGTGTGGTGTAGGTGGTCTCAGTAAGAAGCACAGACCCTGGTGTGGTGTAGTCGCCTAGGCCAGAAGCAGAGCACTGTTGTGGTGAAGATGGCCTCAGCCAGTGCCACAGGCCCTAGTGTGGTGTAGTTGGCCTCACCCAGCAGCACAGGCCCTGTTGTGGTGTATTTGGCATCAGCCATAATTACAGGCCCTGGTGTGGTGAAGATGGCCTCAACAAGCAGCACAGGCTCTGGTGTGGTGTAGTTGGCCTCAACCAGCAGCACAGGCCCTGGTGTGGTGTAGTTGGCCTCAACCAGCAGCACAAGCCCTGGTGTGGTGTAGTTGGCCTCAACCAGCAGCACAAGCCCTGGTGTGGTGAAGTTGGCCTCAGCCATAATCACAGGCACTGGTGTGGTGAAGATGGCCTCGGCCACAGGCCATTGTCTGCAATGAATGGTCTACAATGTCGATGTTGGGTTTTTACTCTTTGTATACGGCGAAGATGGCCTTCCAAAAGGCCCTGGTGCGGTGTAGTTGGCCTCAACCAGCAGCACAGGCCCTGGTGTGGTGAAGTTGGCCTCAGCCATAATCACAGGCCCTGGTGTGGTGAAGATGGCCTCGGCCAGAAGCAAAGGCACTCGTGTGGTGAAGATGGCCTCAACCAGCAGCACAGGCCCTGGTGTGGTGTAGTTGGCCTCAACCAGCAGCATAGGCCGTGGTGTGGTGAAGTTGGCCTCAGCCATAATCACAGGCCCTGGTGTGGTGAAGATGGCCTCGGCCAGAAGCAAAGGCACTCCTGTGGTGTAGATGGACTAGGACAGAGCCACAGGCCATTGTCTGCAATGAAGGGTCTACAATGTCGATGTTGGGTTTTTACTCTTTGTATACGGCGAAGATGGCCTTCCAACAGGCCCTGGTGCGGTGTAGTTGGCCTCAACCAGCAGCACAGGCCCTGGTGTGGTGAAGATGGCCTCAGACATAATCACAGGCCTTGGAGTGATGAAGATGGCCTCGGCCATAATCACAGGCTCTGGTGTGGTGAAAATGGCCACAGCCAGAGCCACAGGCCTTGGTGTGGTGTAGTTGGCCTCAACCAGCAGCACAGGCCCTGGTGTGGTGTAGTTGGCCTCAGCCATAATCACAGGCCCTGGTGTGGTGTAGTTGGCCTCAGCCAGCAGCACAGGGCCTGGTGTGGTGTAGTTGGCCTCAACCAGCAGCACAGGCCCTGGTGTGGTGTAGTTGGCCTCAGCCATAATCACAGGCCCTGGTGTGGTGAAGATGGCCACAGCCAGATCCACAGGCCCTAGTCTGGTGTAGTTGGCCTCAACCAGCAGCACAGGCCCTTTTGTGGTGTATTTGGCCTCAGCCATTATCACAGGCACTGGTGTGGTGAAGATGGCCTCGGCCAGAAGCAAAGGCACTCGTGTGGTGAAGATGGCCTCAACTAGCAGCACAGGCCTGGTGTGGTGTAGTTGACCTCAACCAGCAGCACAGGCCCTGGTGTGGTGTAGTTGGCCTCAGCCATAATCACAGGCCCTGGTGTGGTGTAGTTGGCCTCAGCAATAATGACAGGCCCTGGTGTGGTGTAGTCGTCTCGGCCAGAAGCAGAGCACTGGTGTGGTGAAGATGGCCTCGGCCAGAAGCAAAGGCACTCGTGTGGTGAAGATGGCCTCAACCAGCAGCACAGGCCCTGGTGTGGTGTAGTTGGCCTCAACCAGCAGCATAGGCCGTGGTGTGGTGAAGTTGGCCTCAGCCATAATCACAGGCCCTGGTGTGGTGAAGATGGACTCGGCCAGAAGCAAAGGCACTGGTGTAGTGAAGATGGCCTCAACAAGCAGCACAGGCTCTGGTGTGGTGTAGTTGGCCTCAACCAGCAGCACAGGCCCTGGTGTGGTGTAGTTGGCCTCAACCAGCAGCAGAAGCCCTGGTGTGGTGAAGATGGCCTCAGACATAATCACAGGCCCTGGTGTGGTGAAGATGGCCTCGGACAGAAGCAAAGGCACTCCTGTGGTGTCGATGGCCTAGGACAGAGCCACAGGCCATTGTCTGCAATGAATGGTCTACAATGTCGATGTTGGGTTTTTACTCTTTGTATACGGCGAAGATGGCCTTCCAAAAGGCCCTGGTGCGGTGTAGTTGGCCTCAACCAGCAGCACAGGCCCTGGTGTGGTGAAGTTGGCCTCAGCCATAATCACAGGCCCTGGTGTGGTGAAGATGGCCTCGGCCAGAAGCAAAGGCACTCGTGTGGTGAAGATGGCCTCAACCAGCAGCACAGGCCCTGGTGTGGTGTAGTTGGCCTCAACCAGCAGCACAAGCCCTGGTGTGGTGAAGTTGGCCTCAGCCATAATCACAGGCCCTGGTGTGGTGAAGATGGCCTCGGCCAGAAGCAAAGGCACTCCTGTGGTGTAGATGGACTAGGACAGAGCCACCGGCCATTGTCTGCAATGAAGGGTCTACAATGTCGATGTTGGGTTTTTACTCTTTGTATACGGCGAAGATGGCCTTCCAAAAGGCCCTAGTGTTGTGTAGTTGGCCTCAACCAGTGCCACAGGCCCTGGTGTGGTGCAGATGGCCTTAGGAAAAAGCACAGGCCCTAGTGTGGTGTTTTTGGCCTCAGTCATAATCACAGGCCCTGGTGTGGTGAAGATGGCCTCAGCCATAATCACAGGCTCTGGTGTGGTGAAGGTGGCCACAGCCAGAGCCACAGGCCCTGGTGTGGTGTAGTTGGCCTCAAACAGCACCACAAGCCCTGGTGTGGTGTAGTTGACCTCAGACATAATCATAGGCCCTGGTGTGGTGAAGATGGCCTCGGCCAGAAGCAAAGGCACTGGTGTAGTGAAGATGGCCTCAACAAGCAGCACAGGCCCTGGTGTGGTGTAGTTGGCCTCAACCAGCAGCACAGGCCCTGGTGTGGTGTAGTTGGTCTCAACCAGCAGCACAAGCCCTGGTGTGGTGAAGTTGGCCTCAGCCATAATCACAGGCTCTGGTGTGGTGAAGGTGGCCACAGCCAGAGCCACAGGCCCTGGTGTGGTGTAGTTGGCCTCAAACAGCACCACAAGCCCTGGTGTGGTGTAGTTGACCTCAGACATAATCATAGGCCCTGGTGTGGTGAAGATGGCCTCGGCCAGAAGAAAAGGCACTCGTGTGGTGTAGATGGCCTAGGACAGAGCCACAGGCCATTGTCTGAAATGAATGGTCTACAATGTCGATGTTGGGTTTTTACTCTTTGTATACGGCGAAGATGGCCTTCCAAAAGGCCCTGGTGCGGTGTAGTTGGCCTCAAACAGCAGCACAGGCCCTGGTGTGGTTTAGGTTGCTTCAGCAAGAAGCACAGGACCTGGTTGGGAGTAGTGGGCTCAGCCAGAAGCACTGGCCCTGGTGTGGTGAAGGTGGCTTCAGCCAGCAGCACAGGCCATGGTGTGGTGTAGGTGGTCTCATCAAGAAGCACAGGCCCTGGTGTGGTGTAGTTGCCTTGGCCAGAAGAAGAGCACTGTTGTGGTGCAGATGGCCTCAACCAGCAGCACAGGCCCTGGTGTGGTGTAGTTGGCCTCAGCAATAATCACAGGCCCTGGTGTGGTGTAGTCGTCTCGGCCAGAAGCAGAGCACTGGTGTGGTGAAGATGGCCACAGCCAGAGCCACAGGCCCTGGTGTGGTGTAGTTGGCCTCAACCAGCAGCACAGGCCCTGGTGTGGTGAAGTTGGCCTCAGCCATAATCACAGGCCCTGGTGTGGTGAAGATGGCCTCGGCCAGAAGCAAAGGCACTCGTGTGGTGAAGATGGCCTCAACCAGCAGCACAGGCCCTGGTGTGGTGTAGTTGGCCTCAGCCATAATCACAGGCCCTGGTGTGGTGAAGGTGGCCTCAACCAGCAGCACAGGCCCTGGTGTGTTGTAGTTGGCCTCAACCAGCAGCATAGGCCCTGGTGTGGTGAAGTTGGACTCAGCCATAATCACAGTCCTGGTGCTGTGAAGATGGCCTCGGCCAGAAGCAAAGGCACTCCTGTGGTGTAGATGGCCTAGGACAGAGCCACAGGCCATTGTCTGCAATGAATGGTCTACAATATCGATGTTGGGTTTTTACTCTTTGTAAACGGCGAAGATGGCCTTCCAACAGGCCCTGGTGTGGTGTAGTTGGCCTCAACCAGCAGCACAGGCCCTGGTGTGGTGAAGTTGGCCTCAGACATAATCACAGGCCCTGGTGTGATGAAGATGGCCTCGGCCATAATCACAGGCTCTGGTGTGGTGAAAATGGCCACAGCCAGAGCCACAGGCCCTGGTGTGGTGTAGTTGGCCTCAACCAGCAGCACAGGCCCTGGTGTGGTGTAGTTGGCCTCAGCCATAATCACAGGCCCTGGTGTGGTGTAGTTGGCCTCAGCCAGCAGCACAGGGCCTGGTGTGGTGTAGTTGGCCTCAACCAGCAGCACAGGCCCTGGTGTGGTGTAGTTGGCCTCAGCCATAATCACAGGCCCTGGTGTGGTGAAGATGGCCACAGCCAGATCCACAGGCCCTAGTCTGGTGTAGTTGGCCTCAACCAGCAGCACAGGCCCTTTTGTGGTGTATTTGGCCTCAGCCATTATCACAGGCACTGGTGTGGTGAAGATGGCCTCGGCCAGAAGCAAAGGCACTCGTGTGGTGAAGATGGCCTCAACCAGGAGCACAGGCCTGGTGTGGTGTAGTTGACCTCAACCAGCAGCACAGGCCCTGGTGTGGTGTAGTTGGCCTCAGCCATAATCACAGGCCCTGGTGTGGTGAAGTTGGCCTCAGCAATAATCACAGGCCCTGGTGTGGTGTAGTCGTCTCGGCCAGAAGCAGAGCACTGGTGTGGTGAAGATGGCCACAGCCAGAGCCACAGGCCCTGGTGTGGAGTAGTTGGCCTCAACCAGCAACACAGGCCCTGGTGTGGTGAAGTTGGCCTCAGCCATAATCACAGGCCCTGGTGTGGTGAAGATGGCCTCGGCCAGAAGCAAAGGCACTGGTGTAGTGAAGATGGCCTCAACAAGCAGCACAGGCTCTGGTGTGGTGTAGTTGGCCTCAACCAGCAGCACAGGCCCTGGTGTGGTGTAGTTGGCCTCAACCAGCAGCACAAGCCCTGGTGTGGTGTAGTTGGCCTCAACCAGCAGCACAAGCCCTGGTGTGGTGAAGTTGGCCTCAGCCATAATCACAGGCACTGGTGTGGTGAAGATGGCCTCGGCCACAGGCCATTGTCTGCAATGAATGGTCTACAATGTCGATGTTGGGTTTTTACTCTTTGTATACGGCGAAGATGGCCTTCCAAAAGGCCCTGGTGCGGTGTAGTTGGCCTCAACCAGCAGCACAGGCCCTGGTGTGGTGAAGTTGGCCTCAGCCATAATCACAGGCCCTGGTGTGGTGAAGATGGCCTCGGCCAGAAGCAAAGGCACTCGTGTGGTGAAGATGGCCTCAACCAGCAGCACAGGCCCTGGTGTGGTGTAGTTGGCCTCAACCAGCAGCACAAGCCCTGGTGTGGTGAAGTTGGCCTCAGCCATAATCACAGGCCCTGGTGTGGTGAAGATGGCCTCGGCCAGAAGCAAAGGCACTCCTGTGGTGTAGATGGACTAGGACAGAGCCACCGGCCATTGTCTGCAATGAAGGGTCTACAATGTCGATGTTGGGTTTTTATTCTTTGTATATGGCGAAGATGGCCTTCCAAAAGGCCCTAGTGTTGTGTAGTTGGCCTCAACCAGTGCCACAGGCCCTGGTGTGGTGCAGATGGCCTTAGGAAAAAGCACAGGCCCTGGTGTGGTGTTTTTGGCCTCAGTCATAATCACAGGCCCTGGTGTGGTGAAGATGGCCTCAGCCATAATCACAGGCTCTGGTGTGGTGAAGGTGGCCACAGCCAGAGCCACAGGCCCTGGTGTGGTGTAGATGGCCTCAAACAGCACCACAAGCCCTGGTGTGGTGTAGTTGACCTCAGACATAATTATAGGCCCTGGTGTGGTGAAGATGGCCTCGGCCAGAAGCAAAGGCACTGGTGTAGTGAAGATGGCCTCAACAAGCAGCACAGGCCCTGGTGTGGTGTAGTTGGCCTCAACCAGCAGCACAGGCCCTGGTGTGGTGTAGTTGGTCTCAACCAGCAGCACAAGCCCTGGTGTGGTGAAGTTGGCCTCAGCCATAATCACAGGCTCTGGTGTGGTGAAGGTGGCCACAGCCAGAGCCACAGGCCCTGGTGTGGTGTAGTTGGCCTCAAACAGCACCACAAGCCCTGGTGTGGTGTAGTTGACCTCAGACATAATCATAGGCCCTGGTGTGGTGAAGATGGCCTCGGCCAGAAGAAAAGGCACTCGTGTGGTGTAGATGGCCTAGGACAGAGCCACAGGCCATTGTCTGAAATGAATGGTCTACAATGTCGATGTTGGGTTTTTACTCTTTGTATACGGCGAAGATGGCCTTCCAAAAGGCCCTGGTGCGGTGTAGTTGGCCTCAAACAGCAGCACAGGCCCTGATGTGGTTTAGGTTGCTTCAGCAAGAAGCACAGGACCTGGTTGGGAGTAGTGGGCTCAGCCAGAAGCACTGGCCCTGGTGTGGTGAAGGTGGCTTCAGCCAGCAGCACAGGCCATGGTGTGGTGTAGGTGGTCTCAGCAAGAAGCACAGGCCCTGGTGTGGTGTAGTTGCCTTGGCCAGAAGAAGAGCACTGTTGTGGTGCAGATGGCCTCAGCCAGTGCCACAGGCCCTAGTCTGGTGTAGTTGGCCTCAACCAGCAGCACAGGCCCTGTTGTGGTGTATTTGGCCTCAGCCATAATCACAGGCCCTGGTGTGGTGAAGATGGCCTCAACCAGCAGCACAGGCCCTGGTGTGTTGAAGTTGGCCTCAACCAGCAGCATAGGCCCTGGTGTGGTGAAGTTGGACTCAGCCATAATCACTGGCCCTGGTGCTGTGAAGATGGCCTCGGCCAGAAGCAAAGGCACTGCTGTGGTGTAGATGGCCTAGGACAGAGCCACAGGCCATTGTCTGCAATGAATGGTCTACAATGTCGATGTTGGGTTTTTACTCTTTGTATACGGCGAAGATGGCCTTCCAACAGGCCGTGGTGCGGTGTAGTTGGCCTCAACCAGCAGCACAGGCCCTGTTGTGGTGAAGTTGGCCTCAGCCATAATCACAGGCCCTGGTGTGGTGAAGATGGCCACAGCCAGATCCACAGGCCCTAGTCTAGTGTAGTTGGCCTCAACCAGCAGCACAGGCCCTTTTGTGGTGTATTTGGCCTCAGCCATTATCACAGGCACTGGTGTGGTGAAGATGGCCTCGGCCAGAAGCAAAGGCACTCGTGTGGTGAAGATGGCCTCAACCAGCAGCACAGGCCTGGTGTGGGGTAGTTGACCTCAACCAGCAGCACAGGCCCTGGTGTGGTGTAGTTGGCCTCAGCCATAATCACAGGCCCTGGTGTGGTGTAGTTGGCCTCAGCAATAATCACAGGCCCTGGTGTGGTGTAGTCGTCTCGGCCAGAAGCAGAGCACTGGTGTGGTGAAGATGGCCACAGCCAGAGCCACAGGCCCTGGTGTGGTGTAGTTGGCCTCAACCAGCAGCACAGGCCCTGGTGTGGTGAAGTTGGCCTCAGCCATAATCACAGGCCGTGGTGTGGTGAAGATGGCCTAGGCCAGAAGCAAAGGCACTGGTGTAGTGAAGATGGCCTCAACCAGCAGCACAGGCCCTGGTGTGGTGTAGTTGGCCTCAACCAGCAGCATAGGCCGTGGTGTGGTGAAGTTGGCCTCAGCAATAATCACAGGCCGTGGTGTGGTGAAGATGGCCTCGGCCAGAAGCAAAGGCACTGGTGTAGTGAAGATGGCCTCAACAAGCAGCACAGGCTCTGGTGTGGTGTAGTTGGCCTCAACCAGCAGCACAGGCCCTGGTGTGGTGTAGTTGGCCTCAACCAGCAGCACAAGCCCTGGTGTGGTGAAGTTGGCCTCAGCCATAATCACAGGCCCTGGTGTGGTGAAGATGGCCTCGGGCAGAAGCAATGGCACTCCTGTGGTGTAGATGGCCTAGGACAGAGCCACAGGCCATTGTCTGCAATGAATGGTCTACAATGTCGATGTTGGGTTTTTACTCTTTGTATACGGCGAAGATGGCCTTCCAAAAGGCCCTGGTGCGGTGTAGTTGGCCTCAACCATCAGCACAGGCCCTGGTGTGGTGAAGTTGGCCTCAGCCATAATCACAGGCCCTGGTGTGGTGAAGATGGCCTCAACCAGCAGCACAGGCCCTGGTGTGGTGAAGTTGGCCTCAGCCATAATCACAGGCCCTGGTGTGGTGAAGATGGCCTCGGCCAGAAGCAAAGGCACTCCTGAGGTGTAGATGGACTAGGACAGAGCCAAAGGCCATTGTCTGCAATGAATGGTCTACAATGTCGATGTTGGGTTTTTACTCTTTGTATACGTCGAAGATGGCCTTCCAAAAGGCCCTAGTGTTGTGTAGTTGGCCTCAACCAGTGCCACAGGCCCTGGTGTGGTGTAGATGGCCTTAGGAAAAAGCACAGGCCCTGGTGTGGTGTTTTTGGCCTCAGTCATAATCACAGGCCCTGGTGTGGTGAAGATGGCCTCAGCCATAATCACAGGCTCTGGTGTGGTGTAGTTGGCCTCAAACAGCACCACAAGCCCTAGTGTGGTGTAGTTGACCTCAGACATAATCATAGGCCCTGGTGTGGTGAAGATGGCCTCGGCCAGAAGCAAAGGCACTGGTGTAGTGAAGATGGCCTCAACAAGCAGCACAGGCCCTGGTGTGGTGTAGTTGGCCTCAACCAGCAGCACAGGCCCTGGTGTGGTGTAGTTGGCCTCAACCAGCAGCACAAGCCCTGGTGTGGTGAAGTTGGCCTCAGCCATAATCACAGGCTCTGGTGTGGTGAAGGTGGCCACAGCCAGAGCCACAGGCCCTGGTGTGGTGTAGTTGGCCTCAAACAGCACCACAAGCCCTGGTGTGGTGTAGTTGACCTCAGACATAATCATAGGCCCTGGTGTGGTGAAGATGGCCTCGGCCAGAAGCAAAGGCACTCGTGTGGTGTAGATGGCCTAGGACAGAGCCACAGGCCATTGTCTGCAATGAATGGTCTACAATGTCGATGTTGGAGTTTTAATCCTTGTATACGGCGAAGATGGCCTTCCAAAAGGCCCTGGTGCGGTGTAGTTGGCCTCAAACAGCAGCACAGGCCCTGTTGTGGTTTAGGTTATTTCAACAAGAAGCACAGGACCTGGTTGGGAGTAGTGGGCTCAGCCAGAAGCACTGGCCTTGGTGTGGTGAAGGTGGCTTCAGCCAGCAGCACAGGCCATGGTGTGGTGTAGGTGGTCTCAGCAAGAAGCACAGGCCCTGGTGTGATGTAGTTGCCTTGGCCAGAAGAAGAGCACTGTTGTGGTGCAGATGGCCTCAGCCAGTGCCACAGGCCCTAGTCTGGTGTAGTTGGCCTCAACCAGCAGCACAGGCCCTGTTGTGGTGTATTTGGCCTCAGCCATAATCACAGGCCCTGGTGTGGTGAAGATGGCCTCAACCAGCAGCACAGGCCCAGGTGTGTTGTAGTTGGCCTCAGCCAGCAGCACAGGCCATGGTGTGGTGTAGGTGGTTTCAGCAAGAAGCACAGGCCCTGGTGTGGTGTAGGTGGTCTCAGCAAGAAGCACAGACCCTGGTGTGGTGTAGTCGCTTCGGCCAGAAGAAGAGCACTGTTGTGGTGCAGATGGCCTCAGCCAGTGCCACAGGCCCTAGTCTGGTGTAGTTGGCCTCAACCAGCAGCACAGGCCCTGTTGTGGTGTATTTGGCCTCAGCCAGAGCCACCGGCCGTGGTGTGGTGTAGTTGGCCTCAACCAGCAGCACAGGCCCTGGTGTGGTGAAGTTTGCCTCAGCCATAATCACAGGCCCTGGTGTGGTGAAGTTGGACTCAGCCATAATCACAGGCCCTGGTGCTGTGAAGATGGCCTCGGACAGAAGCAAAGGCACTCCTGTGGTGTCGATGGCCTAGGACAGAGCCACAGGCCATTGTCTGCAATGAATGGTCTACAATGTCGATGTTGGGTTTTTACTCTTTGTATACGGCGAAGATGGCCTTCCAACAGGCCCTGGTGCGGTGTAGTTGGCCTCAACCAGCAGCACAGGCCCTGGTGTGGTGAAGATGGCCTCAGACATAATCACAGGCCCTGGTGTGATGAAGATGGCCTCGGCCATAATCACAGGCTCTGGTGTGGTGAAAATGGCCACAGCCAGAGCCACAGGCCCTGGTGTGGTGTAGTTGGCCTCAACCAGCAGCACAGGCCCTGGTGTGGTGTAGTTGGCCTCAGCCAAAATCACAGGCTCTGGTGTGGTGAAAATGGCCACAGCCAGAGCCACAGGCCCTGGTGTGGTGTAGTTGGCCTCAACCAGCAGCACAGGCCCTGGTGTGGTGTAGTTGGCCTCAGCCATAATCACAGGCCCTGGTGTGGTGAAGATGGCCACAGCCAGATCCACAGGCCCTGGTCTGGTGTAGTTGGCCTCAACCAGCAGCACAGGACCTTTTGTGGTGTATTTGGCCTCAGCCATTATCACAGGCACTGGTGTGGTGAAGATGGCCTCGGCCAGAAGCAAAGGCACTCGTGTGGTGAAGATGGCCTCAACCAGCAGCACAGGCCCTGGTGTGGGGTAGTTGACCTCAACCAGCAGCACAGGCCCTGGTGTGGTGTAGTTGGCCTCAGCCATAATCACAGGCCCTGGTGTGGTGTAGTTGGCCTCAGCAATAATCACAGGCCCTGGTGTGGTGTAGTCGTCTCGGCCAGAAGCAGAGCACTGGTGTGGTGAAGATGGCCACAGCCAGAGCCACAGGCCCTGGTGTGGTGTAGTTGGCCTCAACCAGCAGCACAGGCCCTGGTGTGGTGAAGTTGGCCTCAGCCATAATCACAGGCCGTGGTGTGGTGAAGATGGCCTCGGCCAGAAGCAAAGGCACTGGTGTAGTGAAGATGGCCTCAACAAGCAGCACAGGCTCTGGTGTGGTGTAGTTGGCCTCAACCAGCAGCACAAGCCCTGGTGTGGTGAAGTTGGCCTCAGCCATAATCACAGGCCCTGGTGTGGTGAAGATGGCCTCGGCCAGAAGCAAAGGCACTCCTGTGGTGTAGATGGCCTAGGACAGAGCCACAGGCCATTGTCTGCAATAAATGGTCTACAATGTCGATGTTGGGTTTTTACTCTTTGTGTACGGCGAAGATGGCCTTCCAAAAGGCCCTGGTGCGGTGTAGTTGGCCTCAACCAGCAGCATCTGCGCTGGTGTGGTGTATTTGGCATCAGCCATAATCACAGGCCCTGGTGTGGTGAAGATGGCCACAGCCAGAGCCACAGGCCCTGGTGTGGTGTAGTTGGCCTCAACCAGCAGCACAGGCCCTGGTGTGGTGAAGTTGGCCTCAGACACAATCACAGGCCCTGGTGTGGTGAAGATGGCCTTGGCCAGATGCAAAGGCACTCCTGTGGTGTAGATGGCCTAGGACAGAGCCACAGGCCATTGTCTGCAATAAATGGTCTACAATGTCGATGTTGGGTTTTTACTCTTTGTGTACGGCGAAGATGGCCTTCCAAAAGGCCCTGGTGCGGTGTAGTTGGCCTCAACCAGTGCCACAGGCCCTAGTGTGATGTAGTTGGCCTCAGCCAGCAGCACAGGGCCTGGTGTGGTGTAGTCGTCTCGGCCAGAAGCAGAGCACTGGTGTGGTGAAGATGGCCACAGCCAGAGCCACAGGCCCTGGTGTGGTGTAGTTGGCCTCAACCAGCAGCACAGGCCCTGGTGTGGTGAAGTTGGCCTCAACCAGCAGCACAGGCCCTGGTGTGGTGTAGTTGGCCTCAACCAGCAGCACAGGCCCTGGTGTGGTGTAGTTGGCCTCAACCAGCAGCTCAGGCCCTGGTGTGGTGTAGTTGGCCTCAGCAATAATCACCGGCCCTGGTGTGGTGTAGTTGGCCTCAACCAGCAGCACAGGCCTGGTGTGGTGTAGTTGGCCTCAACCAGCAGCACAGGCCCTGGTGTGGTGTAGTTGGCCTCAGCCATAATCACAGGCCCTGGTGTGGTGTAGTTGGCCTCAGCCAGCAGCACAGGGCCTGGTGTGGTGTAGTCGCTTCGGCCAGAAGCAGAGCACTGGTGTGGTGAAGATGGCCACAGCCAGAGCCACAGGCCCTGGTGTGGTGTAGTTGGCCTCAACCAGCAGCACAGGCCCTGGTGTGGTGAAGTTGGCCTCGGCCATAATCACAGGCCCTGGTGTGGTGAAGATGGCCTCGGCCAGAAGCAAAGGCACTCCTGTGGTGTAGATGGCCTAGGACAGAGCCACAGGCCATTGTCTGCAATGAAGCGTCTACAATGTCGATGTTGGGTTTTTACTCTTTGTATACGGCGAAGATGGCCTTCCAAAAGGCCCTAGTGTTCTGTAGTTGGCCTCAACCAGTGCCACAGGCCCTGGTGTGGTGCAGATGGCCTTAGGAAATAGCACAGGCCCTGGTGTGGTGTTTTTGGCCTCAGTCATAATCACAGGCCCTGGTGTGGTGAAGATGGCCTCAGCCATAATCACAGGCTCTGGTGTGGTGAAGGTGGCCACAGCCAGAGCCACAGGCCCTGGTGTGGTGTAGTTGGCCTCAAACAGCATCACAAGCAATGGTGTGGTGTAGTTGACCTCAGACATAATCATAGGTCCTGGTGTGGTGAAGATGGCCTCGGCCAGAAGAAAAGGCACTCGTGTGGTCTAGATGGCCTAGGACAGAGCCACAGGCCATTGTCTGCAATGAATGGTCTACAATGTCGATGTTGGGTTTTTACTCTTTGTATACGGCGAAGATGGCCTTCCAAAAGGCCCTGGTGCGGTGTAGTTGGCCTCAAACAGCAGCACAGGCCCTGGTGTGGTGTAGTTGACCTCAGACATAATCATAGGTCCTGGTGTGGTGAAGATGGCCTCGGCCAGAAGCAAAGGCACTCCTGTGGTGTAGATGGACTAGGACAGAGCCACAGGCCATTGTCTGCAATGAATGGTCTACAATGTCGATGTTGGGTTTTTACTCTTTGTATACGGCGAAGATGGCCTTCCAACAGGCCCTGATGCGGTGTAGTTGGCCTCAACCAGCAGCACAGGCCCTGGTGTGGTGAAGTTGGCCTCAGACATAATCACAGGCCCTGGTGTGATGAAGATGGCCTCGGCCATAATCACAGGCTCTGGTGTGGTGAAGATGGCCACAGCCAGAGCCACAGGCCCTGGTGTGGTGTAGTTGGCCTCAACCAGCAGCACAGGCCCTGGTGTGGTGTAGTTGGCCTCAGCCATAATCACAGGCCCTGGTGTGGTGTAGTTGGCCTCAGCCAGCAGCACAGGGCCTGGTGTGGTGTAGTTGGCCTCAACCAGCAGCACAGGCCCTGGTGTGGTTTAGTTGGCCTCAGCCATAATCACAGGCCCTGGTGTGGTGAAGATGGCCACAGCCAGATCCACAGGCCCTAGTCTGGTGTAGTTGGCCTCAACCAGCAGCACAGGCCCTTTTGTGGTGTATTTGGCCTCAGCCATTATCACAGGCACTGGTGTGGTGAAGATGGACTCGGCCAGAAGCAAAGGCACTCGTGTGGTGAAGATGGCCTCAACCAGCAGCACAGGCCTGGTGTGGTGTAGTTGACCTCATCCAGCAGCACAGGCCCTGGTGTGGTGTAGTTGGCCTCAGCCATAATCACAGGCCCTGGTGTGGTGTAGTTGACCTCATCCAGCAGCACAGGCCCTGGTGTGGTGTAGTTGGCCTCAGCCATAATCACAGGCCCTGGTGTGGTGTAGTTGGCCTCAGCAATAATCACAGGCCCTGGTGTGGTATAGTCGTCTCGGCCAGAAGCAGAGCACTGGTGTGGTGAAGATGGCCACAGCCAGAGCCACAGGCCCTGGTGTGGTGTAGTTGGCCTCAACCAGCAGCACAGGCCCTGGTGTGGTGAAGTTGGCCTCAGCCATAATCACAGGCCGTGGTGTGGTGAAGATGGCCTCGGCCAGAAGCAAAGGCACTGGTGTAGTGAAGATGGCCTCAACAAGCAGCACAGGCTCTGGTGTGGTGTAGTTGGCCTCAACCAGCAGCACAGGCCCTGGTGTGGTGAAGTTGGCCTCAGCCATAATCACAGGCCCTGGTGTGGTGAAGATGGCCTCAGCCATAATCACAGGCTCTGGTTATGGTGAAGGTGGCCACAGCCAGAGCCACAGGCCCTGGTGTGGTGTAGTTGGCCTCAAACAGCACCACAAGCCCTGGTGTGGTGTAGTTGACCTCAGACATAATCATAGGCCCTGGTGTAGTGAAGATGGCCTCAACCAGCAGCACAGGCCCTGGTGTGGTGTAGTTGGCCTCAACCAGCAGCACAAGCCCTGGTGTGGTGAAGTTGGCCTCAGCCATAATCACAGGCCCTGGTGTGGTGAAAATGGCCTCGGCCAGAAGCAAAGGCACTCCTGTGGTGTAGATGGCCTAGGACAGAGCCACAGGCCATTGTCTGCAATGAATGGTCTACAATGTCGATGTTGGGTTTTTACTCTTTGTATACGGCGAAGATGGCCTTCCAAAAGGCCCTGGTGCGGTGTAGTTGGCCTCAACCAGCAGCACATGCCCTGGTGTGGTGAAGTTGGCCTCAGCCATAATCACAGGCCCTGGTGTGGTGAAGATGGCCTCGGCCAGAAACAAAGGCACTCGTGTGGTGTAGTTGGCCTCAACCAGCAGCACAGGCCCTGTTGTGGTTTAGGTTGCCTCAGCAAGAAGCACAGGACCTAGTGTGGAGTAGTGGGCTCAGCCAGAAGCACTGGCCTTGGTGTGGTGAAGGTGGCTTCAGCCAGAAGCACAGGCCATGGTGTGGTGTAGGTGGTCTCAGTAAGAAGCACAGACCCTGGTGTGGTGTAGTCGCCTCGGCCAGAAGCAGAGCACTGTTGTGGTGCAGATGGCCTCAGCCAGTGCCACAGGCCCTAGTGTGGTGTAGTTGGCCTCACCCAGCAGCACAGGCCCTGTTGTGGTGTATTTGGCATCAGCCATAATCACAGGCCCTGGTGTGGTGAAGATGGCCACAGCCAGAGCCACAGGCCCTGGTGTGGTGTAGTTGGCCTCAACCAGCAGCACAGGCCCTGGTGTGGTGAAGTTTGCCTCAGCCATAATCACAGGCCCTGGTGTGGTGAAGATGGCCTCGGCCAGAAGCAAAGGCACTGGTGTGGTGAAGATGGCCTCAACAAGCAGCACAGGCCCTGGTGTGGTGTAGTTTGCCTCAACCAGCAGCACAGGCCCTGGTGTGGTGTAGTTGGCCTCAACCAGCAGCACAGGCCCTGGTGTGGTGAAGTTGGCCTCAGACATAATCACAGGCCCTGGTGTGGTGAAGATGGCCTCGGCCAGAAGCAAAGTCACTCCTGTGGTGTAGATGGCCTAGGACAGAGCCACAGGCCATTGTCTGCAATGAATGGTCTACAATGTCGATGTTGGGTTTTTACTCTTTGTGTACGGCGAAGATGGCCTTCCAAAAGGCCCTGGTGCGGTGTAGTTTGCCTCAACCAGCAGCACAGGCTCTGGTGTGGTGAAGTTGGCCTCAGCCAGCAGCGCAGGACCTGGTGTGGTGTAGTCGTCTCGGCCAGAAGCAGAGCACTGGTGTGGTGAAGATGGCCACAGCCAGAGCCACAGGCCCTGGTGTGGTGTAGTTGGCCTCAACCAGCAGCACAGGCCCTGGTGTGGTGAAGTTGGCCTCAGCCATAATCACAGGCCCTGGTGTGGTGTAGTTGGCCTCAACCAGCAGCACAGGCCCTGGTGTGGTGTAGTTGGCCTCAACCAGCAGCTCAGGCCCTGGTGTGGTGTAGTTGGCCTCAGCCATAATCACAGGCCCTGGTGTGGTGTAGTTGGCCTCAGCCAGCAGCACAGGGCCTGGTGTGGTGTAGTTGGCCTCAACCAGCAGCACAGGCCCTGGTGTGGTTTAGTTGGCCTCAGCCATAATCACAGGCCCTGGTGTGGTGAAGATGGCCACAGCCAGATCCACAGGCCCTAGTCTGGTGTAGTTGGCCTCAACCAGCAGCACAGGCCCTTTTGTGGTGTATTTGGCCTCAGCCATTATCACAGGCACTGGTGTGGTGAAGATGGACTCGGCCAGAAGCAAAGGCACTCGTGTGGTGAAGATGGCCTCAACCAGCAGCACAGGCCTGGTGTGGTGTAGTTGACCTCATCCAGCAGCACAGGCCCTGGTGTGGTGTAGTTGGCCTCAGCCATAATCACAGGCCCTGGTGTGGTGTAGTTGACCTCATCCAGCAGCACAGGCCCTGGTGTGGTGTAGTTGGCCTCAGCCATAATCACAGGCCCTGGTGTGGTGTAGTTGGCCTCAGCAATAATCACAGGCCCTGGTGTGGTATAGTCGTCTCGGCCAGAAGCAGAGCACTGGTGTGGTGAAGATGGCCACAGCCAGAGCCACAGGCCCTGGTGTGGTGTAGTTGGCCTCAACCAGCAGCACAGGCCCTGGTGTGGTGAAGTTGGCCTCAGCCATAATCACAGGCCGTGGTGTGGTGAAGATGGCCTCGGCCAGAAGCAAAGGCACTGGTGTAGTGAAGATGGCCTCAACAAGCAGCACAGGCTCTGGTGTGGTGTAGTTGGCCTCAACCAGCAGCACAGGCCCTGGTGTGGTGAAGTTGGCCTCAGCCATAATCACAGGCCCTGGTGTGGTGAAGATGGCCTCAGCCATAATCACAGGCTCTGGTTATGGTGAAGGTGGCCACAGCCAGAGCCACAGGCCCTGGTGTGGTGTAGTTGGCCTCAAACAGCACCACAAGCCCTGGTGTGGTGTAGTTGACCTCAGACATAATCATAGGCCCTGGTGTAGTGAAGATGGCCTCAACCAGCAGCACAGGCCCTGGTGTGGTGTAGTTGGCCTCAACCAGCAGCACAAGCCCTGGTGTGGTGAAGTTGGCCTCAGCCATAATCACAGGCCCTGGTGTGGTGAAAATGGCCTCGGCCAGAAGCAAAGGCACTCCTGTGGTGTAGATGGCCTAGGACAGAGCCACAGGCCATTGTCTGCAATGAATGGTCTACAATGTCGATGTTGGGTTTTTACTCTTTGTATACGGCGAAGATGGCCTTCCAAAAGGCCCTGGTGCGGTGTAGTTGGCCTCAACCAGCAGCACATGCCCTGGTGTGGTGAAGTTGGCCTCAGCCATAATCACAGGCCCTGGTGTGGTGAAGATGGCCTCGGCCAGAAACAAAGGCACTCGTGTGGTGTAGTTGGCCTCAACCAGCAGCACAGGCCCTGTTGTGGTTTAGGTTGCCTCAGCAAGAAGCACAGGACCTAGTGTGGAGTAGTGGGCTCAGCCAGAAGCACTGGCCTTGGTGTGGTGAAGGTGGCTTCAGCCAGAAGCACAGGCCATGGTGTGGTGTAGGTGGTCTCAGTAAGAAGCACAGACCCTGGTGTGGTGTAGTCGCCTCGGCCAGAAGCAGAGCACTGTTGTGGTGCAGATGGCCTCAGCCAGTGCCACAGGCCCTAGTGTGGTGTAGTTGGCCTCACCCAGCAGCACAGGCCCTGTTGTGGTGTATTTGGCATCAGCCATAATCACAGGCCCTGGTGTGGTGAAGATGGCCACAGCCAGAGCCACAGGCCCTGGTGTGGTGTAGTTGGCCTCAACCAGCAGCACAGGCCCTGGTGTGGTGAAGTTTGCCTCAGCCATAATCACAGGCCCTGGTGTGGTGAAGATGGCCTCGGCCAGAAGCAAAGGCACTGGTGTGGTGAAGATGGCCTCAACAAGCAGCACAGGCCCTGGTGTGGTGTAGTTTGCCTCAACCAGCAGCACAGGCCCTGGTGTGGTGTAGTTGGCCTCAACCAGCAGCACAGGCCCTGGTGTGGTGAAGTTGGCCTCAGACATAATCACAGGCCCTGGTGTGGTGAAGATGGCCTCGGCCAGAAGCAAAGTCACTCCTGTGGTGTAGATGGCCTAGGACAGAGCCACAGGCCATTGTCTGCAATGAATGGTCTACAATGTCGATGTTGGGTTTTTACTCTTTGTGTACGGCGAAGATGGCCTTCCAAAAGGCCCTGGTGCGGTGTAGTTTGCCTCAACCAGCAGCACAGGCTCTGGTGTGGTGAAGTTGGCCTCAGCCAGCAGCGCAGGACCTGGTGTGGTGTAGTCGTCTCGGCCAGAAGCAGAGCACTGGTGTGGTGAAGATGGCCACAGCCAGAGCCACAGGCCCTGGTGTGGTGTAGTTGGCCTCAACCAGCAGCACAGGCCCTGGTGTGGTGAAGTTGGCCTCAGCCATAATCACAGGCCCTGGTGTGGTGTAGTTGGCCTCAACCAGCAGCACAGGCCCTGGTGTGGTGTAGTTGGCCTCAACCAGCAGCTCAGGCCCTGGTGTGGTGTAGTTGGCCTCAGCCATAATCACAGGCCCTGGTGTGGTGTAGTTGGCCTCAGCCAGCAGCACAGGGCCTGGTGTGGTGTAGTCGTCTCGGCCAGAAGCAGAGCACTGGTGTGGTGAAGATGGTCACAGCCAGAGCCACAGGCCCTGGTGTGGTGTAGTTGGCCTCAGTCATACTCACAGGCCCTGGTGTGGTGAAGATGGCCTCGGCCATAATCACAGGATCTGGTGTGGTGAAAATGGCCACAGCCAGAGCCACAGGCCATGGTGTGGTGTAGTTGGCCTCAACCAGCAGCACAGGCCCTGGTGTGGTGTAGTTGGCCTCAGCCATAATCACAGGCCCTGGTGTGGTGTAGTTGGCCTCAGCCAGCAGCACAGGGCCTGGTGTGGTGTAGTTGGCCTCAACCAGCAGCACAGGCCCTGGTGTGGTGTAGTTGACCTCAGCCATAATCACAGGCCCTGGTGTGGTGAAGATGGCCACAGCCAGATCCACAGGCCCTAGTCTGGTGTAGTTGGCCTCAACCAGCAGCACAGGCCCTGTTGTGGTGTATTTGGCCTCAGCCATTATCACAGGCACTGGTGTGGTGAAGATGGCCTCGGCCAGAAGCAAAGGCACTCGTGTGGTGAAGATGGCGTCAACCAGCAGCACAGGCCTGGTGTGGTGTAGTTGGCCTCAACCAGCAGCACAGGCCCTGCTGTGGTGTAGTTGGCCTCAGCCATAATCACAGGCCCTGGTGTGGTGTAGTTGGCCTCAGCAATAATCACAGGCCCTGGTGTGGTGTAGTCGTCTCGGCCAGAAGCAGAGCACTGGTGTGGTGAAGATGGCCACAGCCAGAGCCACAGGCCCTGGTGTGGTGTAGTTGGCCTCAACCAGCAGCACAGGCCCTGGTGTGGTGAAGTTGGCCTCAGCCATAATCATAGGCCCTGGTGTGGTGAAGATGGCCTTGGCCAGAAGCAAAGGCACTCCTGTGGTGTAGATGGCCTAGGACAGAGCCACAGGCCATTGTCTGCAATGAATGGTCTACAATGTCGATGTTGGGTTTTTACTCTTTGTATACGGCGAAGATGGCATTCCCAAAGGCCCTGGTGCGGTGTAGTTGGCCTCAAACAGCAGCACAGGCCCTGTTGTGGTTTAGGTTGCTTCAGCAAGAAGCACAGGACCTGGTGTGGAGTAGTGGGCTCAGCCAGAAGCACTGGCCTTGGTGTGGTGAAGGTGGCTTCAGCCAGCAGCACAGGCCATGGTGTGGTGTAGGTGGTCTCAGTAGGAAGCACAGACCCTGGTGTGGTGTAGTCGCCTCGGCCAGAAGCAGAGCACTGTTGTGGTGCAGATGGCCTCAGCCAGTGCCACAGGCCCTAGTGTGGTGTAGTTGGCCTCACCCAGCAGCACAGGCCCTGTTGTGGTGTATTTGGCATCTGCCATAATCACAGGCCCTGGTGTGGTGAAGATGGCCACAGCCAGAGCCACAGGCCCTGGTGTGGTGTAGTTGGCCTCAACCAGCAGCACAGGCCCTGGTGTGGTGAAGTTTGCCTCAGCCATAATCACAGGCCCTGGTGTGGTGAAGATGGCCTCGGCCAGAAGCAAAGGCACTGGTGTGGTGAAGATGGCCTCAACAAGCAGCAAAGGCCCTGGTGTGGTGTAGTTGGCCTCAACCAGCAGCACAGGCCCTGTTGTGGTGTATTTGGCCTCAGCCATAATCACAGGCCCTGGTGTGGTGAAGATGGCCTCAACCAGCAGCACAGGCCCTGGTGTGTTGTAGTTGGCCTCAACCAGCAGCATCTGCCCTGGTGTGGTGAAGTTGGACTCAGCCATAATCACAGGCCCTGGTGCTGTGAAGATGGCCTCGGCCAGAAGCAAAGGCACTCCTGTGGTGTAGATGGCCTAGGACAGAGCCACAGGCCATTGTCTGCAATGAATGGTCTACAATGTCGATGTTGGGTTTTTACTCTTTATATACGGCGAAGATGGCCTTCCAAAAGGCCCTGGTGCAGTGTAGTTGGCCTCAACCAGCAGCACAGGCCCTGGTGTGGTGAAGTTGGCCTCAGCCATAATCACAGGCCCTGGTGTGATGAAGATGGCCTAGGCCATAATCACAGGCTCTGGTGTGGTGAAAATGGCCACAGCCAGAGCCACAGGCCCTGGTGTGGTGTAGTTGGCCTCAACCAGCAGCACAGGCCCTGGTGTGGTGTAGTTGGCCTCAGCCATAATCACAGGCCCTGGTGTGGTGTAGTTGGTGTCAGCCAGCAGCACAGGGCCTGGTGTGGTGTAGTTGGCCTCAACCAGCAGCACAGGCCCTGGTGTGGTGTAGTTGGCCTCAGCCATAATCACAGGCCCTGGTGTGGTGAAGATGGCCACAGCCAGATCCACAGGCCCTAGTCTGGTGTAGTTGGCCTCAACCAGCAGCACAGGCCCTGTTGTGGTGTATTTGGCCTCAGCCATTATCACAGGTACTGGTGTGGTGAAGATGGCCTCGGCCAGAAGCAAAGGCACTCGTGTGGTGAAGATGGCCTCAGCCAGCAGCACAGGCCTGGTGTGGTGTAGTTGGCCTCAACCAGCAGCACAGGCCCTGGTGTGGTGTAGTTGGCCTCAGCCATAATCACAGGCCCTGGTGTGGTGTAGTTGGCCTCAGCAATAATCACAGGCCCTGGTGTGGTGTAGTCGTCTCGGCCAGAAGCAAAGGCACTCCTGTGGTGTAGATGGCCTAGGACAGAGCCACAGGCCATTGTCTGCAATGAATGGTCTACAATGTCGATGTTGGGTTTTTACTCTTTGTATACGGCGAAGATGGCCTTCCAAAAGGCCCTGGTGCGGTGTAGTTGGCCTCAACCAGCAGCACAGGCCCTGGTGTGGTGAAGTTGGCCTCAGCCATAATCACAGGCCCTGGTGTGGTGAAGATGGCCTCGGCCAGAAACAAAGCCACTCGTGTGGTGTAGTTGGCCTCAACCAGCAGCACAGGCCCTGTTGTGGTTTAAGTTGCCTCAGCAAGAAGCACAGGACCTAGTGTGGAGTAGTGGGCTCAGCCAGAAGCACTGGCCTTGGTGTGGTGAAGGTGGCTTCAGCCAGAAGCACAGGCCATGGTGTGGTGTAGGTGGTCTCAGTAAGAAGCACAGACCCTGGTGTGGTGTAGTCGCCTCGGCCAGAAGCAGAGCACTGTTGTGGTGCAGATGGCCTCAGCCAGTGCCACAGGCCCTAGTGTGGTGTAGCTGGCCTCACCCAGCAGCACAGGCCCTGTTGTGGTGTATTTGGCATCAGCCATAATCACAGGCCCTGGTGTGGTGAAGATGGCCACAGCCAGAGCCACAGGCCCTGGTGTGGTGTAGTTGGCCTCAACCAGCAGCACAGGCCCTGGTGTGGTGAAGTTGGCCTCAGACACAATCACAGGCCCTGGTGTGGTGAAGATGGCCTTAGCCAGAAGCAAAGGCACTCCTGTGGTGTAGATGGCCTAGGACAGAGCCACAGGCCATTGTCTGCAATAAATGGTCTACAATGTCGAAGTTGGGTTTTTACTCTTTGTGTACGGCGAAGATGGCCTTCCAAAAGGCCCTGGTGCGGTGTAGTTGGTCTCAACCAGCAGCACAGGCCCTAGTGTGTTGTAGTTGGCCTCAGCCAGCAGCACAGGGCCTGGTGTGGTGTAGTCGTCTCGGCCAGAAGCAGAGCACTGGTGTGGTGAAGATGGCCACAGCCAGCAGCACAGGCCCTGGTGTGGTGTAGTTGGCCTCAACCAGCAGCACAGGCCCTGGTGTGGTGAAGTTGGCCTCAACCAGCAGCACAGGCCCTGGTGTGGTGTAGTTGGCCTCAACCAGCAGCACAGGCCCTGGTGTGGTGTAATTGGCCTCAACCAGCAGCTCAGGCCCTGGTGTGGTGTAGTTGGCCTCAGCAATAATCACCGGCCCTTGTGTGGTGTAGTTGGCCTCAACCAGCAGCACAGGCCTGGTGTGGTGTAGTTGGCCTCAACCAGCAGCACAGGCCCTGGTGTGGTGTAGTTGGCCTCAGCCATAATCACAGGCCCTGGTGTGGTGTAGTTGGCCTCAGCCAGCAGCACAGGGCCTGGTGTGGTGTAGTCGCTTCGGCCAGAAGCAGAGCACTGGTGTTGTGTAGTTGGCCTCAACCAGTGCCACAGGCCCTGGTGTGGTGCAGATGGCCTTAGGAAATAGCACAGGCCCTGGTGTGGTGTTTTTGGCCTCAGTCATAATCACAGGCCCTGGTGTGGTGAAGATGGCCTCAGCCATAATCACAGGCTCTGGTGTGGTGAAGGTGGCCACAGCCAGAGCCACAGGCCCTGGTGTGGTGTAGTTGGCCTCAAACAGCACCACAAGCCCTGGTGTGGTGTAGTTGACCTCAGACATAATCATAGGTCGTGGTGTGGTGAAGATGGCCTCGGCCAGAAGAAAAGGCACTCGTGTGGTCTAGATGGCCTAGGACAGAGCCACAGGCCATTGTCTGCAATGAATGGTCTACAATGTCGATGTTGGGTTTTTACTCTTTGTATACGGCGAAGATGGCCTTCCAAAAGGCCCTGGTGCGGTGTAGTTGGCCTCAAACAGCAGCACAGGCCCTGGTGTGGTGAAGTTGGCCTCAGCCATAATCACAGGCCCTGGTGTGATGAAGATGGCCTCGGCCATAATCACAGGCTCTGGTGTGGTGAAAATGGCCACAGCCAGAGCAACAGGCCCTGGTGTGGTGTAGTTGGCCTCAACCAGCAGCACAGGCCCTGGTGTGGTGTAGTTGGCCTCAGCCATAATCACAGGCCCTGGTGTGGTGTAGTTGGCCTGAGCCAGCAGCACAGGGCCTGGTGTGGTGTAGTTGGCCTCAACCAGCAGCACAGGCCCTGGTGCGGTGTAGTTGGCCTCAACCAGCAGCACAGGCCCTGGTGTGGTGAAGTTGGCCTCAGACATAATCACAGGCCCTGGTGTGGTGAAGATGGCCTCGGCCATAATCACAGGCTCTGGTGTGGTGAAGATTGCCACAGCCAGAGCCACAGGCCCTGGTGTGGTGTAGTTGGCCTCAACCAGCAGCACAGGCCCTGGTGTGGTGTAGTTGGCCTCAGCCATAATCACAGGCCCTGGTGTGGTGTAGTTGGCCTCAGCCAGCAGCACAGGGCCTGGTGTGTTGTAGTTGGCCTCAACCAGCAGCACAGGCCCTGGTGTGGTGTAGTTGGCCTCAGACATAATCACAGGCCCTGGTGTGGTGAAGATGGCCACAGCCAGATCCACAGGCCCTAGTCTGGTGTAGTTGGCCTCAACCAGCAGCACAGGCCCTTTTGTGGTGTATTTGGCCTCAGCCATTATCACAGGCACTGGTGTGGTGTAGTCGTCTCGGCCAGAAGTAGAGCACTGGTGTGGTGAAGATGGCCACAGCCAGAGCCACAGGCCCTGGTGTGGTGTAGTTGGCCTCAACCGGCAGCACAGGCCCTGGTGTGGTGAAGTTGGCCTCAGCCATAATCACAGGCCGTGGTGTGGTGAAGATGGCCTCGGCCAGAAGCAAAGGCACTGGTGTAGTGAAGATGGCCTCAACAAGCAGCACAAGCTCTGGTGTGGTGTAGTTGGCCTCAACCAGCAGCACAGGCCCTGGTGTGGTGTAGTTGGTCTCAACCAGCAGCACAAACCCTGGTGTGGTGAAGTTGGCCTCAGCCATAATCACAGGCCCTGGTGTGGTGAAGATGGCCTCGGCCAGAAGCAAAGGCACTCCTGTGGTGTAGATGGCCTAGGACAGAGCCACAGGCCATTGTCTGCAATGAATGGTCTACAATGTCGATGTTGGGTTTTTACTCTTTGCATACGGCGAAGATGGCCTTCCAAAAGGCCCTGGTGCGGTGTAGTTGGCCTCAACCAGCAGCACAGGCCCTGGTGTGGTGAAGTTGGCCTCGGCCAGAAGCAAAGGCACTCCTGTGGTGTAGATGGACTAGGACAGAGCCACAGGCCATTCTCTGCAATGAAGGGTCTACAATGTCGATGTTGGGTTTTTACTCTTTGTATACGGCGAAGATGGCCTTCCAAAAGGCCCTGGTGTTGTGTAGTTGGCCTCAAGCAGTGCCACAGGCCCTGGTGTGGTGCAGATGGCCTTAGGAAAAAGCACAGGCCCTGGTGTGGTGTTTTTGGCCTCAGTCATAATCACAGGCCCTGGTGTGGTGAAGATGGCCTCAGCCATAATCACAGGCTCTGGTTATGGTGAAGGTGGCCACAGCCAGAGCCACAGGCCCTGGTGTGGTGTAGTTGGCCTCAACCAGCAGCACAGGCCCTGGTGTGGTGAAGTTGGCCTCAGCCATAATCACAGGCCCTGGTGTGGTGTAGTTGGCCTCAACCAGCAGCACAGGCCCTGGTGTGGTGTAGTTGGCCTCAACCAGCAGCTCAGGCCCTGGTGTGGTGTAGTTGGCCTCAACCATAATCACAGGCCCTGGTGTGGTGTAGTTGGCCTCAGCCAGCAGCACAGGGCCTGGTGTGGTGTAGTCGTCTCGGCCAGAAGCAGAGCAATGGTGTGGTGAAGATGGCCACAGCCAGAGCCACAGGCCCTGGTGTGGTGTAGTTGGCCTCAACCAGCAGCACAGGCCCTGGTGTGGTGAAGATGGCCTCGGCCATAATCACAGGATCTGGTGTTGTGAAAATGGCCACAGCCAGAGCCACAGGCCCTAGTGTGGTGTAGTTGGCCTCAACCAGCAGCACAGGCCCTGGTGTGGTGTAGTTGGCCTCAGCCATAATCACAGGCCCTGGTGTGGTGTAGTTGGCCTCAGCCAGCAGCACAGGGCCTGGTGTGGTGTAGTTGGCCTCAACCAGCAGCACAGGCCCTGGTGTGGTGTAGTTGGCCTCAGCCATAATCACAGGCCCTGGTGTGGTGAAGATGGCCACAGCCAGATCCACAGGCCCTAGTCTGGTGTAGTTGGCCTCAACCAGCAGCACAGGCCCTGTTGTGGTGTATTTGGCCTCAGCCATTATCACAGGCACTGGTGTGGTGAAGATGGCCTCGGCCAGAAGCAAAGGCACTCGTGTGGTGAAGATGGCGTCAACCAACAGCACAGGCCTGGTGTGGTGTAGTTGGCCTCAACCAGCAGCACAGGCCCTGGTGTGGTGTAGTTGGCCTCAGCCATAATCACAGGCCCTGGTGTGGTGTAGTTGGCCTCAGCAATAATCACAGGCCCTGGTGTGGTGTAGTCGTCTCGGCCCGAAGCAGAGCACTGGTGTGGTGAAGATGGCCACAGCCAGAGCCACAAGCCCTGGTGTGGTGTAGTTGGCCTCAACCAGCAGCACAGGCCCTGGTGTGGTGAAGTTGGACTCAGCCATAATCACAGGCCCTGGTGTGGTGAAGATGGCCTTGGCCAGAAGCAAAGGCACTCCTGTGGTGTAGATGGCCTAGGACAGAGCCAAAGGCCATTGTCTGCAATGAATGGTCTACAATGTCGATGTTGGGTTTTTACTCTTTGTATACGGCGAAGATGGCCTTCCCAAAGGCCCTGGTGTGGTGTAGTTGGCCTCAAACAGCAGCACAGGCCCTGTTGTGGTTTAGGTTGCTTCAGCAAGAAGCACAGGACCTGGTGTGGAGTAGTGGGCTCAGCCAGAAGCACTGGCCTTGGTGTGGTGAAGGTGGCTTCAGCCAGCAGCACAGGCCATGGTGTGGTGTAGGTGGTCTCAGTAAGAAGCACAGACCCTGGTGTGGTGTAGTCGCCTCGGCCAGAAGCAGAGCACTGTTGTGGTGCAGATGGCCTCAGCCAGTGCCACAGGCCCTAGTGTGGTGTAGTTGGCCTCACCCAGCAGCACAGGCCCTGTTGTGGTGTATTTGGCATCTGCCATAATCACAGGCCCTGGTGTGGTGAAGATGGCCACAGCCAGAGCCACAGGCCCTGGTGTGGTGTAGTTGGCCTCAACCAGCAGCACAGGCCCTGGTGTGGTGAAGTTTGCCTCAGCCATAATCACAGGCCCTGGTGTGGTGAAGATGGCCTCGGCCAGAAGCAAAGGCACTGGTGTGGTGAAGATGGCCTCAACAAGCAGCACAGGCCCTGGTGTGGTGTAGCTGGCCTCAACCAGCAGCACAGGCCCTGTTGTGGTGTATTTGGCCTCAGCCATAATCACAGGCCCTGGTGTGGTGAAGATGGCCTCAACCAGCAGCACAGGCCCTGGTGTGTTGTAGTTGGCCTCAACCAGCAGCATCTGCCCTGGTGTGGTGAAGTTTGACTCAGCCATAATCACAGGCCCTGGTGCGGTGAAGATGGCCTCGGCCAGAAGCAAAGGCACTCCTGTGGTGTAGATGGCCTAGGACAGAGCCACAGGCCATTGTCTGCAATGAAAGGTCTACAATGTCGATGTTGGGTTTTTACTCTTTGTATACGGCGAAGATGGCCTTCCAAAAGGCCCTGGTGCGGTGTAGTTGGCCTCAACCAGCAGCACAGGCCCTGGTGTGGTGAAGTTGGCCTCAGCCATAATCACAGGCCCTGGTGTGATGAAGATGGCCTAGGCCATAATCACAGGCTCTGGTGTGGTGAAAATGGCCACAGCCAGAGCCACAGGCCCTGGTGTGGTGTAGTTGCCCTCAACCAGCAGCACAGGCCCTGGTGTGATGTAGTTGGCCTCAGCCATAATCACAGGCCCTGGTGTGGTGTAGTTGGCGTCAGCCAGCAGCACAGGGCCTGGTGTGGTGTAGTTGGCCTCAACCAGCAGCACAGGCCCTGGTGTGGTGTAGTTGGCCTCAGCCATAATCACAGGCCCTGGTGTGGTGAAGATGGCCACAGCCAGATCCACAGGCCCTAGTCTGGTGTAGTTGGCCTCAACCAGCAGCACAGGCCCTGTTGTGGTGTATTTGGCCTCAGCCATTATCACAGGCACTGGT